>NC_139995.1:51667767-51762767 GCF_964263955.1 Coregonus lavaretus
TTCGGTCTCTCTCTCTCATCTCTCTATCTCTCTCTCTCTCTCTCTCTCTCTCTCTCTCTCTCTCTCTCTCTCTCTCTCTCTCTCTCTCTCTCTCTCTCCTCTCTCTCTCTCTCTCTCTCTCTCTCTCTCTCTCTCTCTCTCTCTCTCTCTCTCTCTCTCTCTCTCTCTCTCTCTCTCTCTCTCTCTCTCTCTCTCTCTCTCTCTCTCTCTCTCTCTCTCTCTCTCTCTCTCTCTCTCAGTAGTCCAGATAATTTTCATAGGTTGTCCTAACCAACTCTACTTACTTATTTGGAGTTTAATGGAAACATTGAAGTTCCAGCCACGAGGGATGATGCTGGGATAGCAGGTAGCCTTTTGATTTGATGTTGGCAGTTAATATGAAATATTGTCAGTTAATCATTCCAGTTAAACTGGCTTGCTAGTTAGCTGACAAACTAACATAATGTGCAGAGATGAACTACTGTGGCTGCTTTGAGCAAAACTTGAATGTAATATAACCTATTCTAGGAGCCTATTGTTTGTGTATAATCTTTATTCATTGTTCACTTGTTTTTCAACAACGTCAGGTACAGGCAGGGATGGCTGGGGCCTTCAGCAAGTAAGACACAGGGTAAGAAATAATTTGAACATCATAGATATAAATTCCCAATGTGCCCATGATAAAGTTAACTACAGTACTTTAGTTGGCTGCTTTGAGCAAAACCTGTATGTAATATAACCTAGTCTGGGAGCATAGTGTGTGTGTGTATTAACTATGTGGAATATATTTGGACCATTCGCTTCCCTGAAAACAGGTACTGACAGGAGGCGTGACGAGAACGCTGATCCAGTGCCTCCCTAAAAAACTGATTGGAATAAAACTGATAACTGATTTGTGTGCAAAAACTATTTATAAGATATTTACAGATGTTCACTGTTGCAGTGCCAACTTTGGGAGCATGTGGTCCTCGAAAAACTCCTCTAGTCCAGCAATATGAATCTGCCAGAGGTCATCACGCTGAATTGGGATGGTGATGGAAGTTTTGGTGGTCCACGCAACGAAGAAGCAAGTGTCCCTTCCAGTGATGTGGAGCTGGTGCCAGTAAGGATGGTCTTCATGGAGGCGATAAGATCGTCCCACCTCCTGGATATAGAAATCCATTGACTTCACCGCTCTTCAATGATAAGGTCCCTTGCACCATAGGGACACTTGACCTCCACCACTGCTGTGATGCCCACCAGACCATCCAGTGAGGCACCCAGGATCCCAGACCCCGTGACCCAAAGCCCTGACTCCTGCACATCCATACCTGTAGTCATTTAGAATGCCTTGATGTCCTCCTCTTCATTATCTGTGTCTTACTTTACAGACAACACCCCATCCAATGACTGATCTGAGGACCCTTTTTAGCAGCAACGTGGTAACACGCTTGGCCCTAACCACTGCTCCAACATTGCTGTCCGTCAACCTCCCTCTCCTCATGGTGTGCCAGTTGGGATTGTTGCGCTGTCCAACTGTTGCCTGCCATATAGCCTCCTATTGCTCCACTGTTATGAGAATTATTTAACAAACAATTTCAGTGTCTCTGTGCGTCTCCCAAAATCAAGAAACGGACAGAGTCCCGGTCTGCATAGTCAGAGATTTATTCATAGAGAATTCTGCCATCACAATTTCAGAGTCCATCTTTTATACTCATACGTCATACATAAATCCCTCCCCTCTTTAGGCAGGCTGTAGTTTTCCACTTTATAATTGCTCTCCTGACCATCAGTTCACACACACACTTTCTTATCATAGCCTACTCCCTGCATTCCTCAGTTATTGCTGTTCTCACAATATTCTGCACCATGTTTCATACTCCTTAAAAAGCCTAACAGTTTCTCTCCTCCCTAAATTGGGAGGCCTCTTTATCTTAGTTTCTCAGTTGTCTGTAGACAGTTCTCCTTGTCCTTTGTTGTCTGGTCTAACTCTTACTCACATTGCTAAATAGTAGCTCAATGTCATAATCTTTACTGGTCCTACACTCGCACATTCTAACACATTTCACACAGTTTTAGGGTGTAATAATTAGTCATTAATAATTATTATATCAATCCACACTAAATATGACACACATACTCACAAAATATGTTGTTATAGAAATGAATCACACACATTGAAGCATATAAGTTGATTTGCATATAAAAACATTAAAAATTGTCTCATTCAATACAGGTTCATCAGGGTTACCCCATGATTAAAAGCGTAACGTTACTCTTTAGCAATGGTACCTAACCTGTTTACCCACTATCTGGAAACAACAGTCTAAGCCTATAATGAAGAACATTTGCTTCATCACATCCTGCAACATCGGTTAACTAGTACATCATACTTAAAACAAGACTTTAATATACAAAAGATCATTACAATAACTTTTAAACTAGAGATTTATAGTTCTAGGTAAACATCCAGTCTCAAACTATCTGAATCGTCGTCGTCCTCCACCAAGCCTGGTAGGTCATATTCTTCATTCGGTTGGTCGGAGATTGGGCCGTATCTCACCGTCTGCTGTGATACTGCATTCTCCAACGCCTTGCTCACCAACCCTCGGACACAGGGAATAAGACAACATCCACAAAGAACAAGTATACCCATATAAGCTATAGCTGCACCCAGAATAGTTACAACAATAGTTTTCCATTTACCAAACATGTTATCAAACCAACCACTCATTGATGTATTCACCCCCCAGTTCTCAGCCCATTCTTTAATGAATGCAGTGAGACCTGCCAGTGCTCTAGTTACTGTACCATCTGGGGCTGTATTGTTGGGGATAAACATACAACAATGACCTCCCACCATCTTGCAAATCCGCCCTTCTCTGCTAAAAGCATTTTGAGAACCAAACTATTCTGCAGGTCATGAGTGAGGTGGCGGATAGTTGGCCTGAGATTCTCTTCACTGCACCCCCTGTCTAATTAACGAACCTTTGTAGATTTAATTAATCCAGTCAACATTTTTATCAATTGTAACCCACCAGAAAAACGTTGTTGTAAACCCTTCTCCAATTTGATCTGTGATTCGCATTACTTTGGTGTCTATAACATTGATAATCTCCGGGGTTCATGGTGAATTGGGGTGCCTTAATATTATCATTTTTAAGAGTGGTTATTTTAATATCAGAACAATTAGGTGAGGTTTGGTTTGATCCCAAATCTATCACACAAGAGAACATGGTCTGAGGCATAGGTGCAGTTAGAAGGGTTACCTACCTGTTGAACAGGCATAACAATTAGTTTGACCCAATGCCCTAGCTGTGTAGTTCATCCACCTTACCCAGAAGTTCTCATTTGAAATTCCTTCTACTTCTCCTTGGTTCATTTCCTGCAAGAGGAAATATTCTACCCTTGGTGGTTTAGTGCTATTTAGGATTCCTTCTGAGGGCCTTCCAAGGGGTATTAGACTATTTGTTGATACCTCTGGTGATAACATTGGATCTACCTGCTGATCTGTCTCGGAGGTGGAATATTCCTTTTTCTCCTGAAAAATGAACCTCAAACATATATCTGCCCCGAAATCATCAACACAGGCCCAATAGTTCCTTGCTATGTCATCTTGCATAATTGACTTTACCGTTATCACCAGTTCCGTTTTATATTTATCATGGGTTTGTTTAATTCCCCATCGGTGTACTGCGTCCATTCCATTCTCATAGTATGTTCCCCAGGTATGTTTAAACACCCTTGCCCAAGGACATGAGCGTTCCCCAGGTCAAATGTATTTACCATAATTTACTAACTTTCTTGTACACGCCCCCTTCTTACCAAAGCCCCCAAAACCTCCTATCTCTTCATGGGAGAAGTCGAATGGTATCTTGAATCCCCCATCTTGTCCTAAACTGACTTTAACTATAAAATAATAATTCCCCCAATAGTCTTTCTTGGTTTCAGTATTTCTACGAGATCGAATCAGTGCATAATTTCCCTGTTTAGGTTGACCTGGATTAATCCATAATATGGTTAACATGATGATGCAGCTCAGAGTCCCCCAAAATCCCCAAAACCGCCATCCTAATCCTGTCCCTGACCCACCTGCCTGGTACTTCCCCATACCCACACCTCTATAAACACCCCACAGTGATGAAAGGTTGGAGTAGGGTTTCTTCATTAACAGAGTTTACCCCCGAACCCTAGTGGGTCAGTTCTTCTCTTTAACTCTGTGTGTGTTCAATGGTGTTGGTATGTGGGCCTACCTTTTTGCAGTGGGTAACGTGGACCCAAGTGGCTCTCTCAGCTATTCTTATAGCGAAGGCAGTTACCAATAGGACTTGGTATGGTCCCTCCCAGCGTGACTGCTTTCAATCCTTTTTCCTCAACGATTGGATCCACACCCAGTCTCCAGGTTATATACTATGAATCACCTTCTCCTTTCATTCTCCTGTAGGACACAAATTCTTAGACATACGGGTATGGTTAACGAACAATTTTCTCATGTGTTCTGCTAGTGTATTCTCTAGTTCTATGTCTGCCTGTTCTGGTACTGCCAACTGTGGCATTCTGTAAGGTCTTCCAAACACTTTCTCAAAGGGGGATAACCCATCTTTATCTGGGGTTACTCTAAATTTCTTCCCTTCACTCTGTGATAACTCTATAAAATCAATTTACAATTGCTGGAAGGGGTACTTAGCCGGAGGATACTCACCCTGAGGTGCCCTTTGTCTGCCCTGGTGATTATTTTGAGCACATATAACACATCTTGAACAAAAGTTTTGTTTTTGTAAAATAATTAGTAATCCCATATGCAACAAAGTGTTGTCTAATTTGCTCTACCATTCATCCCTCCCGTTGATACATGGCTCTGCCCGTGTGTCAATATTGCAGCATATCTAAACAGTAATTTCGGGAGAATTGGTAAGCAATCTTTGACCCATATTCCTTCCTTATTTACTGCGCCTTGCTTCACCCATCTGTGAACTTCCTTAATTGGGGCCCTACTGTAGCTCTCTATAAGTAGATCTCTATCTATCGAAACTTCCTCTTTTGACAGCTGACTGGGACCAGAGAAGTGTTTTAATCCTGCTGACAATATTTGATAATACCTCAACTTACTTCTATCCCGTAAAAGTAATCCAAGATTAGTACAATTTACTAGCAACAGGTATCCCTCATTCAGGGAAAGCTCTCTCTCTCTTCTGTCATTTTATGGTTCGAATCATATACAGTGGGGAGAACAAGTATTTGATACACTGCAGATTTTGCAGGTTTTCCTACTTACAAAGCATGTAGAGGTCTGTAATTTTTATCATAGGTACACTTCAACTGTGAGAGACGGAATCTAAAACAAAAATCCAGAAACTCACATTGTATGATTTTTAAGTAATTCATTTGCATTTTATTGCATGACATAAGTATTTGATCACCTACCAACCAGTAAGAATTCTGGCTCTCACAGACCTGTTAGTTTTTCTTTAAGGAGCCCTCCTGTTCTCCACTCATTACCTGTATTAACTACACCTGTTTGAACTCGTTACCTGTATAAAAGACACCTGTCCACACACTCAATCAAACAGACTCCAACCTCTCCACAATGGCCAAGACCAGAGAGCTGTGTAAGGACATCAGGGATAAAATTGTAGACCTGCACAAGGCTGGGATGGGCTACAGGACAATAGGCAAGCAGCTTGGTGAGAAGGCAACAACTGTTGGCGCAATTATTAGAAAATGGAAGAAGTTCAAGATGACGGTCAATCAGCCTCGGTCTGGGGCTCCATGCAAGATCTCACCTCGTGGGGCATCAATGATCATGAGGAAGGTGAGGGATCAGCCCAGAACTACACGGCAGGACCTGGTCAATGACCTGAAGAGAGCTGGGACCACAGTCTCAAAGAAAACCATTAGTAACACACTACGCCATCATGGATTAAAATCCTGCAGCGCACGCAAGGTCCCCCTGCTCAAGCCAGCGCATGTCCAGGCCCGTCTGAAGTTTGCCAATGACCATCTGGATGATCCAGAGGAGGAATGGGAGAAGGTCATGTGGTCTGATGAGACAAAAATAGAGCTTTTTGGTCTAAACTCCACTCGCCGTGTTTCGAGGAAGAAGAAGGATGAGTACAACCCCAAGAACACCATCCCAACCGTGAAGCATGGAGGTGGAAACATCATTCTTTGGGGATGCTTTTCTGCAAAGGGGACAGGACAACTGCACCGTATTGAGGGGAGGATGGATGGGGCCATGTATCGCGAGATCTTGGCCAACAACCTCCTTCCCTCAGTAAGAGCATTGAAGATGGGTCGTGGCCGGGTCTTCCAGCATGACAACGACCCGAAACACACAGCCAGGGCAACTAAGGAGTGAGAAGCATCTCAAGGTCCTGGAGTGGCCTAGCCAGTCTCCAGACCTGAACCCAATGGAAAATCTTTGGAGGGAGCTGAAAGTCCGAAATTGCCCAGCGACAGCTCCGAAACCTGAAGGATCTGGAGAAGGTCTGTATGGAGGAGTGGGCCAAAATCCCTGCTGCAGTGTGTGCAAACCTGGTCAAGACCTACAGGAAACGTATGATCTCTTTAATTGCAAACAAAGGTTTCTGTACCAAATATTAAGTTCTGCTTTACTGATGTATCAAATACTTATGTCATGCAATAAAATGCAAATTAATTACTTAAAAATCATACAATGTGATTTTCTGGATTTTTGTTTTAGATTCCATCTCTCACAGTTGAAGTGTACCTATGATAAAAATGACAGACCTCTACATGCTTTGTAAGTAGGAAAACCTGCAAAATCGGCAGTGTATCAAATACTTGTTCTCCCCACTGTATATTATTACCAAATTATAAAGTTCTTCACACTGTTCACAGTACTATAAATTACCCTCAACTTGGTAAAATAAACTATCTTAAAGTCCTCCTCTCATGCCTTTAGAATTTACCAGTGTGGATGATCAATTCACACCAGAAAGTCAAAACAGAGTTCAGAGGCCATTGAAATCATTCAACGAACTGTTCCATCCCATAGTATACTAAACATTACCATCATCCTAAATATTTCATAAATGTTACTTATCCCAAGTGTTCATTAAGTCCTCATGACATTTATTCTTATAAGAAATCATGTATACCCTAAACTCAGTCAAAACCGAAAAACTCCATAAAATACACTGTGTGTGCTCCTTTAAGACTTATCACCTTTGACCTGTTGAAAAACCCCTAAAATCAAAATAACAACCCTTTATAAACATCATACTAGGTGTGTTGTTTTTTATTTGAAAAACCCAATTGAAAAACAACAACCAAAAATAGCCAGGCCCCACTTAATTTGGTAGCTCACTCTTATGACCTAAATACTGCCTAACTCCACTAAACTACTCCCCCTATCCCTGGGCAACATTCCAATGAGATAAGCGAATCTCTTTCTCCTGGAAGAGAAATTATTCATTTTGTTAACCTTCAATTACCATCAGTAATCTAAAGATGGTAAGTACACACAAAACATGATACAGATATCCCCAGTCCTAACTCATCAATAATCGTTTGTATCAATCTAATTCCTCATAAGTAATCCATAAAACCACTCAAAATTCCTAGAGTATACAATGATTATGTTTACCCTTCAGAACATATCCTCTTTAAATCTCACAATGATTATTGAACCCCTAAATCTGCTCCATGTGATCTCATCTCAAATGATCCATTATCAATTATTTGATCAACACCATAGGAAAATCTGTCTCCCTTCTATTGTACCTGTCGCCCCTGTAAATGTCATATTTTCATTAGCCAATACAATCACGTAAGTAAGACATTAATTTTATCCCAGGCATACCCTTAACATAGTGCTATAGGAGACTTCCATCAATCCTGGAAGACACTATATAATACCACGTTTCATTAAGTTCACTACACCTTCTAATATAAACCTATAACCCCTTTCTATTAATGTAATCATCGCAACCTGTTGCATTGATGTTTTTAAAATATAAACCTGTTGTTTAATAAATCCACTGTTTGCATTGAACACATCTCTCAGTCTCTCTAGGCATTGACTAATAGTCTCACTGTCTCCCTGCTTACACTCGTGGACTTTGGAGAAGTCGGCATGTCTGTGACAATATTCTCTCAGATTATCACAGAGTTGTGCCAATTTATCTCCATAAGCCCCTCCTTCTGCCCACTCTAGAACTGGCGCATTCCCATCTCCGGGAACCCAGTTTCCTCTCACTGCCGCCCAGTCCTTTAACACTATCTGTCTGACTGCCCTCTCTAGTTCCCATGTATTCAGCTTAAAGCTGGCGGTCAGCCCTTCCATATCTCTTCTGAACTGGTGTACCCCCGTTTTAGGGTGGGGTATCCCTTCCACTGCTCTCACTACATCTCTCTGCTTCGTTTACGAAATCCTGGCATGAGTAAATTCTATCCACACACCACCAAAAACGAATAATCATATTTGCATACACATAACTAGAAAGCATGAACTCAATGCCATTCTTGCTCAAACAATGCAACTCAACATCTCTCATCACCCAATCTCCATCACTTTCTTCACACAGGAAACCCTGTACAATCTCCATCCTCTATTGCTGACTCTCCATCCAACACTACTCCTAAACATTTCTTAAATCTAATTACCTCTGTTATCAACTAAAACCATAGCCACCTCTTATGAAACCCCCAATCTGTCATTGTTCAGAACACAGCAGATACAGTGGGAAAAAAACGTTTTTAGTCAGCCACCAATTGTGCAAGTTCTCCCACTTAAAAATATGAGAGAGGCCTGTAATTTTCATCATAGGTACACGTCAACTATGACAGACAAAATGAGGGAAAAAATTCCAGAAAATCACATTGTAGGATTTTGCAAATTTATTATGGTGGAAAATAAGTATTTGGTCAATAACAAAAGTTTCTCAATATTTTGTTATATACCCTTTGTTGGCAATGACACAGGTCAAACGTTTTCTGTAAGTCTTCACAAGGTTTTCACACACTGTTGCTGGTACTTTGGCCCATTCCTCCATGCAGATCTCCTCTAGAGCAGTGATGTTTTGGGGCTGTCGCTGGGCAACACGGACTTTCAACTCCCTCCAAAGATTTTCTATGGGGTTGAGATCTGGAGACTGACTAGGCCACTCCAGGACCTTGAAATGCTTCTTACGAAGCCACTCCTTCGTTGCCTGGGCGGTGTGTTTGGGATCATTGTCATGCTGAAAGACCCAGCCACGTTTCATCTTCAATGCCCTTGCTGATGGAAGGAGGTTTTCACTCAAAATCTCACGATACATGGCCCCATTCATTCTTTCCTTTACACGGATCAGTCGTCCTGGTCCCTTTGCAGAAAAACAGCCCCAAAGCATGATGTTTCCACCCCCATGCTTCACAGTAGGTATGGTGTTCTTTGGATGCAACTCAGCATTCTTTGTCCTCCAAACACGACGAGTTGAGTTTTTACCAAAAAGTTCTATTTTGGTTTCATCTGACCATATGACATTCCCCCAATCCTCTTCTGAATCATCCAAATGCACTCTAGCAAACTTCAGACGGGCCTGGACATGTACTGGCTTAAGCAGGGGGACACGTCTGGCACTGCAAGATTTGAGTCCCTGGCGGTGTAGTGTGTTACTGATGGTAGGCTTTGTTACTTTGGTCCCAGCTCTCTGCAGGTCATTCACTAGGTCCCCCCGTGTGGTTCTGGGATTTTTGCTCACCGTTCTTGTGATCATTTTGACCCCACGGGGTGAGATCTTGCGTGGAGCCCCAGATCGAGGGAGATTATCAGTGGTCTTGTATGTCTTCCATTTCCTAATAATTGCTCCCACAGTTGATTTCTTCAAACCAAGCTGCTTACCTATTGCAGATTCAGTCTTCCCAGCCTGGTGCAGGTCTACAATTTTGTTTCTGGTGTCCTTTGACAGCTCTTTGGTCTTGGCCATAGTGGAGTTTGGAGTGTACTGTTTGAGGTTGTGGACAGGTGTCTTTTATACTGATAACAAGTTCAAACAGGTGCCATTAATACAGGTAATGAGTGGAGGACAGAGGAGCCTCTTAAAGAAGAAGTTACAGGTCTGTGAGAGCCAGAAATCTTGCTTGTTTGTAGGTGACCAAATACTTATTTTCCACCATAATTTGCAAATAAATTCATTAAAAATCCTACAATGTGATTTTCTGGATTTTTTTTTCTCAATTTGTCTGTCATAGTTGACGTGTACCTATGATGAAAATTACAGGCCTCTCATCTTTTTAAGTGGGAGAACTTGCACAATTGGTGGCTGACTAAATACTTTTTTTCCCCACTGTATATATATATATATATATATATATATATATATATATACACACTGAACAAAAATATAAACGCAACATGTAAAGTGTTGGTCCCATGTTTAATGAGCTGAAATAAAAGATCCCAAAAATGTTCCATATTATACACAAAAAGCTTATTTCTCTCATATTTTGTGGACACGTGTTGACATCCCTGTTAGTGAGCATTTCTTCTTTGCCAAGATAATCCGTCCACCTGACAGGTGTGGCATATCAAGAAGCTGATTAAACAGCATGATCATTACACAGGTGCACCTTGTGCTGGGGACAATAAAAGGCCACTCTAAAATGTGCAATTTTGTCACACAACACAATGCCACAGATGTCTGAAGTTTTGAGGGAGCATGTAATTGTCATGCTGAATGCAGGAATGTCCACCAGAGCTATTGCCAGAGAATTGAATGTTAATTTCTCTACCATAAGCCGCCTCCAATGTCGTTTTAGAGAATTTGGCAGTACATCCAACCAGCCTCACAACCGCAGACCACGTCTATGGCGTTGTATGGGTGAGCAGTTGGCTGATGTCAACGTTGTGAATAGAGTGCCCCATAGTGGCGGTGGGGTTATGTTATGGACAGGCATAAGCTACAGACAACAAACAAAATTGTATTTTATCGATGGCAATTTGAATGCACAGAGATACCGTGACGAGATCCTGAGGCCCATTGTCGTGCCATTCATAGGCCGCCATCACCTCGTGTTTCAGCATGATAACGCATGGCCCCATGTCGCAAGGATCTGAACACAATTCCTGGAAGCTGAAAATGTCCCAGTTCTTCCATGGCCTGCATACTTACCAGACATGTCACACGTTGAGATTGTTTGGGATGCTCTGGATTGACGTGTCAGACAGCTTGTGCCAATATACAGCAACTTCGCACAGCCATTGAAGAGGAGTGGGACAACATTCCACAGGCCACAATTAACAGCCTGATCAACTCGATGTGAAGGAGGTGTGTCGCACTGCATGAGGCAAATGGTGGTCACACCAGATACTGACTGGTTTTCTGATCCACGCACCTACTTTTTTTTAAAGGTATCTGTGACCAACAGAGGCATATCTGTATTCCCAGTCATGTGAAATTATTAGGGCCTAATTTATTTATTTCAATTGACTGATTTCCCTATATGAACTGTAACTCAGTAAAATCTTTGAAACTGTTGCATGTTGCATTTATATTTTTGTTCAGTATATCTTTACAATTAAAAAATAAGGTGACCACCGAAAGCCAGATGGAGATGTGTAAATTAGAAGTGCATTCAGTCCTGATATTACTGTAGCTTAGGCTACGCTGCAGCACATGGAGGGCCTACATGTCACAAGAAAGAACGTTACCATGATGGGATGATAGGTCTACATGCATTGTGAACTGCGCTCCATACTGAGTTGGGCTGTCCCCACCCTGAGCGTTGATGATTGATCATGCAGATGGCAGAGAAAAGGCCGTAGACAAGCCAGATTTAGACATTGCATATCATTTAACAGTTCCATTTCACTTCATGCACTTCATATAAATAATTTATTATAATTTACCGGTTTCTCGCAGTTACTTATCCCGGAAAAAAGGAATGGTTTTGGGGCGGTAAATCTTGGTAACCAGGTTCCCGCCATTCAACCCTTGGTTGGATGTCTAAACAAAGTCAATAATTCTGAATGTCAATACATTATTTTTGTATTCATTCTCATCAATGACAACAGTTTAGAACCGAGTTATCACTCATCTAAATCTGGTATCCGGGGAAATCTGGTTAATGATTATATAAATGATTAAGTGGCTATTTCCTTGTAGAATGTTGACAGCTGTGTAGAACACATTGCTAAGATGCTTAAACTTAATGTAATAGCTAATCTCACAGACACAGGATAAACTTTTTACTCATCATTATTCACTATTCATTCAGGATTATCCATAATCATGGTAGCATCCACATTCATGTAGAAGTGTTTAGAAACATATTATATTCTTATTTACAATAAAAGTGACCCCAAAATGACCATAAAAGGCTCATATTAGATTGTGTAGAAATGCAGGAAATTAGCTTTAGATGCCCAAGAACATTCTGAGGGAGGACCCCCAAACCCCCCACCAGGTTATGTCCCCTACACTTCTAAAACCAAAGTTGCGCCCCTGGCTGACAGTGTCGGCTAAAGATGACATGTAGGAGCTTCCTGCACGAATTTGTAGTCTTGCTGACGTCTTTTCTGTTGATAATTAGCATTTTTATGGAGTAAATTGAGGCGAATATATTGATCAAACTCACCTTGTCTGAGAGAAAATTACATGGCTATCAAAACGTCACGCCAAGGTAAGCCTACACCAAACACATACTTCATTTGAAGTGTTTGTAAAATTCACCATGTGAAAAATGAATGGTGGAAACATTTCCGTGTTTGACCGCTAGGTTTTATGGGTATTTGAATGTATTAACATAAAAAAGTGTTGTTTTGTTTTGTGTACAGGGTGTTCAAATGAAGCTGGCAAATAATCAGTAGAATATTTTTTGTTTGATATCCACTGAGTTCATCTAGGTTCAAGTATACTAATTATATTATGACTTAGTTTAATGTATTTGATGATCGCATAGTACGTAAAGTAAATCAAATCAAATCAAATTTTATTGGCCACATGTGCCGAATACAACAGGTGCAGACATTACAGTGAAATGCTTACTTACAGCCCTTAACCAACAGTGCATAAAAAAAAAGTATAATAAAACAACAACAAAAAAGTGTTGAGAAAAAAAGAGCAGAAGTAAAATAAAATAACAGTAGGGAGGCTATATATACAGGGGGGTACCGGTGCAGAGTCAATGTGCGGGGGCACCGGCTAGTTGAGGTAGTTGAGGTAATATGTACATGTGGGTAGAGTTAAAGTGACTATGCATAGCAGCAGCGTAAAAAGATGGGGTGGGGTTGGGCGTGGGGGGCAGTGCAAATAGTCCGGGTAGCCATGATTAGCTGTTCAGGAGTCTTATGGCTTGGGGGTAGAAGCTGTTGAGAAGTCTTTTAGACCTAGACTTGGCACTCCGGTATCGCTTGCCGTGCGGTAGCAGAGAGAACAGTCTATGACTAGGGTGGCTAGAGTCTTTGACAATTTTGAGGGCCTTCCTCTGACACCGCCTGGTATAGAGGTTCTGGATGGCAGGAAGCTAGTATGTCAAGTATGTCAAGTAATACACAACTAGTGTGCACCCTTCTCCTTTTAAGTCCCCTTCATGATATTAGAACATCTACACTACAGCGTACAACGTACCATGAAATCTTGTTTTTTTATACCCAAATATGACTTTCAGGAACAAAACAATGAATGTAGAAGTATGAGATATTCCATCTTCTCTTTAATACACTGTGCATTGTCATTATACACTAGCACAGTCATCAGTATGTATACATGGAAGTGGCATGGATGAACAATACATGTTAACGTACCTTGGTGCAGAAGTTAGGCCTCTCTCTCTGCAGCTACAGCACGAATACCATTTTGGTGACAATGAAATTCTAAGCTATAGGAAAAACAGATGTGAAACGTGATCGCGCCAGATCATCACGTTTGACAGCTTGAGAGGTGTCACATTTTATAAGATGTAAAAAAAAAAAAGAAACATGAAAAAGGCTAACTGTAAACAGCAGTGGAATGATAGAGCTTGTAGGTACGCTAAATACGTTGGGGTCCCTGTTCCATCAAAAGCATGGAGTATCTAAATGTTATTAATGGGGTAGAATGCTTATACACTGTGTTCTAGTGATTGGATGAAGAATTCCAACATGGATTCTTACAGCTCAGGAAGAAAGTGTTGTATCACCACTGAAGGTTCTGGATACAGATTTTGATTAAATAATGTTTAATGAATTGTTGGTGAAATAGAAACCTTCTTCAGTTAAACAAATTATAACATTTCACAATACATTATCCACACTAGATTTTTTAACTCACTGGCTGAAGTCACTGGTAAGAAGGGCATGGCTTTGGTCGTCTTTTTACATTATACTTCACACTGATTAGTCATGCCAAAGCTTAAAGTTATGCTTATAGTTATACTTATACTTATAGTTATGATTATACTTATAGTTATGATTATACTTATAGTTATACTTATAGTTATGATTATACTTATAGTTATACTTATAGTTATGATTATACTTATAGTTATGATTATACTTATAGTTATACTTATAGTTATGATTATACTTATAGTTATACTTATAGTTATGATTATACTTATAGTTATACTTATAGTTATGATTATACTTATAGTTATACTTATAGTTATGATTATACTTATAGTTATGATTATACTTATAGTTATACTTATAGTTATGATTATACTTATAGTTATGATTATACTTATAGTTATACTTATAGTTATGATTATACTTATAGTTATGATTATAGTTGTGATTATACTTATAGTTATGATTATGCTTATAGTTATACTTATACTTATAGTTATACTTGTAGTTATGATTATAGTTGTGATTATACTTATAGTTATGATTATACTTATACTTATAGTTATGATTATACTTATAGTTATGATTATAGTTGTGATTATACTTATACTTATAGTTATGATTATACTTATAGTTATGATTATAGTTGTGATTATACTTATAGTTATGGTTATACTTATACTTATAGCTATGATTATACTTATAGTTATGATTATAGTTATGATTATACTTATAGTTATACTTATAGTTATGCTTATACTTAGTTATGATTATAGTTGTGATTATACTTATAGTTATGATTATACTTATACTTATAGTTATGATTATACTTATAGTTATGATTATAGTTGTGATTATACTTATAGTTATGGTTATACTTATACTTATAGCTATGATTATACTTATAGTTATGATTATACTTATAGTTATACTTATAGTTATGCTTATACTTATAGTTATGATTATAGTTGTGATTATACTTATAGTTATGGTTATACTTATACTTATAGCTATGATTATACTTACAGTTATGATTATAGTTATGATTATACTTATAGTTATACTTATGATTATACATATAGTTATGATTATAGTTGTGATTATACTTATAGTTATGATTATACTTATAGTTATACTTATAGTTATGCTTATACTTATAGTTATGATTATAGTTGTGTTTATACTTATAGTTATGATTATACTTATAGTTATACTTATAGTTATGATTATACTTATAGTTATGATTATACTTATAGTTATACTTATAGTTATGATTATACTTATAGTTATACTTATAGTTATGATTATCCTTATAGTTATGATTATAGTTGTGATTATACTTATAGTTATGATTATCCTTATAGTTATGCTTATATTTATGATTATACTTATAGTTATGCTTATAGTTATACTTATAGTTATGATTATACATATAGTTATGATTATAGTTGTGATTATACTTATAGTTATGATTATCCTTATAGTTATGCTTATATTTATGATTATACTTATAGTTATGCTTATACTAATGCTATTGCTAAACCTAAACTTATACTTAGACACAACCATCACGTTAGCCACTGGGTAAAACATTCATTACTCGCATTACTTAATGAACTCAAACTGGAGCTTTTGTTAATTTACAAGGGCAAAACCATGTTTACATACCTAGTCAAATTAAGGCCTAAAAGCATGTGAAACAACATGACAACACATTGGTCCATGGTTTCAGCCTCAATCCCGTTTAATGGGCTTCAATGGCAATTTACTGACAACCTTTATGAGATGATTTCACAAAATGACTCATCACTATCTCATTTTAGAATCCATTCGGCTCTTGAAGTAGACAAATAACGTCTAAACCAAAATGACAAGGCTGGAGGACGGAGAGGCAGGCTGTTTCGCCACAAATTGCCCCTTTTCCTGTGGCGTAGTTACGAAACTCATGGAAAAATATACACATTAGGGCTGGCGTATTAACTTTGTGTGGCTCGTTTTTACAACATGATGAAATACAAGGTGGATACAAACTCACAAGTTTCTTGATGACCTAGTTCTTGAAAGGCTAAATGTTTATCTTCAAACTAGACATACCATGAGCTGGTTTTCTGGACACTGATTAAACCTAATCGTAGACTATAAAGCACTTTCAATGGAAATTCTCAATTGAGTCCAGGACTAGCTTTAATTTGTGTCTGGGAAAACTAGACTTTTAACATTTTCTTACTAATGCATGAGGGTGGTAAAACTATGATTAAGAATATACAAAGTTCTTAATTTCTCATTAATGGATAGTTGCCTGTCGCAGGAAATGTAAACCAAGTTAGGTTCTCAATAGTTTGTTTGACCTTTACCAGTAGAATGGATGGGTTTGAGTCATATAGAGAACTCAGAGCAGATTAACACAGTATTTCCACGGGACCATGCCTTCACAATCAATGATCGTTACCTATCCAATGATATTTGTGGCCAGCTGCAAATTCAGACATTACAACCTTCTTGATTTTCCATGACAACAGGAGACTAGTATGTTATACCAACTGGCATGTTTCATAATGATTTCATAAGAGGACTCGGGACGACGTCAATGCCTCTTATAATAGAAACCAGAATCACAGTCGTAGAGTTCAAGATTGAGTCAAACATCTTTGTTTACATTATATGTCACTATTTTGATGTATTCTAATGACACCATGTTGTAAACGTTGTGTGAGCATTTTGGGGAGACAGTTTGGGGGTTGTTGATTGTAGCATGTCAGTATTCTTAGCATGATAAATGTTGAGGTTGATCCCTCGAACAAACTTGGACCAATGGCATCAACTGTTCTCCTGCCTTCTGCACATGCAATATGTTGACAAGCAACCTCAAAGTGCGTGCCTATTGTCATTCTGCTTTCAGACCATTTGATTGGTGGACGATTTAATATAATATATGTCATTATCCAGATGCTTTAATCCAAAGTGACTTACAGTCATGCACGCATGTATACATTTTCATATGGGTGGCCCCAGCGGAAATTGAACCTACAACCCTGGTGACGCAAGCGCCATGCTCTACCAACTGAGCCACCCACCACTACATATTTTCCAAAGACTATATAAATGCTTGCAAAAGTATTCAACCCCCTTGGCATTTTTCCTATTTTTGTTGCCTTACAACCTGGAATTAAAATGGATTTTGGGGGGGTTTGTATCATTTTAATTACACAACATGCGTACCACTTTGAAGATGCAAAATATTTTTTATTGTGAAACAAACAAGAAATAAGACAAAAAAACAGAACTTGAGCGTGCATAACTATTCATCCCCCCAAAGTCAATACTTTGTAGAGCCACTTTTTGCAGCAATTACAGCTGCAAGTCTCTTCGGGTATGTCTCTATAAACTTGGCACATCTAGCCACTGGGATTTTTGCCCATTCTTCAAGGCAGAACTGCTCCAGCTCCTTCAAGTTGGATGGGTTCCGCTGGTGTACAGCAATCTTTAAGTCATACCACAGATTCTCAATTGGATTGAGGTCTGGGCCATTCCAAGACATTTAAATGTTTCCCCTTAAACCATTCGAGTGTTGCTTTAGCAGTATGCTTAGGGTCATTGTCCTGCTGGAAGGTGAACCTCCGTCCCAGTCTCAAGTGTCTGGAGGACTGAAACAGGTTTCCCTCAAGAATGTCCCTGTTCCAGTCCCTGCCGATGAAAAACATCCCCACAGCATGACGCTGCCACCACCATGCTTCACTGTGGGGATGATGTTCTCGGGGTGATGAGAGTTGTTGGGTTTGCGCCAGAGATAGTGTTTTCCTTGATGGCCAAAAAGCTCAATTTTAGTCTCATCTGACCAGAGTACCTTCTTTTTTTCTGTAAGCAATGGCTTTTTTTCTGGCCACTCTTCCATAAAGCCCAGCTCTGTGGAGTGTACGGCTTAAAGTGGTCCTATGGACAGATACTCCAATCTCCGATGTGGAGCTTTGCAGCTCCTTCAGGGTTATCTTTGGTATCTTTGTTGCCTCTCTGATTAATGCCCTCCTTGCCTGTTTTGGTTTTGGTGGGCAGCCCTCTCTTGGCAGGTTTGTTGTGGTGCCATATTCTTTCCATTTTTTAATAATGGATTTAGTGGTGCTCTGTGGGATGTTCAAAGTTTCAGATATTTTTTTATAACCCAACCCTGATCTGTACTTCTCCACAACTTTGTCCCTGACCTGTTTAGAGAGCTCCTTGGTCTTCATGGTGCAGCTTGCTTGGTGGTGCCCCTTGCTTAGTGGTGTTGCAGACTCTGGAGCCTTTCAGAACAGGTGTATATATACTGATATCATGTGACAGATCATGTGACACTTAGATTGCACACAGGTGGACTTTATTTAACTAATTATGTGACTTCTGAAGGTAATTGGTTGCACCAGATCTTATTTAGGGGCTTCATAGCAAAGGGAAAAGAAAAGGAGGTTGATAGAATGATAATGTGGCCTACATATGGAATTACCCTCAGGTATGAGGCTGGATGAAAGGATTGAGAGAAAAATCAACCATGAAAAACCTGTACCTACTAATTAGACGAGGGTGTGAAAATAACTGATCCTAGTTAGCAGGTCACTGGTTGGAGTTGTACTGTACTGGAAGGGCGTGACCTCTGAACTCCATAACAGTTCATAAGGAATACATAGACACTTACAAATGTAAATAGATCTTTATTGTCCTAGAAGGGCAATTCTTATGGTGCGTAAAATACATATTCAAAGGCTACATAAAACTTCCACACAGCAAATATGCGGTGAGGGGGTAAAAAAACAAAACATGAACAAGCACACTAAATTTGTTACAATATGTAACATACTACATTATATACATTGTAGCATTATGTCAAGTCAACCAGTGGAATGCATATCTCTGATAGTGTGCTTATGTAGCTAGTGTCCGTTATAAAGTGTGTGTTGGTGTCTCTCTATGTCAATTTCCTTTCTATGTCTACTGAATTACAATGAATAATATACAAATCCACTGCCCTGGGATGACTTCTAACATTTTTATTGAACAATATTATATTATATTATAAAATGATGAGTGTCCTCACTTTCCTGATATGACCTTCGAACTACATGTATATCTAACAATATCAGAGATCATGAGTATCCTCACTGTCCTGATATGACCTTCCAACCTATATCCAACAATAGAGATTATAAATGACCCTAATCCACCGAAATTACTTCTAGAAATATATTTTATAACAACCGATTATGAGTGGCCTGGAAAGACTTCTTGAACTAGAATCAAACAACAGATTATGAATGACCCAGAGTAACTTCTAGAGCTATCTACACTATCTAACAATAGAGATTATGAATTACCCCGGAGTAACTTCTAGAGCTAGCTATCTCTTCTAACATCATTGGAAGATTATGAGTGTCCCAGAACAACTTTTAGAACTATCTAGCAATATTTGGCTCTCCTCTATAGCTAACATTTAGCCTCGAGCGGCGCCACCCTTTTAAAAACAGGAAATGGGGAACACAGAAACTAATAGACAAGTTCTCCTTAAAAAAAATTAAGATGCAGTCTTTGAAGTGTTTTTTCCTGTGTACATTTTATGATTCTCTGTAGCAGTGTTTCCAAATTCCTCTCCATCTGTGCGAACGTGATACCTCTCTTTAGTACAGTGAACTGGAAATGCAGGCTGTGTTTTATATAATCCCCAAATCCAACCAACTCTCACATCCTATCATGCAAATGTGGTACAGTTTGAAGAACATCCGGCTCCAACCATATGCCTTAGCCGTGTAAGATACAACCATTTATTATGCATGCTTTGCACAAGGCTTATGGTAATAAGGTATTAAATTAGTGCTGGACATTATTGCCTCCTCTATGTCCTTTCTGTTCAAGAGATTTTCATAAAAGTCAGATAAAGCAAAAGGGTGCAGATTGTAACCCAGATGAGCTGCGTTGCCGTGCTTCTCCGGAAATATTTGATAATTCAGATCACTGTCAGGGAGTTTATGATAAAATATCTCCCAGAGACAAACTCTGAACTGGCCGCGAATTCAATTACTCTGCTGTTGGCTGGGTTAAATTGATCCCCAATGAGACTATTTGTCCAATGTAGCAACCACTCAATTTACCAAATGAAATGAGTGCTTCTGTGTTAAAACTCCTCTGTTGAATAAATAAAATACCTTTACCTCAGTATATATTAACTTTACTCTACAACATATGACTGATTCACAAATATGAATTGAGGGAAAACATTGAGGTGAATCTAAATGTGAACAAAATAAAACAGCAAAGGACATATTTAAAATTCAATTTAAACCAAACACAGTCCAATATACAGTAACATGTTCTATAAGCATACAGATATACTGTATGTATCTAATAAAACTAGATATAGATGTATAGTGCAAATGTTTGGTTGTGAAGCTAGTTTCGTTGAAAGGCTGTGTGGGACTTGTATTCCATGGCCGTTTTCTTCAATATTTCAATGACCAAAGTCACAATGACAACACCCGGAAATCCTCTAATCCACCTATTGTGATCATAGCCAAGCAAACATGCTCATTATAAAACTAGCTTCCTGAGCAGATTGTGTTTATGATGTGGATTAAAAAAATATATATTTTATGTTTCCCTCTCACTCTCTCTCTCTTTACTCATTGTGGTGGGTCCCTTGGGGTGAAGCGAAAGCAGAGGTCTTCTGTACAGAGGGGAGGTGGAAGGAGGGTGGAGAGGAGACAGAGAGGAAAGAGACAGAGTGAGAGAGATGGAAAAGGAGAGAGTGAGGAAAGGAGAGAGAGACACAGAGAAACAGAGAGAAAGGGAAAGAGGGAAAGAGAGGGGAAGAGAGAGAAAGAGAGGGGAAGAGAGAGAAAGAGAGGGGAAGAGAGAGAAAGAGAAGGAAAGAGTGAGAGAGTGAGAAAGAGAGGGAAAGAGAGGGGAAGAGAGAGAAAAAGAGGGGAAGAGAGAGTAAGAGAGGGGAAAATAGAGAGAGTAAGAGAGAGGAAGAGAGAGAAAGAGAGGGGAAAAGAGAGAGAGAGAAAGAGAGAGGAAGAGAGAGAAAGAGAGGGGTAGAGAGAAAAAGAGAGGGGAAGAGAGAGAGAGAGAAAGAGAGGGGAAGAGAGAGAAAGAGAGGGGAAGAGTGAGAGAGTGAGAAAGAGAGGGAAAGAAAGAGAGAGGAAGAGAGGGGAAGAGAGAAAGAGAGGGAAAGAGGGAAAGAGTGAGAGAGAAAGAGAGAGAAAGAGAGAGAGAGAGGGGAAGAGAGAGAGAGAGAAAGAGAGAAAGAGAGGGGAAGAGAGAGAAAGAGAGGGGAAGAGAGAAATAGACGGGAAGAGAGAGAGAGAAAGAGAGGGGAAGAGAGAGAAAGAGGGAAAGAGAGAGTGAGAAAGAGAGAGAGGGAAAGAGAGAGAGAGAGTGAGGAAGAGAGGGAAGAGAGGGAAAGAGAGAGAAAGAGAGGGAAATAGGGAAAGATGGGAAGAGAGAGAAAGAGAGAGAAAGAGAGGGAAAGAGAGTAAAATAGAGGGAAAGAGAGGGAGAGAGAGAAAGAGAGGGGGAGAGAGAGAAAGAGAGAGGAAGAGAGAGAAAGAGAGGGGAAAAGAGAGAGAGAGGAAGAGAGCGAAAGAGAGGGGAAGAGAGAGAGAGAGAGAGAGAGAGAGGAAGAGAGCGAAAGAGAGGGGAAGAGAGAGAGAGAGAAAGAGAGGGGAAGAGAGAGAAAGAGAGGGGAAGAGAGGGAAAAAAGAGAAAGAGATAGGAAGAGAGAAAGAGAGGGAAAGAGGGAAAGATGGGAAGAGAGAGAAAGAGAGGGAAAGAGAGAAAAAGAGAGGGAAATAGAGAAAAAGAGAGGGAAAGAGAGAGAGAAAGAGAGGTGGAGAGAGAGAAAGAGAGGGGAAGAGAGAGAGAGAAATAGAGAGAAAGAGTGAGAGTGAGAAAGAGCGGGAAAGAGAGGAAAGAGAGGAAAGAGAGAGAGAGGGGAAGAGAGAGAGAGAAATAGAGAGAAAGAGAGGGGAAGAGAGAGAAAGAGGGGAAGAAAGAAAGAGAGGGGAAGAGAGAGAGAGAAAGAGAGAGGAAGAGAGAAAGAGAGGGGAAGAGAGAGAAAGAGGGGACGAGAGAGTGAGAAAGAGAGAAAAAGAGGGAAGAGAGGGAAAGAGAAAGAAAGAGAGGGAAATAGGGAAAGATGGAAGAGAGAAAGAGGGAAAGAGAGAAAAAGAGAGCAAAAGAGAGGGGAAGAGAGAGAAAGAGAGGGGAAGAGAGAGAGAGAGAAAGAGAGGGGAAGAGAGAGAAAGAGAGGGGAAGAGAGAGAAAGAGAGGGGAAGAGTGAGAGTGTGAGAAAGAGAGGGAAAGAGAGGGGAAAAAAGAGAAAGAGAGAGGAAGAGAGGGGAAGAGAGAAAGAGAGGGAAAGAGGGAAAAAGAGAGGGAAAGAGAGGGGAAGAGAGAGAAAGAGAGGTGGAGAGAGAGAAAGAGAGGGGAAGAGAGAGAGAGCGAAAGAGAGAGAAAGAGAGGGGAAGAGAGAGAGAAAGAGAGAGAAAGAGTGAGAGAGTGAGAAAGAGAGGGACTGAGTGAGAAAGAGAGAGAGAGACAGAGTTAGAGCGGGAGAGAGAGAAAGCGAGAGAGGGAGAGAGAGAGAGAGAGAAAGAAAGAGACTGAGTGAGAAAGAGAGAGAGGGAGAGAAACAGAGAGAAAGGGAGAGAGACAGAGTTAGAGAAGGAGACAGAGAAAGAGAGATTCACAGCAATCCGAAACCCCAGCAACAAGATGCTTTATATTTCAACCAGTGAGCTTCAAAACATACAAACATCAAACTGACGAAGCACTACTGTACTTACTGTATTAAATCCGAAACATTAATAAACATTTTCATGACTAATTAATGTTTGCACCTTGCCAAGAATCATTTTCTTCCTCCATTAATTCTAATTGGCCCAATTAATCATGCAAAAGGTAATTAACATAGTCTGATGTGAAGTAAAGCTACTTATGACCTTCTGGGATACCAGGCTTTGTTTCTCGATACAAATAAAAATTAGTCAAGGGTGGTAGTCTCTTGATGCCGCGGCGCATCGCACATAATACCAATGACTCTGTTCTATTGTGACAGTTTATGTGAGAATGACAGCCGCATTTACAATTTTTTTTACTTTTTTTTTCACACAATTTTTTTCTCACAATTCACGAGCTGCTTAGCACAATCCACACACTGGAAGCCTTCAGAGAGTAGAGGGTGGGAGAGAGAGAGAGAGAGAGACACAGGGAGAAAGTAAGAGATTGCTCCCCAGTTGGATTTTTTAAGGCTCCAATGGCAATCTCTATGTATAGCCACCGACTGGACTGTCAGTGAATAATATAATTGTCTGAGGTCTGACTGCGACAGCCAGCTACTGTAGCTAGCGAATTTGGCAGTGGAGCATGTCATAGGGCCTACACCCTAGTGACATTCTAAGGCAAATCCATTTAATGTGCCATCTATGGGGTTCTGATAGAAGGGACTCAGGTCACGTCGCCATTGGCCCCTCTGCTGTTGTGCCTTAATGAACATTTCACAGGCTTTCATGTGTCAATGCAGCAAAGCCAAAGCGGGCTGCAATGAGGAAGTGATGCAACCACAATGCCATGTGAGCGAACGCTGACACCAAATGTCGGAGGAAGTCTAAAACAGTGAGGTACTTGTAGAAGAAAAGAAAGAACGAGAGAGAGAGAGAGAGAAGATGATGAAGTTACTCAGGTGGTCAGGGGGGCTAAATGTCAAAGTGCAGAAGCAAAAGTTGAATGTCAAACTTACCACATTTTCCAGGCTTGGACGGTTTGGTTAGCTTAGCGCTGAATTTCGTTTTTTTAGCAAGCATCATCATTTCTCACACTCAAGTCGAAACACCAGTTGAACATGTTAAGGTCAAACTAACAATTTGAGCTCATTAATGATTTAGGACATAGGCAGTGCCATGAAAAACACAAATGAATCCTATTCTAATAACATTGGCATTATAAAATAATGCATTTAGATACCAGCCCATAGAAGGTCATTGTATTGCATGAGAACATACAGTATATCCCTTTTCTGTTAGAGCGAGAGTGAGTGAGAGAGATAAACAGAGGTAGAGAGAGAAACAAAATAATGATCTTCTCCCTGGGTGCACAATTGGCAGTGAAAGCAATTTAAAAAGTGATGTATTGATCAAGCTGTTGGAAGCCAAACCTGACAGTCTCTTATCCCCCACACTACAAAATCTTTAGACAATACATTACACAAATTATGTTCTTATGCTATCCAGCACTGACTTAATAATAACGACAATAATGGTCTTCTTATGACAAGACATATAGGGATGGTTTCCCGGACACATTAAGCCTAATCCTGGACTTTAAACTATTTTTGATGGATATTCCCCATTGAGACGGTTTTTAGTCCAGGACTTGTCCTAGGCTTAATCTGTGTCCGGGAAACAGCCCCATATTGTTAAAGTGTTACTTCAAATAAAAATGTTGTGCAAGATAACTACTCTCATAAAGGTATAATCAATTTAAGAATATATTAGAGAAGCTGGTGAAGAAATGTACATCTACATGGGCTGCACAATTGCAGTAACTTTCCCCAAATTCCCAGGTTTTCCAGAAATCCTGTTTGGAGGATTCCAAATGTCCTGCTTATTCCCTTCTGATTACAGGAATTGTTCAACCGGGATTTCTAGAAAACCTGGACATTTTGTGAAAGTTATCAGAAACTGGAAACCATATCATGACATCTGCTATTGTTTCTCAAGAGATATTCGTGGTAAAAGATGACCATGTAAATAAATCCTATTCGGTCAAAAATAATACTTGAATTCTAATTCATAATCTGACTACAGATAATTGACATCCTTTCACAGTTTCTCATCAGGCAGGGCACGTCGAAGCAAAATTGGCGAGGAAAATTAGCTTATTTTATTCCAAGGTAAAACAAAATAATAGCACTCTGCCACAAAGCATTAATTGGAGAAAGAAAAAAAAACTATTTCTAACCTGTAAACATTGTCAACCTAAATATTTGACATTAAGCAAATTAGATCTGTAGCTAAAAACATTTCTGTAATTTAAATTTGATCTGCAAGTCAATGCCATTAGGAGCTCCAGTCAGAGTTGCCTCAGGGGCTGTAATTAACTTTAGTCAAGCGCGGCTAAACATTTTGGACATTTTTCCTAGTCCAGAATTAACTGTCACAGTAGAGAGAGAAAGCAACCATCTTGTCACATTGAGTTTATTTAGGGGTTGTGGAACGCTCTGCCTGCTCCGTTTCTTCTCTCGGTGTAGTAACGTTTCATGATGAGTGAGATTATGGAAAAAATGACAAAGAGAGAGCCGACCTGCTGGTATGATGCAAAGAGATTGAAGGCTGAGGAGTTTGTTCATGGAGCTATACATTACTGGGTTGATTTTAGGCAGTAATGTACAATATATACACTATGTATAGGGTATTGCGCTTTATGTGGTTCAACTTCAACATGGCCCAGATACATCTGCTTAGAAATGTGTAATTTTAGCCACTTCAGGTGACATATTAGTTACATGTCACTATAATGACATACTATAAGGTATTATGCTTTATGTGTTGAATTCCAACATGGCCATCTTTACATCTAGTGTTGATGGTCAAATCAACGACTGCATGCTCTCCCATATGGGCCTACTGTACAGCACATGCACTAGACATACAGCAGCTGTAAAGCCGATCCAGTGGCATGAATTCATAAGTCAGACACACAGATGTCTTCCCCGGACCACCTGGGTGAAGTAGGAGGCTCACCTTGGATTGGTTTAGCCAAGAGCAAGAGGAATGATCTGGCCTATATGAATAGAAAGGCCCAAGTGACGTAAATGTATGGTGACAACAACATGGAACCAGGAACGGCTGTTTCCAGTTTAAAAAATGGGTTTGTAACTGCACAGATGGAGTTAGTGTTGACATATATTTCAAGCAGGAATAAAACATGACAGGTTACTACATGGGCCGGATGATCAGCAAAATGTCAGTTCTTGTATACCGCATACTATATGTCAGATGTCTTTGTCAAATGGCTGGGAGTCTGAGATACATATTTACTTTACTGTTGCTAATGTTGTCAACACTAATACTCAAAAACACATCACGACAAGGCCATATCTGAGCATATTTGTTATTGTAACTGATGTGAATTAGAATGAAGCCAATTCCTTGAGAAAGTTGTTTCAGAGCATGTACCAACTGGGTAAAGCTAAATAACTGTAACAAAAAGGCTAAGTAATACTTATAGAGAAGCTACAGTACATGTTATGAGTGAGTAACTGAATGGCTAGTGTTGCCGATTAGCTCATTATCTTGACAACCACAATAAACAACCCAGGAACCAAAGAATACACTCAAATAACTGAATTCCTAGGCACTCTAACTGCCTTTTAATGGTTGCAGGACAAAGACCTTGCACGGCGTATCCCTCCTACACATCATTTAAATCAATGACTCAATCAGTGCCACAGAATAATTTCAGTTGGGTTTCATTTATCGAGAAATACAACTTTCCACTTCTTCAATCATCTAGATTCTAGAAATGACTATTTGAGAAACATTTTCTGGGTGGTCATACAAGTCAAGCCACAAAGTTTGATTTATGCTTTGAAATAAGGTTTGACTGGAACCAAAATAGCCAAAATGGACATTAAAACACAGGAGGTTAGCCATTTCCACTCAGACTATTATCTAGTCTGTAATTATGACACATATATTATTCCATATATTACTGCAAAGTGAAAGAATGACAATTACGGTCCTTTTACTCCGGCTCTAACTATTCACACTGTGGCACTGATGCTTCCATAAAAGTACGGGATTAAATTACACAGGGAAAGCACTCACTTTTTATTTGACAGCCCCTGACGCATCCCCACCACCAGCCAATCTTACTGAGATGTCTGTAGTGAGGATAATAAGGACAGTGGTGTCAGATGATGGCTGCAGGTCCTTTAGGGTCCTGGTCCGTTACTATAGTGGTCGTTTACTGTCCAACCATCGTGGCTCATCTGATATAGACTGTAGGTCTAATGACATGTGAATGTTGGTTACTGTTACCGTTCACTTGTAAAATGCAGTTTGAGAGGATGGGAGGATTGTAACCTTTAAAAAGCAACTAATGTCATGTATTTTATTGTGTACGTTGCTTTTATTCAGTCACAGCACATGGCAATGCGTGCACATATGTCGAAACGTTGGTTATTAGGATATTAAATGATTGCATCTGAGCTCCTAGAGTGTGAGGCTTTCCTTTTCATTTTCAAGTGTTTTACGCCGTCAGTCAGCACCTCGCCTAAATAGGTGTGTGTTTCTTTCGCCTTTATCTTAATGCATGCACATATAACTTATACCTGTATGTCAGTTTACTTCTACATTTTAGCCATTTAGCAGGCACTGTTATCCAGAGCAATTTACAGTAGTGAGGGCATACATTTTCATACTTGTTTTGTACTGGTCCCCCGTGGGATTCAAACCCACAACCCTGGCGTTGCAGGCGCCACGCTCTACTGACTGAGCTACACAGGACAAAGACCTTGCACGGCGCTGTTAAAGGTCACTATTTTGACATATTCTAATGAGACCATGTTGGCACAATATACTGTAATATATAGTATTATAGTAGTACAATAATATCAGAATTGACAAGCAAATTCAGCCCGGCATCCGACATTATTTTGCATGAGCTTTTGGTAGTTTACAACATGTTATGCATACTCATACATTATCTCACAACATGTTATGCATACTCATACATTATCTCACAACATCTTCCAACATTGCAGTTCTTGTTTGAACCACATTATTTTGCTGTGAAATCCCACTAGCAACTTCTTAACTCAAATGTAAACCAACTGCTTGCTTAAAGGCCTAAATGAATAACCACGGTCCCCCCACCCATTCAAATAACACCGAAAATTCCCTTGTCTCTACATAGAAGTGTCCACACAAACTGAGAGGCATTCTGGATGAACTGTATGGTAAATAGGCCCTGGCTGTGAACGTTATGATAAAATGAAACCGTTCAAACCAGAGTGAAGCAAATGGAGAGTTGGCTGCCATCGCTATGATTTTCTTTCTTTCATTGTATGGATGCACGTTGTGAAAATATCCTGAAAATGTCCCTTTCTTTTTTTGTGCACTGAAAAGTCTGTGGACACTGAAATGTGAGAAGAGAATTCTGGGAAGATCGGGCCAGACTAAAAGAGGCCCTCTGACAATGTGGTGACAAAACAAATCCCCAACTGTCAATCATATCACTCCACTGTCAATGAATGGTTAATCCTCTGGTGAAATATGTTTTTGTAGACAGAGATTCTGTCCCAGATGGCATCCTATTCTCTACATATTGCACTAAGCCTATGGGCCCTGATCAAAAGTGCACTAAGTAGGGAATAGGGTGTCATTTTGGGATGAAGACAGATTGGGTTGGAAGGGGAGTAACTTGTGACAACTTCTAAATAAATAAAATAAATAATAAATAAATATGCCATTTAGCAGACGCTTTTATCCAAAGCGACTTACAGTCATGCGTGCATACATTTTTGTGTATGGGTGGTCCCGGGGATCGAACCCACTACCTTGGCGTTACAAGCGCCGTGCTCTACCAGCTGAGCTACAGAGGACCACATTCTAAATGGACACAGTCCTCCTTTGGTGCATATCTGGCTGAACAGTAAATAGTAACCTAACCAAGCCTAACCAACCTAACCAACTAAGCTAACTACAGGTAAGTGAACACAACACTAACTAACTAACCTTACCTAATCAACCTAACCAATGGTCCTAACCAAACGACTTCAATTTTTCCCTAAAGGCAACTTATCATTTCAGCACGTCATTCTTCTTTTGTAAAATACATCTTCTGTATACCAGTGGAATTCTGATGTTCATTGCGAGCCAACCTCTGATTATATACACTTAATTATTGTATGACTTGTTACGCAGACTTTTTATTTATTTTACTGTAATAGACAAGGCACTGTGTTGTATCAATTCAATTCCCTCTCTCAATTCCAAATTAAACAAGGACAATGAAAACATGCAAGCTCCTTTTGAACCAGACTTGGTTTCAGGCTCAAATAAGTATTATCATCTCCATGACAACAGTTGTACTGGTAACATGGAAACATATTCATGTAAACCATGGCAACATTTTCCAATTGAATTAAGCTGCACCTGTGCACATTATAGAAGAAAGGGAGATAAAAGATAAAACATAGACTGGCTGTTGCTGTCTGAACAGCTGTGTCTGATTTGGTTTTATATTACGTTTATTTCTTCTAAATTGACAATATATCTGTCTTTTCTCCAAAACAGACAAATACAAGAGGACTCTCAATGTTTACTGTCTCTTCAGTATCGATTGATTGATGTATTGTGGCTAAGTGGATTTGTATTTGAACTATTATTTAACTATTATTTAATTAAGATACAGTTATTTATTTAACATACCATTATTGCAAATAACGGTCTGACTAACTACCATTTTGAGTGAGAGATGCTACGAAGGTAACAGAGAGAGAGGGGGTAGTGATAGAGAGAGAGAGAGAGGGGTAGAAATAGAGAGAGAGGTAGTAATAGAGAGAGAGAGGGGTAGAAATAGAGAGAGAGGGGTAGAAATAGAGAGAGGGGGGGGTAGAAATAGAGAGAGAGAGGGGTAGAAATAGAGAGAGAGAGGGGTAGAAATAGAGAGAGAGAGGGGTAGAAATAGAGAGAGAGAGGGGTAGAAATATAGAGAGAGAGGGGTAGAAATAGAGAGAGAGAGGGGTAGAAATAGAGAGAGAGATTGGTAGAAATAGAGAGAGAGATTGGTAGAAATAGAGAGAGAGATTGGTAGTAAGAGTGAGAGATAGAGGTAGTAATACAGAGAGAGAGAGAGGGGTAGTAATACAGAGAGAGAGGGGTAGTAATAGAGAGAGAGAGAGGGGTAGTAATCAAATCAAAGCTTTATTTATATAGCACACTTCAGACGTGATTGAACCGCAACGCGCTTCACAGGAAAAAAACAGAAATAAAAAACAGAAATAAAAACAGAAATATTTACTACATAACAAACATAAGAGGATGAAAAAATGAAAGAATAACAATAAAAACTGAAATCAACGATAAAAAGGGGTGTTTTAAGATCTCTTTTAAATATGTCTACAGTTTTAGCCCCCCTCAGGTTCTCTGGCAGGCTATTCCAGAGGCTGGGGGCATAGTAACTAAAGGCTGCCTCTCCACGCCTCTTGGTCCTAGACTACTGGGTACATAAATCAAAGCAGGTATGATACAGTTGAAGTCGGAAGTTTACATACACTTTTGTTGGAGTCATTAAAACTAGTTTTTCAACCACTCCACAAATTTCTTGTTAACAAACTATAGTTTTGGCAAGTCAGTTAGGACATCTACTTTGTGCATGACACAAGTAATTTTTCCAACAATTGTTTACAGACAGATTATTTCACTTATAATTCATTGTATCACAATTCCAGTGGGTCAGAAGTTTACATACACTAAGTTGACTGTGCCTTTAAACAGCTTGGAAAATTCCAGAAAATGATGTCATGGCTTTAGAAGCTTCTGATAGGCTAATTGACATCATTTGAGTCAATTGGAGGTGTACCTGTGGATGTATTTCAAGGCCTACCTTCAAACTCAGTGCCTCTTTGCTTGACATAATGGGAAAATCAAAAGAAATCAGCCAAGACCTTCATCCTTGGGAGCAATTTCCAAACGCCTGAAGGTACCACGTTCATCTGTACAAACAATAGTACGCAAGTATAAACACCTTGGGACCACGCAGCCGTCATACCGCTCAGGAAGGAGACGCGTTCTGTCTCCTAGAGATGAACGTACTTTGGTGCAAATCAATCTCAGAACAACAGCAAAGGACCTTGTGAAGATGCTGGAGGAAACAGGTACAAAAGTATCTATTTCCACAGTAAAACGAGTCCTATATCGACATAACCTGAAAGGCCGCTCAGCAAGGAAGAAGCCACTGCTCCAAAACCGCCATAAAAAAGCCAGACTACAGTTTGCAACTGCGCATGGGGACAAAGATCGAAACGGGGGTGGCAGCATCATGCTGTGGGGGTGCTTTGCTGCAGGAGGGACTGGTGCACTTCACAAAATAGATGGCATCATGAGGAAGGAAAATTATGTGGATATATTGAAGCAACATCTCAAGATATCAGTCAAGAAGTTAAAGCTTGGTCGCAAATGGGTCTTCCAAATGGACAATGACCCCAAGCATACTTCCTAAGTTGTGGCAAAATGGCTTAAGGACAACAAAGTCAAGGTATTGGAGTGGCCATCACAAAGCCCTGACCTCAATCCTATAGAACATTTGTGGGCAGAACTGAAAAAGCGTGTGCGAGCAAGGAAGCCTACAAACCTGACTCAGTTACACCATCTCTGTCAGGAGGAATGGGCCAAAATTCACCCAACTTATTGTGGGAAGCTTGTGGAAGGCTACCCGAAACGTTTGACCCAAGTTAAACAATTTAAAGGCAATGCTACCAAATACTAATTGAGTGTATGTAAACTTCTTACCCACTGGGAATGTGATGAAATAAATTAAAGCTGAAATAAATCATTCTCTTTTACTAGGATTAAATGTCAGGAATTGTGAAAAACTGAGTTTAAAAGTATTTGGCTAAGGTGTATGTAAACTTCCAACGTCAACTGTATGTATTGGGGTGCACAATCATTGATTGATTTGAAAACCAATAAAATAATATACAAATTCTACCTCTCTCAAAGATTGCAGTGTGTAAAGTCAGAACATCTGCTGTCTCAGACAATGCCTGTCACCAAGGGAGTACCCCAAGGCTCGATCCTAGGCCCCACGCTCATCTCAATTTACATCAACAACATAGCTCACGCAGTAGGAATCTCTCTCATCCATTTATATGCAGATGATACAGTCTTATACTCCGCTGGCCCCTCCCCGGGTTTTGTTTTAAACGCCCTTTACTACCTCTGAGGGTTTAGAGCTTGAGGTAATCACCTCATACAAGTACTTGGGAGAATGGCTAGACGGTACACTGTCCTTCTCTCAGCACATATCCAAGCTGCAGGCTAAGGTTAAATCTAGACTTGGTTTCCTCTACCGTAATAGCTCCGCTTTCACCCCAGCTGCCAAACTAACCCTGATTCAGATGACCATCCTACCCATTCTAGATGTTTATTTATAAAATCCTCTTTGGCCTCACTCCTCCCTCAGAGATACCTTCATCTCGTGATATATTGTTGTCTCTACCTTTTTGCCCTTTGTGCTGTTTTCTGTGCCTAACAATGTTTGTACCATGTTTGTGCTGCTGCCATGTTGTGTTGCTACCGTGTTGTTGTCATGTTGTGTTGCTACCATGCTGTGTTGTTGTCTTAGGTCTCTCTTTATGTAGTGTTGTGGTGTCTCTCTTGTCGTGATGTGTGTTTTGTCCTACATTTAAATGTTTTATCCTAGCCCCCATCCCCGCAGGAGGCCTTTTGCCTCTTGCTAGACAGTCATTGTAAATAAAAATGTGTTCTTATGTGAGTTGCCTAGTTAAATAAAGGTACAAATAATAATAATAATAATAATTATGTTGGGTCTTGGTCAGTACCTGTGCTGCAACATTCTGTATGTTTTGCAGTTGACCAATGGCTTTCTTGGGTAGACCAGACTCTCTGTATCAGCCTGAGAGAGAGAAACGGCCACACCTTGGCAATGTTCCTGATGTGGTAAAAAGCTATTTTGGTCACATTCATAATATGTGATTTGAAATTGAGTTCAGAATCTAAAATGACATCTACGTTTTTTACCTGGTGTTTTATCTTTATTGCCCGTGAATTAAAATGTGTGGCCAGATTCTCTCTCTGTGCTTTGGCTCCAATAGTAAGTACCTCAGTCTTGTCTTGATTTAGCTGGAGGAAGTTGTGAGCCATCCGAGTATTTAAATCACTGTACAGTATAATAACTTATCTCTGGAGCTATAATCCTCTGGTGACACAGACATTTTAAGTTGTGCATTGTATGCGTAGCAGTGAAAATCAATGCCGTGTTTTCTGATAAAGCTGCCAAGGGGTAACATATACAGTGAGGGAAAAAAGTATTTGATCCCCTGCTGATTTTGTACATTTGCCCACTGACAAAGAAATGATCAATCTATAATTTTAATGGTAGGTTTATTTGAACAGTGAGAGGCAGAATAACAACAAAAAAATCCAGAAAAACACATGTCAAAAATGTTATAAATTGATTTGCATTTTAATGAGGGAAATAAGTATTTGACCCCCTCTCAATCAGAAAGATTTCTGGCTCCCAGGTGTCTTTTATACAGGTAACGAGCTGAGATTAGGAGCACACTCTTAAAGGGAGTGCTCCTAATCTCAGCTTGTTACCTGTATAAAAGACACCTGTCCACAGAAGCAATCAATCAATCAATCAGATTCCAAACTCGCCTCCATGGCCAAGACCAAAGAGCTCTCCAAGGATGTCAGGGACAAGATTGTAGACCTACACAAGGCTGGAATGGGCTACAAGACCATCGCCAAGCAGCTTGGTGAGAAGGTGACAACAGTTGGTGCGATTATTCACAAATGGAAGAAACACAAAAGAACTGTCAATCTCCCTCGGCCTGGGGCTCAATGCAAGATCTGACCTCGTGGAGTTGCAATGATCATGAGAACGGTGAGGAATCAGCCCAGAACTACACGGGAGGATCTTGTCAATGATCTCAAGGCAGCTGGGACCATAGTCACCAAGAAAACAATTGGTAACACACTACGCCATGAAGGACTGAAATCCTGCAGCGCCCGCAAGGTCCCCCTGCTCAAGAAAACACATATACAGGCCCGTCTGAAGTTTGCCAATGAACATCTGAATGATTGAACGTGTTGAGGTCAAAATCGAGGTCTTTGGCATCAACTCAACTCGCCGTGTTTGGAGGAGGAGGAATGCTGCCTATGACCCCAAGAACACCATCCCCACCGTCAAATATGGAGGTGGAAACATTATGCTTTGGGGGTGTTTTTCTGCTAAGGGGACAAGACAACTTCACCGCATCAAAGGGACGATGGACGGGGCCATGTACCGTCAAATCTTGGGTGAGAACCTCCTTCCCTCAGCCAGGGCATTGAAAATGGGTCGTGGATGGGTATTCCAGCATGACAATGACCCAAAACACACGGCCAAGGCAACAAAGGAGTGGCTCAAGAAGAAGCACATTAAGGCCCTGGAGTGGCCTAGCCAGTCTCCAGACCTTAATCCCTTAGAAAATCTGTGGAGGGAGCTGAAGGTTCGAGTTGCCAAACGTCAGGCTCGAAACCTCAATGACTTGGAGAAGATCTGCAAAGAGGTGGGACAAAATCCCTCCTGAGATGTGTGCAAACCTGGTGGCCAACTACAAGAAACATCTGACCTCTGTGACTGCCAACAAGGGTTTTGCCACCAAGTACTAAGTCATGTTTTGCAGAGGGGTCAAATACTTATTTCTCTCATTAAAATGCAAATCAATTTATAACATTTTTGATATGCATTTTTCTGGATTTTTTCTGGATTTTTTTGTTGTTATTCTGTCTCTCACTGTTCAAATAAACCTACCATTAAAATTATAGACTGATCATGTCTTTGTCAGTGGGCAAACGTACAAAATCAGCAGGGGATCAAATACTTTTTTTCCCTCACTGTATAAACTGTACAGTACAGGACTCAAAATCGAACCTTGTGGAACGCCACACGTGATATCTAATTTCTCTGAGTTATGTTCCGCAAGGGTGACAAAACAATCTCTCAACCGGTTAAATAGGTCCTAAAGCACTAAAAAATATATAGCTTTTTGAAAACCAATTTTCCAGAAATTTGCTTAAGAATGGAAGGTTGGAGAATGGCTGAAACTTCCTAAGAGCTGAAGAATCTAGATTACTTTTCTTCAGAAGGGGTTTCACCATAGCAGTTTTTAGTGCAGTGGCAAAAGTGCCTGTGAACAAACAGGGAGTGATTAACAATAGCTTGCACTTCTTCAGATACGCAATTAAAAACTGATTTGTAGAAGGTGCTGGGGACAGGATCGAGACGGCAGGTAGAAGGCTTAAGTTGTGATTTCACTTTCCTGGGCATGTCTGTGTCAACCAGGGAAAATAAATCCATAGTGCTTTTGCATGGTAGGCTAGGGCACATATCATCAAACTTCTCATCAGGTCAAATTCACAGAGAGAGACAGAGAGAGAGAGAGACAGAGAGAGAGACAGAGAGAGAGACAGAGAGACAGAGAGACAGAGAGAGAGAGAGAGAGAGAGAGAGAGAGAGAGAGAGAGAGAGAGAGAGAGAGAGAGAGAGAGAGAGAGAGAGAGAGATTATAAAACCCCAACTCTCCTCGTGTTGATTCAACATCAGAAACAAACCAAGTTTCTAGAAGAAACCATCATTACATGTAGAGGAATGTATGGTCCACACAGACAAACAAACAAACCAATAGAAATCAAGGGACTTGTCTCAACCATTTCTACTTACCATGAAACCAAACATTGTTTTTAAGAAATAATTCATCACTAGCAGTAGTAAAGCACAATGTGATGTAGTGAGACTTTGCTGAACTGGCCTGTTGAATAATTACAAAATGTTATGCCAGCACTGTCAATACATTTTCTCAGAAAATAACAACCGTACTGTTATGAGTATTTATGATGAATACAGCTATTTGTGATAAATATTTAATATGACCTTATCCAGGGGGCTGCTTACAGGAACTGTACAGTAAGGAACTAAATGACTGAATGTATTCCATCAGTTCACACTGTTTGAGCTAATAATCAATCACTCCATTCTTTTAAAAACTGCCATCATTATTGAATTATCACCCAGTCAAATATTCCATAAGGGGGCTTCCTTTTCATGGTTACTGAAATTACTATATAACATAATGCAAAGTATATGAATAATAAAGTTATGATGTATATATGTATATGTACTTAAATGAGGTGTATATTTAAATCCCAATGATGTGATATCAGTCATGCTGACTGGTGACTTTGGAGTATCCGGGTGAGGGTGGGGGGATTCTAGCTAGCAACGAGGCTAGGGGATTCACTATCGCTTTTAGCTATGATGATTATGACTGTTACTGTACCTATCTTTTGAGGCACAGGACCATTACTGTACAAGATATGTTGTATAAGAGAAAGGAACACAGTATGTCGAGACAGAGAATGTTACATATACAGTTGAAGTCGGAAATTTGCATACACCTTAGCCAAATACATTTAAACTCTGTTTTTCACAATTCCTGACATTTAATACTAGTAAAAAATTCCCTGTCTTAGGTCAGTTAGGATCACCACTTTATTTTAAGAATGTGAAATGTCAGAATAATAGTAGAGAGAATGATTTATTTCAGCTTTTATTTCTTCCATCACATTCCCAGTGGGTCAGAAGTTTACGTACACTCAATTAGTGTATTTGGTAGCATTGCCGTTAAATTGTTTAACTTGGGTCAAACGTTTCGGGTAGCCGTCCACAAGCTTCCCACAATAAGTTGGGTGAATTTTGGCCCATTCCACCCCCACAGCATTATGCTGCCACACCCGTGCTTCACGGTTGGATTGGTGTTCTTCGGCTTTTGCATGCAGCCCCCTTTTTCCTCCAAACATAACGATGGTCATTATGGCCAAACAGTTCTATTTTCTTTCATCAGACCAGAGGACATTTCTCCAAAAAGTACGATCTTTGTCCCAATGCGCAGTTGCAAACTGTAGTCTGGCTTTTTTATGGCAGTTTTGGAGCAGCGCCTTCTTCCTTGCTGAGCGGCCTTTCAGGTTATGTCGATATAGGACTTGTTTTACTGTGGACATAGATACTTTTGTACCTGTTTCCTCCAGCATCTTCACAAGGTCCTTTGATGTTGTTCTGAGATTGATTTGCACTTTTCGCACCAAAGTACGTTCATCTCTAGGAGACAGAACGCGTCTCCTTCCTGAGCGTTATGATGGCTGTGTGGTCCCATGGTGTTTATACTTGGTTACTATTGTTTGTACAGATGAACGTGGTACCTTCAGGCATTTGGAAATTGCTCCCAAAGAAGAACCAGACTTGTGGAGGTCTACAATTGTTTTCTTAGGTCTTGGCTGATTTCTTTTGATTATCCCATGATGTCAAGCAAAGAGGCACTGAGTTTGAAGGTAGGCCTTGAAATACATCCACAAGTACACCTCCAATTGACTCAAATGATGTCAATTAGCCTATCAGAAGCTACTAAAGCCATGACATCATTTTCTGGAATTTTCCAAGCTGTTTAAAGGCACAGTCAACTTAGTGTATGTAAACTTCTGACCCACTTGAATTGGGATACAGTGAATTATAAGTGAAATAATCTATCTGTAAACAATGGTTGGAAAAATTACTTGTGTCATGCACAAAGTAGATGTCCTAACCGACTTCCCAAAACTATAATTTGTTAACAAGAAATTTGTGGAGTGGTTGAAAAACGAGTTATAATGACTCCAACCTAAGTGTATGTAAACTTCCGACTTCAACTGTATAGATATACACAGTATCAGTCAAAAGTTTGGACACACCTACTCATTCAAGGGTTTTTCTTTATTTTTACTATTTTCTACATTGTAGAATAATAGTGAAGACATCAAAACTATGAAATAACACATATGAAATCATGTAGTAACCAAAAAAGTGTTAAACAAATCAAAATATATTTTATATTTGAGATTCTTCAGATAGCCACCCTTTGCCTTGATGACAGCTTTGCACACTCTTGGCATTCTCTCAACCAGCTTCACCTGGAATGCTTTTCCAACAGTCTTGAAGGAGTTCCCACACATGCTGAGCACTTGTTGGCTGCTTTTCCTTCACTCTCCGGTCCAACTCATCCCAAACCATCTAAATTGGGTTGAGGTCGGGGGATTGTGGAGGCCAGGTCATCTGATGCAGCACACCATCACTCTCCTTCTTGGTAAAATAGCCCTTACACAGCCTGGAGGTGTGTTGGGTCATTGTCCTGTTGAAAAGTGCCACTAAGCCCAAACCAGATGGGATGGCGTATCGCTGCAGAATGCTGTGGTATCCGTGCTGGTCAAATGTGCCTTGAATTCTAAATAAATCACAGACAGTGTCACCATCAAAGCACCCCCAAACCATCACACCTCCTCCTCCATGCTTTACGGTGGGAAATACACACGCAGAGATCATCCGTTCACCCACACCGCGTCTCACAAAGACACGGCGGTTGGAACCAAAAATCTCCAATTTGGAATCCAGACCAAATGACACATTTCCACCGGTCTAATGTCCATTGCTCGTGTTTCTTGGCCCAATCAGGTCTATTCTTATTGGTGTCCTTTAGCAATTGCAGCAATTCGACCATGAAGGCCTGATTCACACAGTCCCCTCTGAGCAGTTGATGTTGAGACGTGTCTGTTACTTGAACTCTGTGAAGTATATATTCGGGCTGCAATTTCTGAGGCTGGTAATTCTAATGAACTTATCCTCTGCAGCAAGAGGTAACTCTGGGTCTTCCATTCCTGTGGCGGTCCTCATGAGAGCCAGTTTCATCATAGCGCTTGATGGTTTTTGCGACTGCACTTGAAGAAACTTTAAAAGTTCTTGAAATGTTCCGTATTGACTGACCTTCATGTCTTAAAGTAATGATGGACTGTCGTTTCTCTTTGCTTATTTGAGCTGTTCTTGCCATAATATGGACTTGGTCTTTTACCAAATAGGGCTATCTTCTGTATACCCCACCTACCTTGTCACAACACAACTGATCGGCTCAAACGCATTAAGAAGGAAAGAAATTCCACAAATTAACTTTTAACAAGGTACACCTGTTCATTGAAATGCATTCCAGGTGACTACCTCATGAAGCTGGTTGAGAGAATGCCAAGATTGTGCAAAGCTGTCATCAAGGCAATCAGTTGTGTTGTGACAAGGTAGGGGTCATCTGGTTTGCGCTTAATGGGACTATTATTTGTTTTTCTACAGGACAATGACCCAAAACACACCTCCATGCTGTGTAAGGGCTATTTGACCAAGAAGGAGAGTGATGGAGTTCTGCATCAGATGACCTGGCCTCCACAAATACCCGACCTCAACCCAATTGAGATGGTTTTGGATGAGTTGGACCGCAGAGTGAAGGAAACGCTGCCAACAAGTGCTCAGCATTTGTGGGAACTCCTTTAAGACTGTTGGAAAAGCATTCCTCATGAAGCTGGTTGAGAGAATGCCAAGAGTGTGCAAAGCTGTCACCAAGGCAAAGGGTGGCTACTTTGAAGAATCTAAAATCTAAAATATATTTTGATTTGTTTAACACTTTTTTGGTTACTACATGATTCCATATGTGTTATTTCATAGTTTTGATGTCTTCACTATTATTCTACAATGTAGAAAATAGTAAAAATAAAGAAAAACCCTTGAATGAGTAGGTGTGTCCAAACTTTTGACTGGTACTGTATATATTAAAGCAGTAAATATGCTGTATCTCACAGCATTACTCATATTACATGCCTGTAGTTTGAGACATTACTGGATGTCAGAGAGATAATTTTCTTGGTGCCGGCAGTCAGTTTGTAGATACGTACGGCTTGCAGGAAATGTGCATGGACAGCATAAAATGTTGATCAGCTAATTGATAACTTTAATGAGATCCAAGAATGAGGATTACTTTGGGAATGTGGAGGGGTTGCATTGGCTTGAATCTTCAGTGGAGCTAGCATCAGCTAAACCAATGATTCAAGGACCAAATGGGTATTTTTTGGGCCCAACTGCAATTATAGTTGGTGTAATAATATTACATATGACGATATTAAAATTATTTTTAATAACAGAGCGGACAGATCACATACAGCTTTGACCTAATTCTATTCCTTAACAACTTAAGGGACCACCACCAGAATATAACAATAATGACTGATGGTAATGATGGAAAGGAGAGATAGATGAGAAAAAATAAGAAGTGGATGAAGTGAGTGAAGAAGAATTTGAATGTCCTGTGTTGTATTTGAGGCGAACTTCTAGTCTTGATCTCTAAAACGGCGAGTGATGTAGCGACAGTGGCTGGTCTAGAATCGTGTGAGATAAAAGCAAAAGCCTGTAATGCGTAATGACACAAAGCTTACATGAAGAGGAGAGCAATGGCAAAACAATTATTCGGATAAAAAAAAAACATGTTTCTGTTCAAATATTAATCAGTCTATAAAAGGCTTTACACATACACTAGCCATTCTGAATTTATAAGCAGGCAGAGTTATACATAATAGTGAAAAATAACCCCCCTCCCTCTCTTTCCACACAACAGTGCTGGCAGCCCTGTACGGCTTTGTGTCCCAAATGGCACCCTATTTCACATCTAGTGCACTACTTTTGACCAGATCTCTATGGACCCTGGACAAAAGTAGTGAATCAAAGAGGGAATAAGGTGGCATTTGAGACGGAGCCCTGTTCTGCTGTTCACTGTGTAGGAACAGTACTGTTGTGTGTGGGGTTGCGACTTATTTTTCACTTTTCCCTAACTTCCTGTGAGTCATCAGTGCGGGGGAAACACTTCCTTCTTTTTATGTCAAAACAGCGGCTTAATGCATGCCGAGAACAAAAGCAGGAATCTGGTACAATGTTTTGCTTCACTTGTAAATTCCTGTGCACCTACTTAGGTGGAGTTGCCTAACCTTTGCTTAATTATGTCTGTCATGAGCCTAGAGTGGGTTATATAATCTTCCAAGATGGTGTAAATCTGTAGATCTCTCTTTCGTGTATGTAAAATTCAAGATACATCTTTTGTGTGGACGGAATTTCTTTCAGAGAATAAGTGTCCTTGATCATCACGCATGAGATTGGTTCTACCAAAGTGGGGGATGTCAGACAAATATTTTAGCACAATTAATGGAATGCAGCCTAAACTGCAAATTAATGCTGTGGTATTGCCAACGGTAGTGTGGGGGGGGGGGGGGGGGGGACTGTCGAAAGATTTAAGAAATTGTGCTCTCATATAAAGTGACTAATGGCTGTCATGTTACCTCAAATATGGAAGAGTTTGTTTGTCAGAAGCTCAATGTCCCCAGACTATTTTATCATCCAAAATACTAGGGCAAACGGCAGCTGGTGTTATGGGGAATAGGAGTTAATCAAATGTGGTTTCCAAACATGGCCACTTCCCTGTGGAGCAAACAATGATACAGTCAAGATAAACCTGTCATTCTAAATACTTCTGGATGAGTGGCTGGAATGTTGCCGGGGCGTTACATAACCAAAATGGCATTTGCTCTAACTCTAAAACTCCAAGGGGGATGGTGAAAGAGACCATTTTCCTATCTATTGTGATGTCAGATGAGGATTCTTTCTTTAGACTAAAATACTAAAGCGTAAATATACAGTTTGAATGATATTGATTTGTTGTTCCATTTTAGAACATATTTTTCCTCATGGCTGACAACTAGTCATGGGAACATAATGTAGTAGGTATGTTTGCCCTCCAGGAGAATTGGTCTTCATACAACAGTTTGAGCATTGGTCCACATTTTTCTAAGCAGGAATGTGTATACCTAGTACTATCATAACCTGCAAAACTGGTTTCAACAACATCATTCTGCTGTATATTAGAATGTCACGATAAGGTACCATACTGGTTATATGACAACGTTTGTTCATGTATTTTTAACAACAAGAACAATATGTCTTTATCGGGTTGTAATCTGACCAGGTAACGACCCAAAATATGATGTCTTTCCCCAGGGGCGCAACTTTGGTTTTAGAAGTGGGGGGGGGAAATAACTTGGTGGGGGTCCTGGGGGTCCTCCCATTTTTGGGGGCTTCTAAAGCACATTTCCTGCATTTCTACACAATCTAATATGATCCATGGCCCTTCTAGCCGTCTCTATTTAGAACAAAAAGTAAGCAAAAACGCCCACAGTCATTAAGCTAGGTAAGAGATTATTAAATATGTTTAAGTGATTGATAAGACTGAACTAGACCAATGACAATTCAATAATCAATATTGTGTTGCACCTTTAACCAATAGCCTAACAAATTAACAACTCTTACAAATAAAGAACAAAGACTTAACTTTTGATTGTCTGTATTAAGACATCCTCTATATCAAATGTCAGCCAGACCAGCCAGCCAGCCCGAGCCACCTGCACGCCCGATCCCCACCAGTCTAGTCAATAACTCAACTCTCTCCCCAACACAACTTCCTTCCCGTCTTTTTTCTTATGGCTCAATGGAAAGGTTTGGAAAACAAAAGTTTAATGAAAACACACATACACCTACACATTGGCACAAAGAAACAGTACACCCTCCATATAATTCATATCATAGGCCTAAAAGTACTGTAGAGCTCTTTTAAAATCAAATCAAATGTTATTCGTCACATACACGTGTTTAGCAGATGTTATTGCGGGTGTAGCGAAATGCTTGTGCTTCTAGGTCCGACAGTGCAGTATATCTAACAAGTAATATCTAACCATTTCACAACATGTACCCAATAGACACAAATCTAAGTAAAGCAATGGAATTAAGAATATATAAATAAATATATGGACGAGCAATGTCAGAGCGGCATAGACTAAGATACAGTAGAATAGTATAGAATACAGTATATACACTGCTCAAAAAAATAAAGGGAACACTTAAACAACACATCCTAGATCTTAATGAATGAAATAATCTTATTAAATACTTTTTTCTTTACATAGTTGAATGTGCTGACAACAAAAATTATCAATGGAAATCAAATTTATCAACCCATGGAGGTCTGGATTTGGAGTCACCCTCAACATTTAAGTGGAAAACCACACTACAGGCTGATCCAACTTTGATGTAATGTCCTTAAAACAAGTCAAAATGAGACTCAGTAGTGTGTGTGGCCTCCACGTGCCTGTATGACCTCCCTACAACGCCTGGGCAATTCTCCTGATGAGGTGGCGGATGGTCTCCTGAGGGATCTCCTCCCAGACCTGGACTAAAGCATCCGCCAACTCCTGGACAGTCTGTGGTGCAACGTGGCGTTGGTGGATGGAGCGAGACATGATGTCCCAGATGTGCTCAATTGGATTCAGGTCTGGGGAACGGGCGGGCCAGTCCATAGCATCAATGCCTTCCTCTTGCAGGAACTGCTGACACACTCCAGCCACATGAGGTCTAGCATTGTCTTGCATTAGGAGGAACCCAGGGCCAACCGCACCAGCATATGGTCTCACAAGGGGTCTGAGGATCTCATCTCGTTACCTAATGGCAGTCAGGCTACCTCTGGCGAGCACATGGAGGGCTGTGCGGCCCCCCAAAGAAATGCCACCCCACACCATGACTGACCCACCGCCAAACCGGTCATGCTGGAGGATGTTGCAGGCAGCAGAACGTTCTCCACGGCGTCTCCAGACTGTCACGTCTGTCACGTGCTCAGTGTGAACCTGCTTTCATCTGTGAAGAGCACAGGGCGCCAGTGGCGAATTTGCCAATCTTGGTGTTCTCTGGCAAATGCCAAACGTCCTGCACGGTGTTGGGCTGTAAGCACAACCCCCACCTGTGGACGTCGGGCCGTCATACCACCCTCATGGAGTCTGTTTCTGACCGTTTGAGCAGACACATGCACATTTGTGGCCTGCCAGAGGTCATTTTGCAGGGCTCTGGCAGTGCTCCTCCTGCTCCTCCTTGCACAAAGGCGGAGGTAGCGGTCCTGCTGCTGGATTGTTGCCCTCCTACGGCCTCCTCCACGTCTCCTGATGTACTGGCCTGTCTCCTGGTAGCGCCTCCATGCTCTGGACACTACGCTGACAGACACAGCAAACCTTCTTGCCACAGCTCACATTGATGTGCCATCCTGGATGAGCTGCACTACCTGAGCCACTTGTGTGGGTTGTAGACTCTGTCTCATGCTACCGCTAGAGTGAAAGCACCGCCAGCATTCAAAAGTGACCAAAACATCAGCCAGGAAGCATAGGAACTGAGACGTGGTCTGTGGTCACCACCTGCAGAACCACTTCTTTATTGGGGGTGTCTTGCTAATTGCCTATAATTTCCACCTGTTGTCTATTCCATTTGCACAACAGCATGTGAAATGTATTGTCAATCAGTGTTGCTTCCTAAGTGGACAGTTTGATTTCGCAGAAGTGTGATTGACTTGGAGTTACATTGTGTTGTTTAAGTGTTCCCTTTATTTTTTTGAGCAGTAATGCAAGATATGTAAACATTATTAAAGTGACTAGTGTTCAATTTCTTAAAGTGGCCAGTGATTTATAATCTATAGGCAGCAGCCTCTAATGTGCTAGTGAAGGCTGTTTAACATTCTGATGGCCTTGAGATAGAAGCTGTTTTTCAGTCTCTCGGTCCCAGCTTTGATGCACCTGTACTGACCTCGCCTTCTGGATGATAGCGGGGTGAACAGGCAGTGGCTCAGGTGGTTGATGTCCTTGATGATCTTTTTGGCCTTCCTATGACATCGGGTGCTGTAGTTGTTCTGGAGGGCTGGTAGTTTGCCTCCCACAGTCCTTGGTAGCGGGCCGCGTCGGTAGCACTGTATTATCCTCAAAGCGAGCGAAGAAGGTATTTAGCTTGTCCGGAAGCAAGACGGCGTTGTGGCTGGTTTTCCTTTTGTAGTCTGATTGTCTGTAGACCCTGCCACATACGTCTCGTGTCAGAGCCTTTGAATTGCGACTCCACTTTGTCCCTTTACTGACGTTTTGCCTGTTTGATTACCTTGTGGAGGGAATAACTACACTGTTTGTATTCTGCCATATTCCCAGTCACCTTGCCATGGTTAAATGCGGGGGTTCACGCTTTCAGTTTTGCGCGAATGCTGCCATCTATCCACGGTTTCTGGTTAGGCTACCTTTTAATAGTCACAGTGGGTACAATTTCTCCTATACACTTCCTGATAAACTCAGTCACCGTATCAGTACATCCGTCAATATTATTCTCTGAAGCTACCCGGAACATATCCCAGTCTGCGTGATCAAAACAATATTTTACTTGCACACAATATAGATGGGTCACCCTGTCCTGCCCCTAGGGGTGCACAGCCCTGTAGCGCCCCAATGCCAACACACCCCACTCAGCTTTAGGATCTTAGTGAAACATTCATGATTGGTTTCAGGTGTGTTAGGCCAAGGCCAAAGTGACAACCAACAGTACAGCAGACCACCAGGGCCAGGACTGAGCAGCCCAGCAGCTAGAGATTGCCTAAATAGGTATCTCCCCTGAAGTGGGCATGTTTTCAATACAGACTCCTTTTGTCATACAGTATTCCATATAAGGCATCCAGACCTTCTAAAAGTTGCACAGTAAACCCTTAATCTTGTAATAAAACAAATCTAGTGATACAGTAGATAACTTGACAATTCTTCCATACATTGTGGTCCTCTGTAGCTCAATTGGTAGAGCATGGCGCTTGTAACACCAGGGTAGTGGGTTCGATCCCCGGGACCACCCATACGTAAAAATGTATGCGCACATGACTGTAAGTCGCTTTGGATAAAAGCGTCTGCTAAATGGCATATCATTATCATCATTATATCATCATTGTGGGAGGATAACCAACCTTCCAATTAATGGCAATGCATTTCTTAGCCGCAATAAATGCTAGGTTACACGGTTTCTTCTGATAACACTCTCTAGTATCAACATTTCCAAGCAAACAAAAACAGGGAGAAGGGAGAATCTGTAGACATGCTGAGATAAAAGAACATACTCTTTGCCAGAATTCAGCCAGCCTTCACAAGACCATAACATGTGCAAATGTATGCTTTACACCTCCAACAGAATAATACAATTTCTGAGTGCATGATATTCAGTTTCACTGGCATATAGTACGTTCTGTGGATGGTCCTAAACTGCAGTAATTTATGTCTAAGATTATATGAACATGACTGGGCATTCTAACATATCTGTATCCATTCATCATCATCAATAGCGTCTCCCAGGTCTTCATCCCAGTTTTGTTTACATGATTTGTGTCATCGAGAAAAGCCTCTATCAACCCTTAATACAGTTTGGAAATCAACTTCAGAGGTTTGTCAGACTGCCTTAAAATAGTTTCAATCTTTGAAGCTTCTGGCTTGTCCAGTTTTTGCTGCACAGAGAAAATAAAGTGTTGTATCTGCAAAAGTTCACCTCTGCACCGTCACAGACGGGTCTTCCCTGGTTGCCTGACCCTGATGAGACCCCTGTCACCATCTGATCCTGCTCAGATGACAAAGAATTACCTTGGTGTACATGTATACATTATATTACCCATGAATAGAATAAATGGTTCTTTGATTGAAATGACCATTATTCCCAGATCCCAGACTGTAGCCTACCCATCAACTCAAGATGGAACTTTGTATCCATTCACAGATTGTTACAATATACTGCAAAATGTGCCTGTGCTCCATAGACTGGTCTTCCCTGGCTGTCTGACCCTGCAGAGACACCTGTCACCATCTGATCCTGCTTAGACATGATGAGCATAGCGTTGTGTACTGACTGTGCACCATGACAGTGAAGCCTGTAGAGATGTTTATACCATGTCAGTGTGTAAAGTAAGGAATTAGCTAGGGAAACTGACAGATCAATAACGTTACATTACTATACTGACTAATAGAAACGAACATTGCGTTGAAAAAACGTCCGAATATCGGTCTTCAATCGTTTGGCAGCTGGTTTCATCGTTTGATTCAGGTCTAGTGTGATTGTGCAAATATGCAATTCCCCCCCCCCCCCCCCCCCGTCTCCAGTGTAAGTTGTGCCCCTGTCTTTCCCATTCAAGCTTGATTTGTCATGAAAAAACTTGTTTACAGCTATAAAAACATAATGTGGTACGTTTTGTCGGCTGGGATTGGGATTTGGTGAAACATGTCTCAGAAGTTCTCTCCATACTCAACTAACATATTTTACTTGAATTCTAATTGCATGTTCAGTAGGCAATGAAAGGCGGGTACCAGCAATAGGCCACATCAACAAGGCTGTTAAAGGCAGTCACGAGCTGATCCATCACAAAAGCCATTGACCATCTCTTTCTGATGGGAGCCATTTTAGGTTAAACTAGCAGAATAATGATCCCTTTATCCCTCAACCCATTTACGTCATTGTATAGTAAGTCTTAATGCCGTTTAATTAGGCGTTCAACCAACTCAAACATAAAAAAAACTCTTATTGTCTCAAATAATTTTAATTGAAGTAGGGTTAGTATTTTCTAGTCATCACACTCTCCTCATAACCAAGCCCTGATGATCAAAACCTGCCTTTGAGTGTTGTGGAGATATGGTTACAAAAAATATATCCTATGGCTACCCATTACATGCTGGTGTGCTACCTCTTCATCTTCCATATGGAAACCCTTTTAAACTTCCATCATTGGCAAAAGACCGACATGTATTGTCAAGGTTAGGCAAGACAAGACAAAGCCTTATTGCATTTCCTACCAGGTTCCTATTGTTGCTATAGGAGCAATCATCCTGAGTGACTCAGGACTCTTCTGATCCCGTGCTGAGCTCCACATTTAGGTGATTAGCTTTAGCGAGGTGTCTAGCGTCAGGCGGACCTAGTGCTACTATCTGATAAGTGCCACCACCACTTTGTGTCCTTATCGCAGCCAAGCTCTTTTCACAACAGCACACAAAGATACTAGAAGATTGCTCTGAGACGATTCCACAGCCCTGTGTAGACCGGCTGCTGTCATTAGCCTCAACAATATAGAGCGTATCAAACAGAGGAGGTCTGAGTTCACATGCTGTGGAAAGCATTTGGCTCGTTCAAATATCAGACTGCGGATGATTGATACCAAGAGGGGGAAATATTTGTAAAATTCATCATCTTGTAAAATTGTAGAGCGGAATTTCAGAGCAGGTATGACAAGATCTTTACAAGCATGTCATTTTTCAATGGGTTTTCCCTCTTTTCATACAGGCTCCAGACATTTAGATTAGACTTCTGCTATGCTGTATGGTTTTGGAAAGTAATGTTTTTCAGATATTTCCAAGCAAGAATGAGATTAAATACCTGGTCTGGTCAGTGCACAATCTATTTTTCCCTGTAACACAATTACAGATATGCCTGTCAATTTTCAAAGATTTCCAAGCATGTTTTAGGATTGTTTCAATCATTGTGACTCCCAGTTAAAGAATATTAGATTTATTTCAACAAATCTTAGATCTTAAACATCATATAACTTAATTGAATATTGTTATTATATTTATCCCCATAGTGTGTGCATTGTATGTTGGACAATATCACGAATAACAGCGCATGAAAGGAAGAACAACTGCAACCAGGGAACACATTTGTACTACTACTCCACAGATAACACTGTAAAAAGGACGAATACTATACCTCAATTTGTGATTCACTTTGAATTGGTGATATTCAATGATCAGAATATAACTACAAAAACATAGCAATGGCAATACTGCCTAAAAATCGATCCAATTCCATCAAGTAGCTATAACCTAGGTACAACAGGCCTACTACATTTACCCGATTCCCCAAATTGGCCAGCATCTTGTATAGTAAAGTATCTCAGAGGCTCTCATTGAAAAGCAATACATTCAAGAGCAGCTGAAGGGTACCTGTGAGAGCCTCCACCATCCTCCACCATTTTCTTCACCACTGCCCCCCTTCACATTCAAATAACCTCTGCAAAGCCACCTGATTACTTGTCTGTGTGACTGTGTCCCAAATGGCACCCTATTCCCTATATAGTGCACTATTGACCATAGCCTTATGGGCCCTGGTCTAAAGTGCACTTTATAGAGAATAGGGTGCCATTTGGAACACAACCGTATCTGCTTTACCCCCCCCCCCCCCCCTTTCATACCTAATATACAATGTTCTGTAAAGGTCACTCTTGTTTTGGTTTCTCGCCACTGGTTTTGATGTGCAATTGGAAATGCCTGGAGAATCTCCCTGATATATACAGTGCCTTCAGAAAGTATTCATACCCCTTGACTTATTCCACATTTTGTTGTGTTACAACCTAAAATGGATTAAATTGATATTTTTTCTCACCCATCTACACACAATACCCTATAATGACAAAGTGAAAACATGTTTTAGAAATTGTAGCCAATTTTTTAAAAATGAAGTACAGAAATATCTCATTTTCATAAGTATTTACACCTTTCGCAGCGGTTACAGCTGTGAGTCTTTCTGGTTAAATCTCTAAGAGCTTTTCACACCTGGATTGTACAATATTTGCACATTATTCTTTTTAAAATGCGTCAAGCTCTGTCAAGTTGGTTGTTGGTCATTGCTAGATAGTAATTTCAAGTCTGGCCATAGATTTTCAAACCAATTTAAATCAAAACTAAAACTGTAACTCGGCAACTCAGGAACGTTCAATGTCTTCTTGGTAAGCAACTCCAGTGTATATTTAGCTTTGTGTTTTAGGTTATTGTCCTGCTGAAAGGTGAATTTGTCTCCCAGTGTCTATTGGAAAGCAGACTGAACCAGGTTTTCCTCTAGCATTTTGCCTGTACTCAGCTCTATTACATTTATTTTTATTCTAAAAACACTTTGTAGTACTTGCTGATGACAAGCATACCCATAACATGATGCAGCGACCACAATGCTTGATAATATGAAGAGTGGTACTCAGTCGTTAAACTCTGTAACTCTTTTAAAGTCACCATTGGCCTCATGGTGAAATCCCTGAGCTGTTTCCTTCCTCTCCTGCAACTGAGTTAGGAAAGATGCCTGTATCTTTGTAGTGACTGGGTGTATTGATACACCATCCAAAGTGTAATTAATAACTTCACCATGCTCAAATGGCGGGAACTGGAACGCGCTGTCGTACACGTTGATCCAGAGCATCCCAAATATGCTCAATGGGTGACATGTCTGGTGAGTGTGCAGGCCATGGAAGAACTGGGACATTTTCAGCTTCCAGGAATTGTGTACAGATCCTTGTGACATGGGGCCGTGCGTTATCATGCTGAAACATGAGGTGATGGCAGCGGATGAATGGCACAGCAATGGGCCTCAGGATCTCATCACGGTATCTCTTTGCATTCAAATGGCCATCGATAAAATGCAATTGTGTTTATTGTCCGTAGGTTGGGCAAACCGTTTGCCCACACGTCTGCCATCTGCCCGGTACAGTTGAAACCGGGATTCATCTGTTAAGTGCACACTTCTCCAGCGTACCAGTGACCGTCGAAGGTGAGCATTTGCCCACTGAATTCGGTTACGACGCCGAACGGCAGTCAGGTCAAGGCCCTGGTGAGGACGACGAGCACAAAGATGTAGAGGTGGCTGGTCTCAGACGATCCCACAGGTGTGGGCCAGCACAAGGTGCACCTGTGTAATGATCATGCTGTTTAATCAGCTTCTTGATATGCCACACCTGTCAGGTGGATGGATTATCTTGGCAAAAAGAGAAATGCTCACAAACAGGGATGTAAACTAATTTGTGCACAACATTTGAGATAAATAAGCTTTTTGTGCTCATGGAACATTTCTGGGATCTTTTATTTCAGCTCATGAAACATGGGACCAACACTTTACATGTTGCGTTTATATTTTTGTTCTGTGTATTTAGGCTTGCCATAACAAAGGGGTTGAATACTTATTGACTCAAGACATTTCAGCTTTTCATTTTTTATCAGTTTGTAAAAGAAAATCTAAAACATAATTCACTTTGACATTATGGGGTATTGTGTTTAGGCCAGTGAGACAAAATTTTAAATTCAGGCTGTAACACAACAAAATGTGGAAAAAGTCAAGGGGTGTGAATAGTTTCTGAAGGCTGAGTAAATATTTCCATGTCGCTGTCAAAAACATAGAAAGGACAAGTAATAATGATTTAAATTCACCGTTTTGTATTAAATTAGTTTTTTTCTAAGGTTGATAGACAACAATTTTGCTGCATGTGGAAGGGATAATGTAATTATTATAAACTGTATTTTAAATTGTATTATACACTACATGGCCAAAAGTATTTGGACACCTGCTCGTCGAACATCTCATTCCAAAATCATGGGCATTAATATGGAGCTGGTCCCCCATTTGCTGCTATAACAGCCTCCACTCTTCTGGGAAGGCTTTCCACTAGATGTTGGAACATTGCTGCAGGGACTTGCTTCCATTCAGCCACAAGAGCCCTGTGTAGTTCAGTTGGTAGAGCATGGCGCTTGCAACGCCAGGGTTGTGGGTTCGATTCCCACGGGGGGTCAGTATGAAAAATGTATGCACTCACTAACTGTAAGTCGCTCTGGATAAGAGCGTCTGCTAAATGACTTAAATGTTAAATGTAAGAGCATTAGTGAGGTCGGGCACTGATGTTGGGTGATTAGGCCTGGCTCGCTGTCGTCATTCCAATCCTTCCCAAAGGTGTTCAATGAGGTTGAGGTTAGGGCTCTTTGCAGGCCAGTCAAGTTCTTCCACACTGATCTCGACAAACCATTTCTGTATGGACCTCGCTTTCTGCACAGGGGCATTGTTATGAGGGGCATTGTCATTGAGCTCTTCCAGTTCTTCCATGGCCTGCACACTCACCAGACATGTCACCCATTGAGCATGTTTGGGATGCTCTGGATCAATGTGTACGACAGTGTGTTCCAGTTCCCACCTGACACCTGTCAGCAATGGGTGTGGCTGATATAGCCAAATCCACTAATTTGAAGGGTTGTCCACATACTTTTGTATATATAGCGTATGTCTGCATATGTAACTTGCAGAAGGCAAATAGTTTAAATTAAAACCTCTTAAATGTAATGGCAAAATGTAGATTTCCACCTAAATAGACATACCCACAAGAAACTGCTACTCATGAGTAATTACTTGATTCTGACATGCAAAAACTTGGTATATTTGGAAAGAAGACATCTGGGAGATTATAAGGAAATGATCTGAAGATAGATAGAAGTTACATAGTTGAAAATAGACAAGATCAAGCAGATGCAAAATAACAGTATTTTTATTTTATTTTATATTGAAAGTAATTTTCATTGACAAGCTATAAGTGAATTATTGATGACTAGAGCTGGAAACATATCAGATGGCTTCCACAACATGTGAACAATATCAGAAAATTGATAGACCTAACAACTAGAAATGGGCAGATGTTTTAGTAAGTGGTGTCAGGTGTGGTCACGGGACGTTTCCAAGTGTTCCTAAACCTCTCCAAGGTGTCATATGTCTGTAAATTAGATAATTCCAGTGCTATTACATATTTGCAATCCCTAAATGCTATTTGTTCAGTATAAAAACACAATTTATTTATTTATTTTCTTTCCCCTTTATTTAACCAGGTAAGCCAGTTGAGAACAAGTTCTCATTTACAACTGCGTCCTGGCCAAGATAAAGCAAAGCAGTGCGATAAAAACAACAACACAGAGTTACATATGGGGTAAAACAAAACATAAAGTCAAAAATACAACAGAAAATATATATACAGTGTGTTCAAATGTAGCAAGTTATGGAGGTAAGGCAATAAATAGGCCATAGTGCAAAATAATTACAATTTAGTATTAACACTAGAGTGATAGATGTGCAGAAGATGTGCAAATAGAGATACTGGGGTGCAAATGAGCAAAATAAATAACAATGTAAATAACAATATGGGGATGAGGTAGTTGGGTGGGCTAATTACAGATGGGCTGTGTACAGGTGCAGTGATCGGTAAGCTGCTCTGACAACTGATGCTTAAAGTTAGTGAGGGAGATAAGTGTCTCCAGCTTCGGAGATTTTTGCAGTTCGTTCCAGTCATTTGCAGCAGAAAACTGGAAGGAATGGCGGCCAAAGGAGGTGTTGGCTTTGGGGATGACCAGTGAGATATACCTGCTGGAATGCATACTACGGGTGGGTGTTGCTATGGTGACCAATGAGCTAAGATAAGGCAGGGATTTGCCTAGAAGAGATTTATAGATGACCTGGAGCCAGTGGGTTTGGCGACGAATATGTAGTGAGGGCCAGCCAACGAGAGCGTACAAGTCACAGTGGTGGGTAGTATATGGGGCTTTGGTGACAAAACGGATGGCACTGTGATAGACTACATCCAATTTGCTGAGTAGAGTGTTGGAAGCTATTTTGTAAATTACATCGCCGAAGTGAAGGATCGGTAGGATAGTCCACGGAAGGAGTGTTGTATGGCATTGAAGCTCGTTTGGAGGTTTGTTAACACAGTGTCCAATGAAGGGCCAGATGTCTACAAAATGGTGTCGTCTGCGTAGAGGTGGATCTGAGAGTCACCAGCAGCAAGAGTGACATCATTGATATACACAGAGAATAGAGTCGGCCCGAGAATTGAACCCTGTGGCACCCCCATAGAGACTGCCAGAGGTCCAGACAACAGGCCCTCCGATTTGACACATTGAACTGTATCTGAGAAGTAGTTGGTGAACCAAGTTGCAGCGGAGGGTGCAGAGCTGGTGGCCGGGGTAGGGGTAGCCAGGTGGAAAGCATGGCCAGCCGTAGCAAAATGCTTATTGAAATTCTCGATTATCGTAGATTTATCAGTGGTGACAGTGTTTCCTAGCCTCAGTGCAGTGGGTAGCTGGGAGGAGGTGATCTTAGTCTCCATGGACTTTACAGTGTCCCAAAACTTTTTGGAGTTAGTGCTACTGGATGCAAATTTCTGTTTGAAAAAGTTAGCCTTTGCTTTCCTAACTGATTGTGTATATTGGTTCCTGACTTCACTGAAAAGTTGCATATCGCGGGGGCTGTTGGATGCTAAAGCAGTACGCCACAGGATGATTTTGTGCTGGTCTAGGGCAGTCAAGTCTGGGGTGAACCAGGGGCTATATCTGTTCTTAGTTCTGAATGTTTTGAATGGGGCATGCTTATTTAAGATGGAGAGGAAAGCACTTTTGAAGAACATCCAGGCATCCTCTACTGACGGAATGAGGTCAATATCCATCCAGGATACCCGGGCCAGGACAATTAGAAAGGCCTGCTCGCTGAAGTGTTTTAGGGAGCGTTTGACAGTGATAGGGGTGGTCGTTTGACCGTGGACCAATTATGGATGCAGGCAATGAGGCAGTGATTGCTGAGATCCTGGTTGAAGACAGCGGAGGAGTATTTAGAGGGTAAATTAATCAGGATGATATCTATGAGGGTCCCCATGTTTACGGATTTAGGGTTGTACCTGGTAGGTTCCTTGATAATTTGTGTGAGATTGAGGGCATCTAGTTTACATTGTAGGACGGCCGGGGTGTTAAGCATATCCCAGTTTAGGTCACCAAGCAGTACGAACTCTGAGGATAGATGGGGGGCAAGCAATTCACATATGGTGTCCAGGGCACAACTGGGGGCTGAGGGGGGTCTGTAGCAAGCGGCAACAGTGAGAGACTTATTTCTGGAAAGGTGGATTTTTAGAAGTTGAAGCTCAAACTGTTTGGGCACAGACCTGGATAGTATGATAGAGCTCTGCAGGCTATCTCTACAGTAGATTGCAACTCCGCCCCCTTTGGCAGTTCTATCTAGACGGAAAATGTTGTAATCCGGGATGGAAATGTCTGAATTTTTGGTGGCCTTCCTAAGCCAGGATTCAGACACTGCTAGAACATCAGGGTTGGCAGAGTGTGCTAACGCAGTGAATAACTCAAACTTGGGGAGGAGGCTTCTGATGTTGACATGCAATAATCCAAGGCTTTTACGGTTACAGAAGTCAACAAATGATAGCGCCTTGGGAGTAGGAGTGATACTGGGGGCTACAGGGCCTGGGTTAACCTCTACATCACCAGAGGAACAGAGGAGGAATAGAATAAGGATACGGCTAAAGGCTTTAAGAACTAGTCTTCTAGTGCGTTGGGTACAAAGAACAAAAGGGGCAGATTTCCGGGCGTTGTAGAATAGATTCAGGGCATTATGTACAGACAAGGATATGGAAGGATATGAGTACAGTGGAGGTACACCTAAGCATTGGGTAATGATGAAAGAGGTAGCATCACTGGAGGTACCGATTGAGCCAGTCTCCGCGTGTATGGGGGATGGGACAAAGGAGCTCTCTGAGGCTGGTTGAGCGGGACTGGAGGTTCTATTGTATAATTGTATAATAAGAACTAACTGGAACAGCAATAGGCTAGACATATTGACATGGGAGAGAGGCATAACGCAATCACAGGTGTTATTCGAGAGGGCTAAGACAACAACTTGTAATGGTGACTAATGTTTGGGCTGAGGCTAAACAGATAAACTGGATAGGGTACCGTGTAAAGGAACAGTCCAGCAGGCATCAGCTGTGCAGCTGAGTGATCATAAGGTCCAGTGAACAGCAATAGCTAAGTCCGGGAGCAGTTTGTAGGCTGCTACAGCACAGGCGAGCAGGAGGCATGGCTGTTGATTGCGCGTGCTAGCGGGCCGGGGCTAGCAGATGGAACTTCGTGGTCATCGCAACAGGAACCCTGTTGAAACCACATCAGACGATTACGTCCGCAGACCAGTCGTGATGGATCGGCGGGGCTCCGTGTCGACACTAGGAGGTCCCGTCCGGTTGACAGAGAGGTAGATAGCCGGGAGATGGGCTCGAGGCTAGCTCAAGGCTAACTGGTGCATCAGGACAGTGGTGAATTAGCCAACAACAGCCATTCGGTTGCAGCTAGCTAGTTGCGATGATCCGGTGTTAAGGTCCAGTGATTAAGTGATTCCGGCAGAAAATCCGATATGCTCTGGGTCGATAGCACGCTGTGCAGACCGATAATTGTCCAGGCTAGAGCTGGCTGGTAGGTAGTGCAGGCCACGGACAGTGGTGAAGACCGCTAACGGTGGCTAATAGCAAGTAGCTAGTTAGCTGACTAGCTGGCTAGTTTCAGCCGTAGGTTCTTGATAGAAATAAAGAAATAATAGAATCCGTTCCACATTGGGTGAGGCGGGTTGCAGGAAAGTATATTTGGTTAAAGGATGGGAAGTGAGATAGAGAAATATATAGGGGGAAAAAAAGACAAAAAACTAAAAAACTGGCTATTTACACGAGGACACAACAGATTACATGACTCAAACATTGTGGTGTTATTATGGGGTATCCAGGGTACATTCAAGTTCTTTCAACCTCTCCAAAGTGTCTGAATGTGGTAATTGCACTGTTTTTGCACACTGGATGTGCCTAAAAGTTATTGTTCACTATCAAAACTACATTTCTACAACACCAACCTCTCTCAAACATTGTGGTAATTGCTCATGTAAGTCGCTCTGGATAAGAGCGTCTGCTAAATGACTAAAATGTTAATGTAAAAAATGTGGTGTTGGGGGACATACAGGGGATATGGATGCCTACAGCGCATAAGCAGGCAACATCATATTTTTGATGCGCAAAGATATAGTCAATCTGTGGACATTTGATGTTGCCATTAAGTCATACATTATCAGCAGGCTAGATTTGTTCCTACCAACCCAAGGATTAATTTGATACCCCCCATGTAGCTATAGCTCAAACACAGACCAAATTGAAGCTTACCTTGTAAGATGTTTGCTGTTTGGTGAAAACGTTGTGTAAAATAAACATTTTGACTCTCGGGGCTGGCGATCAATAACGGTAGGTCACAGGCAGACAAATAAGATATCCTCATGATCTGTGAAGTCCCGGCTTTCGGTGTGTATCAACGTATTCCATGTTTATTTCGTTTATGCTTCACAACACTAACCGGAATGTAGGTAGCAGCCATCTTGAAATGAGGTCATCGGCTCGGCCTGCCCTTATCAATTCGTATGCCCATATATGGTAGTAAGTCATACCAACGTTTTGAGGGCACCGATCAATAGCCAAGATACTCAGCTTTCCGCAGACACCCTGCTTATGCAGATAGGGGCTACCGTTCTTATACCAGACTGAATTGAATAAAGAAAATCGAATAGGGTCCCCAGGCTGGGTCACTACAGACCCGGGTTCGATCCCAGGCTGTGTCGCAGCTGGCCGCAACCAGGAGACCCATGAGGCGGCGCACAATTGGCCCAGTTAGACTAACACTTAGTTTTCAACAACAGAGATTTGTATAAACCTTGCTGTGTGTCTCTCCGACATTTGCAACATTGTTTCAATATTCAAATTCGATCTCCAGCTGTCCCATAGTAATGAATGTGTCAGGACAAGACAGAAAGGCAGGCAGTGTTTCTCAGCCAGTCGAAATCATGAATCAACTGGCATGATTTTTATGGATATACTGTATACAAAGAAATGTCAATTGAAAAAAGGTAAAACAAAACGAAGTGTAGCTACGTTGCAGTCTTTACAGCTTCAGTTTGATGTGATTGTGTTAGCTGTGTGGTTGGCTAGCTCCTTTGAACAACAGTGTCCTGACGAGTGAGCACTTTTTCTATGCCAGGTGAAATTGCGCTTCATTAGCTCATTGTTATGGATGTATCCAAATAAATGTCACTAGAAAATAGCTTAAACAAATGCAAATGCAGCTACTTGGCTGTTATTCTGTCTGTACTTTTTGACATAACTGTTAGTTAGCCATAATTGGCTAGCTAGCAAGCAAGGGGTAAGAACGTTTCCAGCCAGTATGGCAATGGAACATTTAGAACGAACGACTGGGTCGCATCCATAGATACAGAACAAAAAGGCTGAACGACTGGGTCACATCCATAGATACAGAACAAAAAAGACGAACGACTGGGTCACATCCATAGATACAGAACAAAAAGACTGAACGACTGGGTCACATCCATAGATACAGAACAAAAAGCCTGAACGACTGGGTCACATCCATAGATACAGAACAAAAAGACTGAACGACTGGGTCACATCCATAGATACAGAACAAAAAGCCTGAACGACTGGGTCACATCCATAGATACAGAACAAAAAGGCTGAACGACTGGGTCACATCCATAGATACAGAACAAAAAGACTGAACGACTGGGTCGCATCCATAGATACAGAACAAAAAGGCTGAACGACTGGGTCACATCCATAGATACAGAACAAAAAGGCTGAACGACTGGGTCACATCCATAGATACAGAACAAAAAGGCTGAACGACTGGGTCACATCCATAGATACAGAACAAAAAGGCTGAACGACTGGGTCACATCCATAGATACAGAACAAAAAGCCTGAACGACTGGGTCACATCCATAGATACAGAACAAAAAGACTGAACGACTGGGTCACATCCATAGATACAGAACAAAAAGCCTGAACGACTGGGTCACATCCATAGATACAGAACAAAAAGACTGAACGACTGGGTCACATCCATAGATACAGAACAAAAAGCCTGAACGACTGGGTCACATCCATAGATACAGAACAAAAAGGCTGAACGACTGGGTCACATCCATAGATACAGAACAAAAAGACTGAACGACTGGGTCGTATCCATAGATACAGAACAAAAAGGCTGAACGACTGGGTCACATCCATAGATACAGAACAAAAAGGCTGAACGACTGGGTCACATCCATAGATACAGAACAAAAAGGCTGAACGACTGGGTCACATCCATAGATACAGAACAAAAAGTACGAACGACTGGGTCACGTCCATAGATACAGAACAAAAAGCCTGAACGACTGGGTCACATCCATAGATACAGAACAAAAAGACTGAACGACTGGGTCACATCCATAGATACAGAACAAAAAGCCTGAACGACTGGGTCACATCCATAGATACAGAACAAAAAGTACGAACGACTGGGTCACGTCCATAGATACAGAACAAAAAGGCTGAACGACTGGGTCACATCCATAGATACAGAACAAAAAAGACGAACGACTGGGTCACATCCATAGATACAGAACAAAAAGACTGAACGACTGGGTCACATCCATAGATACAGAACAAAAAGCCTGAACGACTGGGTCACATCCATAGATACAGAACAAAAAGACTGAACGACTGGGTCACATCCATAGATACAGAACAAAAAGCCTGAACGACTGGGTCACATCCATAGATACAGAACAAAAAGGCTGAACGACTGGGTCACATCCATAGATACAGAACAAAAAGACTGAACGACTGGGTCGCATCCATAGATACAGAACAAAAAGGCTGAACGACTGGGTCACATCCATAGATACAGAACAAAAAGGCTGAACGACTGGGTCACATCCATAGATACAGAACAAAAAGGCTGAACGACTGGGTCACATCCATAGATACAGAACAAAAAGGCTGAACGACTGGGTCACATCCATAGATACAGAACAAAAAGCCTGAACGACTGGGTCACATCCATAGATACAGAACAAAAAGACTGAACGACTGGGTCACATCCATAGATACAGAACAAAAAGCCTGAACGACTGGGTCACATCCATAGATACAGAACAAAAAGACTGAACGACTGGGTCACATCCATAGATACAGAACAAAAAGCCTGAACGACTGGGTCACATCCATAGATACAGAACAAAAAGGCTGAACGACTGGGTCACATCCATAGATACAGAACAAAAAGACAACGACTGGGTCGTATCCATAGATACAGAACAAAAAGGCTGAACGACTGGGTCACATCCATAGATACAGAACAAAAAGGCTGAACGACTGGGTCACATCCATAGATACAGAACAAAAAGGCTGAACGACTGGGTCACATCCATAGATACAGAACAAAAAGTACGAACGACTGGGTCACGTCCATAGATACAGAACAAAAAGCCTGAACGACTGGGTCACATCCATAGATACAGAACAAAAAGACTGAACGACTGGGTCACATCCATAGATACAGAACAAAAAGCCTGAACGACTGGGTCACATCCATAGATACAGAACAAAAAGTACGAACGACTGGGTCACGTCCATAGATACAGAACAAAAAGGCTGAACGACTGGGTCACATCCATAGTTACAGAACAAAAAGGCTGAACGACTGGGTCACATCCATAGATACAGAACAAAAAGGCTGAACGACTGGGTCACATCCATAGATACAGAACAAAAAGACTGAACGACTGGGTCACATCCATAGATACAGAACAAAAAGACTGAACGACTGGGTCACATCCATAGATACAGAACAAAAAGGCTGAACGACTGGGTCTCGTCCATAAATACAAAACAAAAAGACTGAACGACTGGGTCACATCCATAGATACAGAACAAAAAGGCTGAACGACTGGGTCACGTCTCTGGCAACCGTTGACTTCGTCTCAGGCCTAACAACACCCGTGCTAATATATCCTCCAAACACCGGCTTCTTGGGCATTATCACTTAAGTATTATGGTTCGTATGGTAATGCATTATGGTTCTTATGGTAATGTATTATTACATTTACATTTACATTTTAGTCATTTAGCAGAAGCTTTTATACAGAGCGACTTACAGTTAGTGAGTGCATACATTATTTATTTTTATTTTTTCATACTGGCCCCTCGTGGGAATCGAACCCACAACCCTGGCGTGTATTATGGTTGTTATGGTAATGTTGTATGGTTGTTATGGTAATGTTTTATGCTTCTTATGGTAATGTATTATGGTTGTTATGGTAATGTATTTAGGTTGTTATGGTAATGTTATATGGTTCTTATGGTAATGTATTATTGGTTGTTATGGTAATGTATTATGTTTCTTATGGTCATCTCCACATGGTAAGAGCTATTCTTTGACTTTTTACTCCTTTTTGGCAACAGTACAGTATGTAGGTTTAGATTTAAATAATATAATTTTGACTCATTTATGGCCACTGTATAGTGTTTTAGGTTTAAATATACAATATGTAGTGCTGCAAGAGAGAGGCTCAATATTCAGTAAAAGTAATCCATTATTATCATTGCATTATGTTACATTCACTCTTTACTGCTGTGGTTTAATCAGAATAATTCCCCAGGATACTCAATCCTACTAAAACCAATGTAGCTTGAGTTCATGTTCAGATTTGACATTTGCTCTTGTGTCATAGAGTATAGGTTAACTGTGAAATTGGAAAGAGTCCTTATATCATGTTCCACTGTGAAATGAGGGTAATAATAATGATCCTCCTGATCTGGAAGCTACAGTATATGTTACTTTTTATTAACACAGGGATTTAATACTTGTAGGCTGTGTGTGTGTCAGTGTGTGTGTGTGTGTGTTTGTGTGTGTGTGTGTGTGTGTGTGTAGCACGTGCGGGTGTGTGTCTGTGCGTTCGTGTTTGCCTGTGCATGTCTGTGTGCCTGTGTGCGTGTCTTTGTGTGTGTGTCAGTGTGTGTGTGTGTGTGTGTGTGTGTGTGTGTGTGTGTGTGTGTGTGTGTGTGTGTGTGTGTGTGTGTGTGTGTGTGTGTGTGTGTGTGTGTGTGCGCACATTACTGCCAACAGTGGAAACTCTAGAGAGGGTATGGATTTTCTTAGATTAGATTTATCAACCACATTGAGTGGCTATGACCAGCACACTCTGGTACCTGCGATAGGTGCAAACCTACACCCTGGTTATAATTAATATACATTACCCATGCATAGACTGTATGTCATTACAGTGACAGAAACACTCTTGATGTAGGATCATCCTTTGAGCCAGTTTGCTACAGCAGGAAAATAATCCTGCAGCAACAGGAAATGCGAATTATTATGTGGATTATAATTAACTGACATTTGTGTAGGGGTTGATACATTTTTCGTAAAGGAAAATTAAGTCTGAAATTTGTAAGGGGAAATTACAAACATCAAAAGCCTTTTTAAACCTCAAATACACTACAAGTTTAAATGTCCTGTATGCAGGAAAGTTCTCCAGCAACAACAGGGTGATCGAATTAAGATCCTACATCTGTATAGGCCTAAGGATAGCGATCTCTACAACCAAAATAACCACACAGTATATTCACATCTACATTATATTCAAATGAAACATTTTTTCTTAGTTATTGAAAATGTCCATCCTTTCCTCCTCTGTCTTTCATTCCCACTGTCATCATCTCTTCCTCTCATGTGGAGCTGTTTTAAGGCAGGGGATGTAAAAGGCTTCAGTTAGCTTCAAATGGCAACCATTCCCAATGAGATGGAAGGCATCAATCAATTAGGGAAGCCCTTAAAGGATATGAAAGAGATGAAGCTCTCCATCTCTCTCTCTCTCTCTCTCTCTCTCTCTCTCTCTCTCTCTCTCTCTCTCTCTCTCTCTCTCTCTCTCTCTCTCTCTCTCTCTCTCTCTCTATCTCTCTCTCCTCCCTCTCTCTATCTCTCTCTCTCTCTCTCTCTCTCTCTCTCTCTCTCTCTCTCTCTCTCTCTCTCCTCCCCCGCTCTTGCTCTCTCGCTCTTTTTCTCGCTCCCTCTCGCCAAATTAAATACCACATGCTTTTAAATCCAAATCTCTTCCTTTACCACCCCCCACTCCCTCTCATCCCCCTCTCCCTGCTCCATGTGCAACACTACCAGAGAATGACTGGATGATGATGATGATGATAATGATGGGTTTCTACAAGAGGGTTGAAGATGAGAGGGCTTTTAAAGAAAGGGAGTTAAAACACACATTATAAGACTTATGGGACTTTGATCTCAAGGCTAAACAACCTAAAGAACTTGCTTCATGAGAGCTGAGATCAAAGCATTTTGTGGGATTCAAGATAACAAAACTGCTGATTATGACTATTTCATTCTCAACTTCAAGTGCTTAGTTGATTTGTTTTAAAAAGAAAACGTTGTAGCTACTTGTGGTAAAGTTATGCCCCATCCATTATTCACACATATGAACAGTATGCATACTCTACTGTTACCTGCGTCACAGTAGTGTGTGGTGTGTGGTCCATCGACACACAAGAGAGTGTGGACGATTATAAAGCCTGTATTTGAATTTCCTACTGACAAATGAATGGAATATTGTCTGCAGTGGGTTTCGTGCTTTAGAAATGCAACTACAAGCTAATTACCAGTTTTGAGAGAGGTCACCCAAAGGGTGTAGGGGGACTTCATGAATGGCAGTTGTTTCAATGGCCGATTGTCTCAGGAACAAGAGATAACATATTCTCATTATTGAACGTCAGTGGCTAGAAAAGGTTAGCAAAGGTTCACCACTGAACAGAGATTTGTGGCACTCTGCTACAGCCTCCATTTACTCCAACGTGCTTTGATACGACCCCATTCTTTGGCAGAAAAGTGCAAATTCTGCGAAACATGGCTCCATGGTTGTTGGTATGCTGGAACTATCTTATGTCTCATTTCAGAGGATTTATTCAAAATGTGGCTCAGGAAGAAGCTATGAGTATTGAATCAAAATGTGTTTATCAAGTTCAAAGCTCTCACTTAATTAAAACGAGTAACTGTAACTAGTTTAATACAATTATTACGTACTTACTCTGTGCTAGTTTTAGTTAACTTACTAGTCACTCTCTCATCTTCCTGGGAGAGAAACAACAAAACTATGGAAATAAAATCGAACATCTCATAAATAAGCAAATAAAAGCAATATCTACCGGCTCAGCAGCTCTTAGCCATGGATACATTAGCATATCCTGTGTGTAGGGCAGGATCCCCCTCTTGAGAAAGCCTTGAAATCAAAGACGGTGACCTCAATGTAAGAGTGGTCAAATGTAAAGCAGCTTCCTGATCCAACTTAATACTTGAAACGTATAAAGATGCTCGCATTACTGCCAAATTCTCTAAAACGACGTTGGAGGCGGCTTATGGTAGAGAAATTAACATTCAATTCTCTGGCAACAGCTCTGGTGGACATTCCTGCAGTCAGCATGCCAATTGCACTCTCCCTCAAAACTTAAGACATCTGTGGCATTGTGTTGTGTGACAAAACTGCATATTTTAGAGTGGCCTTTTATTGTCCCCAGCACAAGGTGCACCTGTGTAATGATCATGCTGTTTAATCAGCTTCTTGATATGCCACACCTGTCAGGTGGATGGATTATCTTGGCAAAGGATAAATGCTCACTAACAGGGATGTAAACAAATGTGTACACAAAATTGAGAGAAATAAGCTTTTTGTGTGTAAAGAAAATGTATGGGATCTTTTATTTCAGCTCATGAAACATGGGACCAACACATTACATGTTGCGTTTATATTTTTGTTCAGTATATATGGATCTTTCCAGACCCTGGGGATGGTACCAGAAATAATTGTAAGGTTAAAACTATGTGTTAAAGAGTCTGCAATCAGAGGAGCAGGAAGCTGCAGCAAGAAAGGATCAAGCAAATCAGCTCCAGTGGATGATTTTTTACATAAATCTTGTTCAAAGTGTCTAGCACATCACAAGTAGAAAGTTGTTGAAATGAAAACAAAGATTTACTAGAAGTTGACGGAACTTCCATCAAGCCAACTAGAGGCTGGGAGAGGGGCAGGCAGTTGACTGGCTGACCAGGGTCAGTTAAACCACCATTTATTTCAAATAAAAAGCCTGCCGACATAAAATGCTGATTAAAAGCATCACTTATCTCATTTTTCTCAGTAATGATGCCAGAGTCTGACAACTTGCTTAGGCAGGGAAGGAGAGGAATTTCCATGCTTCAGTGCATTAACTATTTTTCAAAAATGTTGACGGATCACCAGCAGAGTCTGAGTAAAAACTTAGAAAGAAGCTAGATTTTAGCTTTCTTGATTGAGGAAATGTGTCTATCTCTCAATTGCCAGAAAAACTGCCAATCAGAGTCAGTTTTTCTAGCCTTGGCCCAGGCTTGATTTTTTCATCACAAATGTTTTTCTATTTTTTTTACTCTAAGGTGTTTGAAGGGAATGTGTTTGTCTGCCAGAGAGATACAACATAGATGAGAGACTTTCCCCCACAAAATTATACTATTATACCTATGCTTAAAAACAATTACTTGATTTGGTCAAAGAGGAGAAAGAAATTGATTATGAAAGTGGGCATGATGTTGAATTGAATCAAACTCACTCAAAGATATGTAATACATCCATTTACATCCGTATCTATTTACTGTCTCATTTCAAAACTCAAATTCCCTCCAATATAAAGGCTTTATATTGATGACGTCTTTGAAAAACAGTGCTTGTTTTGACCATGGAGAGAAAGTGTGCTTGAATGCCAAATACATTTACTGTGAATTATAGGAAAATCAGGGTTTCACTGCAGATTCTTATAATTAATGACTCATTGCCTTGCCTAACGGAGCTTTTGAAGTATTTCCTGTTTACCATTGAGCTGTTTGCTGTATTTCAAACTGCCATTTATGGCAATATACAGCCAAATGTGGGAGACATTGCTGTATCACTGTTTAGATTACTAATAGATTATATCCAAGTAAAAGGTAATGGAATGGAACATTCAAAATTAAGTCCGGCCTGTTTGTAAATTGATACGGCCTCTTCAAAAACAGTTACACCAATATGGTAAGAGACGGAAAATAATGTAAGTATTTATAACCATTCACTTATACACTTAAATCAAGAAATCGCTGATAGTTTCTGCATCGAAGTGCACATGTTATTTTTCATGACCTTCGATGTAGACTCTAGAAACTGTCAATGGTTACTGCCTTGAGAAAGTATTCACACCCCTTGACTTTTCCAAATTTTGTTGTGTTACAGCCTGAATATTTTTTTTAGATTTTGTGTCATTGATCTACACACAATACCCCATAATGTCAAAGTGGAATTATGTTTTTAGAAATGTTCCTAATGAATTAAAAATGAAAAGCTGAAATGTCTTGAGTCAATATGTTTTCAAACCCTTTGTTATGGCAAACCCTTTGACTGACTACCTCATCTCTGTACCCCACACATACAATTATCTGTAAGGTCCCTCAATCGAGCAGTGAATGTCAAACACAGATTCAACCAAAAAGACCAGGGAGGTTTTCCAGTGCCTCCCAAATAATGGCACCTATTGGTAGATGGGTAAAAATGACATTACAAAAAATATTGAATATCCCTTTGAGCATGTTGAAGTCATTAATTACACTTTGGATGGTGAATCAATACACCCAGTCACTGCAAAGATACAGGCGTCTTTCCTAACTCAGTTGGAATGGAAACCTCTCAGGGATTTCACCAAGAGGCCAATGTTGACTTTAAAACAGTTAAAAGGTTGAATGGCTGTGAAAGTTACTCCACAATACTAAACTAAATGACAGAATGAAAAGAAGGAAGCCTGTACAGAATAAAAAATATTACAAAACATGCATCCTGTTTGCAATAAGGCACTAAAGTAAAACGGCAAAACATTTGGCAAAGAAATTCACTTTATGTCCTGAATACAAAGCTTTATGTTTGGGGCAAATCCAACACAGCACATCACTGAGTACCACTCTTAATATTTTCAAGCATGGTGGTGGCTGCATCATGTTATGGGTATGCTTGTCATCGGCAAGGAATAGGGAGTTTTTTAGGATAAAATAAATGGAACAGAGCTAAGTACAGGCAAAATCCAAGAGGAAAACCTGGTTCAGTCTGCTTTCCAGCAGATACTGGGAGACAAATTCACCTTTCAGCAGGACAATAACCTAAAACACAAGGCCAAATATACACTGGAGTTGCTTACCAAGACGATATTGAATGTTCCTGTGTGGCCTAGTTACAGTTTTGACTTAAATTGGCTTGAAAATCTATGGGTTGACTTGAAAATGACTTGACAGAGCTTGAATAATTGTTTTAAGAAAATGTGCAAATATTGAACAATCCAGGTGTGCAAAGCGCTCAGAGACTTACCCAGAAAGACTCATAGCTGTAATCGCTACCAAAGGTGATAACATGTATTGACTCAGGGGGTTGAATACTTATGTAATAAAGATATATTAGTGTTTTCTTTTTCATTAATTTTGAACAAATGTTAGAATTTTTCTTCCACTTTGACATTACAGAGTATTTTGTGTAGATCGTTAACAAAGAAAATGACAATTAAATCAATTTTAATCCCACTTTGTAACACAACACAGTGTTGAAAAGTCAAGGGGTGTGAACACTTTCTGAAAGTACTGTAAGTTTACAAGAGAATGGTTATAAATACATAAGACACAGTACAACAGGCAAACCCTCTTACAGGAGGCAGTGGCCTCTGATGGAACTGGTTATAAATACATAAGACACAGTACAACAGGCAAACCCTCTTACAGGAGGCAGTGGCCTCTGATGGAACTGGTTATAAATACATAAGACACAGTACAACAGGCAAACCCTCTTACAGGAGGCAGTGGCCTCTGATGGAACTGGTTATAAATACATAAGACACAGTACAACAGGCAAACCCTCTTACAGGAGGCAGTGGCCTCTGATGGAACTGGTTATAAATACATAAGACACAGTACAACAGGCAAACCCTCTTACAGGAGGCAGTGGCCTCTGATGGAACTGGTTATAAATACATAAGACACAGTACAACAGGCAAACCCTCTTACAGGAGGCAGTGGCCTCTGATGGAACTGGTTATAAATACATAAGACACAGTACAACAGGCAAACCCTCTTACAGGAGGCAGTGGCCTCTGATGGAACTGGTTATAAATACATAAGACACAGTACAACAGGCAAACCCTCTTACAGGAGGCAGTGGCCTCTGATGGAACTGGTTATAAATACATAAGACACAGTACAACAGGCAAACCCTCTTACAGGAGGCAGTGGCCTCTGATGGAACTGGTTATAAATACATAAGACACAGTACAACAGGCAAACCCTCTTACAGGAGGCAGTGGCCTCTGATGGAACTGTGTCTTGACAATTTCAGTTCTAATAACCACCGAGGGTACTGATGGTCTTATTATCGTGACATTAAGTAACACTTGTATAACGCTGCTTATTTGTAACAGATTAAAAGGTCACACATTAGATAAAAGGTGTAGACAACCAATGAGAAAGCTACAGCTTACCTGAATTAACTACAGTTATCTAAGAGAGAGTATTATCGGTTGGAGTATAGTTTCTTTGTTAACACCATTATATACCAAGTAAGTAACGGATTACACCAGGCTGTAAAATAGAGCTTGTATAATGTTGACATGTATAACTTTATAAGTTCTTTGTAAAGTTTATTACGAATAAATAAACACTTATTAGACATTACTTCCTATAACTTTACAGTCATTTCCAAGTTCTTTCAAACTGGACCACCTGGAAAATATAATAAACAATCATATATACTCCGGTTCCAATCTATTAACAGACAGAATCAGAAACGTAATGCTGAATCATCCAAAATACAATGCGCTATCCCTTAATGGACCATCTTTTATTTTTTTACTATTTCCTAATGACAGCCTCAGCTCTTATCGGGGCAATAAAAATGGGATTGCATTTGTTCTTCCTCTAATTGCCACAGTGCTGGTAATGAAAGGAAAATGAAGTTGTGGTAGTAATTTGTTTCCGTTGTTGAGGAGGGAGTGCACCATCCTCCATCAATTGTTCTTAAATAATACACATCTTTAGAGTTCAGTGGCCACGTGGGATGGGTTCTCTCTGCCCCTCTCCTCTCTCTCTCTCTCTCTCTCTCTCTCTCTCTCTCTCTCTGCCCCTCTCCTCTCTCTCTCTCTCTCTCTCTCTCTCTCTCCCCTCTCCTCTCTCTCTCTCTCTCTCTCTCTCTCTCTCTCTCTCTCGCTCTCTCTCTCTCTCTCTCTCTCTCTCTCTCTCTCTCTCTCTCTCTCTCTCTCTCTCTCTCTCTCTCTCTCTCTCTCTCTCTCTCTCTCTCTCTCTCTCTCTCTCTCTCGCTCTCTCTCTCTCTCTCTCTCTCTCTCTCTCTCTCTCTCTCTCTCTCTCTCTCTCTCTCTCTCTCTCTCTCTCTCTCTCTCTCTCTCTCTCTCTCTCTCTCTCTCTCTCTCTCTCTCTCTCTCTCTCTCTCTCTCTCTCTCTCTCTCTCTCTCTCTCTCTCTATCTCTCTCTCTCTCTCTCTCTCTCTCTCTTTCTCTCCCATGCTAGTAGTGAGGGGCAGGCACCACACAAGCGCTACACATTCCATTCCCATGAAGCTATTTGGTATCCATGTGCCAGTTAACCCCTGAGCTGGCCTAAGTCGCTAGAGCTAGCCTCACCAATGGCTAGAGCTAGCTGGCAGCCAATGGCAGACGAGCTCGGCATGCCCACTGAGCAACCCATCTGTGGCTGGTATTAAACAAGCTGGCACACCAGGGCCCATGCTCCCAGACTGAGTAATAGCCATACTGATGGAGGCCTGCTCCTAAGGGGGGCTGGGGGAGGGGGGGGGGGGGGTCACCCACTGTGATTACAATGACAGTTCAGTCCTGTAAACACACATATGCAGAGACACAGAAACACACATATGAATGTAGACACACACACACACATGAAGACAGACACACAGAAACACACACACACACACACATGAATGAAGGCACACAAACACACACACACACACACACACACACACACACACACACAGAGACACCCAGGGTTGTGTTGTGTTGTTGTTTTTATGTTCTTACCGAGAAAAAGCAAGATAAACACTTAGCTAGCTGTAAGTTATGTTATTTTTCCTCTCCGCCCCTTTTAAAGGACGTGTAATGTTTTCATCCTGTTTTGTGGACTGTGTGGACAGGCTAGGTTGGGCCAGGGATATGTGACAGGATCAGACCTGAGGTGTTGCAATGACATTGCTGTATTATCTCCCAGGTCAAATCTATTAACACCCCAGGTTACAGGGAGTCCAATAGAAAAGGACATCCATTCTCAGTGAAAGCCGCTCTTTTAATTGAGTTGCATGGCTATGCAAAGGCTCACTGAGTGATCTTTTTTCCTACCAATCTACCAAATATTTATTTGTTCAATTTTTTATTTTAGGCATTTAGCAGACACTCTTATCCAGGGCGACTTACAGTCAGTGCATTTAACTAAGTTTAGTAGTTAAATAAACAAAGACATATCACAGTTTTTACAAGTAATAATAAATAATAATAATAATAATAACAAGTAGGCTCTTCAAATCAGATACATACTATAATGATTGGGTCATCGTCAAAGATATATCATATTTCGGGCAGAAGCAGAAAACTGAATATTGATATGCATTTGAATTATTTCCAGAAAATACTCTATTTAGTAAACTAGGCCTACCACATGTCTTATAAGACCTTGTTGCAGCTAGAGGTAGCTGTCAGTTGCATCAGTTCACAAACTCTAAAGATTGGCCACCCTAAAATATGATTTTTCTTGTTTGTCAAACCTATATTATATTCATCATACGATAAACTGTATTTAGCACCGAGCTATCTTGGTGCTAAAATTCACTGTGACCCAAATATGTGAAAAATAGTTTGTCAAGGAAGGACAGTGAAGAATGTCAAGAATGTGTGGGTATTATTTCCCCTAATCCAATATATAACACATCACCACATTTTGAGCTACTGAACTGCGTACCCTTAACTTGCTGATTTTAAGTGTTGCTAAAATTGTATTGAAATGGCAATTACTTAAGCAATAAGGAATGAGGGGGTGTGGTATATGGCCAATATACCACAGCTAAGGGCTGTTCTTAGCACAACGCAAAGCGGAGTGCCTGGATACAGCCCTTAGCCGTGGTATATTGGCCATATACCATAAACCCCCAAGGTGCCTTATTGGTACTATAAACTGGTTACCATAAACTGGTTACGTAATTAGAGCAGTACAAATACATGTTTTGTCATACCCGTGGTATACGGTCTGATATACCACAGCTGTCAGCCAATCAGCATTCAGGGCTCGAACCACCCAGTTTATAAATAGATATAGAACACATCATTTAGAATGGTCCCACTTTACTGCATCATTAGTTGGTCAAACTTAGACTCACAAGGTAATCACTAAGGGCAGATATAGGCTATAGAAAGGATGGGCAACTCCAGTCCTTGGGGGCCGGGGTTCTGTCACACTTTTTCCCCATCCCTAGCAAACACAGCTGATTAAACTAATTGCATTCTAAACTGAAGACCATGATTAGTTGATTATTGGAGTCAAGTGTGTTAGCTGGGGCTGGGGCAAAAGTGTGACACCAATCAGGCCCCCGAGGACGGGAGTTGCCCATCCCTTGGCTATAGTATAGATCTACAGTGTCTGATTCCCTATGGCTGCGTTTACACAGGCAGCCAATTCAGATCTTTTTCCACTAATTGGGCTTTTGACCAATCAGATCAGCTCTTTTGCCAATAATATGGCAAAATATTAGAATTTGGCTTCCTGTGTAAACGCAGCCATTGATACATAGTAAGCCTACTTAGTTAACTGAGAAACCTGTAGAAACCTGTACTCCTGTATATGTGAAATAATTGGCAAAGCATTAAGGCATTCCTGAAAGTCAGGACAATCCTTGTCCTGGAAAGAAATATTAAATGTGGACTGGAGCTTATAGTTACGTGATGACATCACGTGCCCCACGTATCTTCAAAAGTATTCGGCAATCATAATTTATTCGAAAAACACAGTTTCCATCATAATTTGACAAAATAAAAATCCTCCCGTCGAAATCCTAAAAATGTTGTTGATCTTTCGAACATTTATACTATACTGTATCTGCCATTACACATGTCATAAAGATTTTTTTTGCGACAATGCTTTTGTCAAATAAACCGGGTTATATTTTGGGTTATAAAATATAATAATTTCGCTAATTGTCTGCTGTCCCATTTCAGAGACACTGGCCCAATGGGCTGATGTGTCAGAAATTCCCTTGCTGATTTCTGGTTCCAACCAAACCCTGGGATCTGGTTCCAGTCCAACCCTGGGATCTGGTTCCAGTCCAACCCTGGGATCTGGTTCCAGCCCAACCCTGGGATCTGGTTCCAGCCCAACCCTGGGATCTGGTTCCAGTCCAACCCTGGGATCTGGTTCCAGGCCAACCCTGGGATCTGGTTCCAGCCCAACCCTGGGATCTGGTTCCAGTCCAACCCTGGGATCTGGTTCCAGCCCAACCCTGGGATCTGGTTCCAGCCCAACCCTGGGATCTGGTTCAAGTCCAACCCTGGGATCTGGTTCCAGGCCAACCCTGGGATCTGGTTCCAGTTCCAGACCACCACTAAAACAGCTGATTCCACTGCACTAATCAAGGTATTGATGATACATTGGTTAGTTGCTTTGGGTATATCATTAGAGAAAGACATGAAGACTGGTATATAATTGTATGTTTTTGTTGTTGTTGTTGCAAAAATACCTGCACATGTGACATGTCCCTATTACTATGTAATTACTAGCCTAAAAAGTCAAAAGGAGGTTGGAGTCAATATACATGACACTAACTTAGCCTATACTGAGCTCTAAGTTGGCGGTGGAGTAGGCCATCGGAATCGACTGGCTATGTGTTTTCATAGCTACATCATCTCCATAAACTCTGATTTCTCTGAACCGTAGTGTAACCGGAGCGGTTGTCAATCAGCTTGATATCTCCCATCCCCTCCCCCTTCATATCGCTTTCTTTCTCCCCATATTCCCTCTGTTATCGGCAGGGGTCGCATGGCATTCAGTATGGAAAGGAGTAGTCGAACTATATAACTGGAACTGAACTCATGGATCAACACTCCTACATGACAAAGCGGACAGGGAGTGAGCCCGCCGCTGGAAAATAGAAACAGACGAACGTTTTGGGAGGACAGATATAACTAGATTGGCTATCTTTTTACATTGACCTTGGGTTGTTGTAAACAATCACAGTCAACGTTTGTTCATGTATAATTGCTAAAACATCTATATTTTTCACTCAAAGTTAACTTTACGCGTATTTTTCCTGCTGCGAACAAATAGATATAGCCTATTTATCGATAGAGCATCATCGCAGAAGCTTGATAGTGCTGAAGTGAGAACACCAGCGGATGTGAGGAGAGAGTGTTTTTATAGACTCAACCCCTTTTTCTTTCAAGCCTTCTCTTTCTTTTGGTTTGGTCCAACAATAGAGAGAGAGAAATAGGGAGAGAGAGAGTCACAGGCATTGGACCTGCTTTCATGCCGTCAGTCTTGCGGACCCTGAGATGGACGTGAGATTTTATCCAGCACCCCCTTCAAGCGTGGGCTCATGTACATTACCAACTGATTCAAGTTGCCTGACCTCTTTGGACTATTATCATTGCAACAAGGTAATTACTATGAACTACTAATTACTTAGGCTATAGACTACATTTAGATAAGAAGGTTGTATCCCTTTGTTAGTTGCGCAAATGTGTTGCATGCGGCTATTCTGCATTTGTCATTCATGCATATTGACAACATTAGTGTCAAATATGACTTCACCTGAAATATAATCTCATGACATGCATAGGCTACATCTTTCAAACAGCATTTCATAATTGAGATGGATACATTTATCGAAACTTTCCTGCGTCTTTGTAGAATTCAGACTCTTTGGAAGTTGACAACCTCTCTTTAACGTGGAGATGTCTCCTCAAAAGGTGTATCGCTATATGAGCAATTTGCCAAACCTTTCACTGCAATGTGTATGTAAATTGTAGGTATGCTATAGGCGCGGTGCTGTATGTCCCATGCAGAAATATGGTGCGCACCATGCCTGTCCTGTCCAGTGCAGATAGCCTCAAAGTATTCAATCAAATACGGACGTAATTACGCACAGTTTTCTGCATTTACTTTCTACTATATACTCATAATTAACGGGATATTACGCCCAAGTCCCTGCAGAAGAGGACTAAATAGAGCATTCCTTTATTTCATGACCTATTACACAATAGTTTAATAACTGCATTCAACACATGATAAAAGTAACAATAATTCATATCAAAGCCACTCAACATAATAACAAATTTAAACAGAATCTAGCTTTTCACAGTTAGGTTCCCCGTAAAATGTCGCGGTGTCACATGTATTTTATAGGACACATATGGTAATGTTATTAAGGATTTAAAGAATTCATTCCAATACACCTGCAACGCATGTTAGAAATAATAAGAAAAGCAAAAAAATACTGAATGGGAATTCACTTCAACGAGCCCAGCATTTACATGAACTGTCCCTAGGGTAGGCTAGCCTTTACTTATAGCCCATGGTACTGTAGTCTACTGATAACATACTACGTGAATGTTTATTAGTATACTTTCTACATCTATTCATCCTTTATCTCAGTTATTCATATATGGTTATGGATGCATGATGTCCACTACAAGGAATAATATTTGATTGGAGCAGGAATGTGATCTGTTCGGATTATTGCCCATAAAAACTGCACCTGTCGGCAAAGTTTCGCTTAACAGTTATTGGGTGGAGGGAAGCTAAAAAAACTCACAAAGCCATTGAAGCTAAACATTTATGAGACGTTATTTTCATCCAACACTGTAAAAGGCGTGATTGGTTCGCCATGCGTAAATTTGCGTCCATCCATATGTTTCATATTACGACATTAGCCTATACCGCATCGAGCTCTTTTAAGCTAAATTTTTCCTAACATCTTGAACATCTTCCAAACATTCATCCTCATGTTAATTTTCAGTCTGGATTCGAATGTATCGTGGGTACATTACTTATGTCTGCTTTGTTATATGTTCACGTTCAACAGTTAAGATGTGCCGCCTGGGAATTTCTAATGCGCCCTGCAACATATAGGACAGTGTATTGAACGTAAAACAGAAAGAACTACTAGTAATAAAATACCATGGACTATATGTTTCTAAATGCCTTAATTTTTGGATTAGATTGTGCAGTAATGACACAAGAAGTAGCCCGGCATATTTTGAATAAATACAGTATGTACCCACTGGGCACAGACGTCTATTCCATGTTGGTTCAACGTAATTTCATTGTAATGACGTGGAAACAACGTTGATTCAACCATCGTGTGCCGAGTGGGTACTACTATGTAGACACAGTGGCAATCACAAAACTGCCCCAGATTGTCTAGTATAAACTCTGTTAGTGACATTTCCTCAGTCAAACATAAAGCATTATCAGATCTCCGATCTTCTCAAAACCTGAAAAATGTATGCATAAAGCCCTAAATAGTTTTTTTGCTAATCTTTCATTTGGCTCAATTATCTTATTTAGGCTATATAATATACGTAGGCTTACGGCTGGCACAATTACTGTTAATATATTTTATATTTTATTTTTGTGCTGGCCAATTACCGTCATCCAAAAGTGCCTGGATACAGCCCTTAGCGGTGGTATATTGGCAATATACCACAAACCCTCAAGGTGCATTATTGCTATTATAAACTGGTTACCAACGTAATTAGAGCAGTAAAAATACATGTTTTGTCATACCCCTGGTATATGGTCTGATATACCACAGCTTTCGGCCAATCAGCATTCAGGGCTCAAACCACCCAGTTTATAATATCCATATGTCCTTTATCGAATCTAGCTGCCTGTCAATGCTGTGGTCAAGGTAAAAGTTATATAAACATTTTGTCGGTAAATACAAAGCAACGTGCTCCAGGAGAGTGGATTATATAACTGAATGTGTTTGCTTAGCATACATCTGTCTATGATAGCTATTCTTACATTAGAAATTAAAACCTTGAGTGCAAAATATGTTTTTAATCACTTTGCACGGTCACACACTTGTAAGTACTACAAGATCGAATGTGAATTGCTTTCCCAAGACTTGGGCCCCAGGCTTTGAATGCAAATGTACCATCATGATTCAATGAACTCTTGTTTGCACTAATGTTGCCAAGTTGGGTAAGAGGAGATGCTAGGTTGCATGGAGAGCATCATACAGCCTTGTCCTTACGAAATTGACGTGTCCACACTGTACACCGACACACAGTGCACCTTAAGTGGCAAAACTAATGAAATAGTATGCTGTCTTTTTTATGACAGTTCACTTTTTCATCAATCTTATATCACCTATAAAACTGTAGATGTGTGCTGTCTATGACACTACCATGCCGGAGTGAGTTATCACTGAAAATTATGTAACTGTATATAATTGACCCTCCTAACTATGACTGATGCAATCTTGTACAGTGTTGCTGTTTGTACCAGAAGTGGCTTACATGGAAACCGGGCCATCCAGTATAAACAGGTTTTAGGCTACTTCCTGTGCTAGCTAACTTGCTAACGTGCTAAAGTGAGATGACTGCATTTCCTGCTGGTTTACTGTAAACGAGACCTTAGGTAAAATGGCATACACACCAGAAGCCGTGATAGGGTTTAATAATGCCAGGAACTTACAGGACGTGTAAAATGCAGGGGCGCAACTTTCACTGGGGGTGGGGGGGGGACATGTCACATGTTGAAATTGCAGTTTTGTTCCCCCCAGTTTTATAATTGGAACGTGATACAAAACGAGGCAACGGCGTGCTTTAGGACCATGCGGACGCCTCCGAGCGGTCGGGAAGGCTGTTTAGAGTGTTTATCCAACTGGATAAAAAAAAATATATATATATATATTATGTCCCCCTCCACTTCTAAAACCAAAGTTGCTTCACTGGTAAAATGTGTTAGTTAAAAGGGGCTAGACTGGATGTTTGGGTTTGTGATCGGTGCTTTCATGGATCTGGATTGACAAACCATATCAAGGGCTATCATGGATAGAGTCAGTCTAATGAATGAACATCTTGATGAAGAGGGCACATCGTCTCTTCTACAAATACATAATTGGGCGGTTTCCCGGATACAGATTAAGTCTAGTACTGGACTAAAAAGGAAGTTCAATGGGGAATTTCCATTGAAAATGCTTTTTAGTCCAGGATTAATCTTAATCTTTGTCCGGGAAAGTGCCCCAACATCCTGCATAGTTTAGTTTGAGGCGCATTCAATGATGCCAAGCCAAATTGCTTCAGCCTCCTGAGGTTGAAGAGGCACTGTTGCGCCTTCTTCACCACACTGTCTGCATGGGTGGACCATTTCAGTTTGTCAGTGATGTGTACGCCAAGGAACTTGAAGCTTTCCACCTTCTCCACTGCGGTACCGTTGTTTTGTTGATGTTGAGTGAGAGGTTATTTTCCTGGCACCACACTCCCAGAGCCCTCACCTCCTCCCTGTAGGTGGTCTCGTCATTGTTGATAATCAAGCCTACTACTGTTGTGTCGTCTGCAAACTTGATGACTGAGTTGGAGGCCTGCTTGGCCACGCAGTCATGAGTGAACAGGGAGTACAGGAGGGGGCTGAGCACACACCCCTGTGGGGCCCCAGTGTTGAGGATCAGCAAAGTGGAGATGTTGTTTCCTACCTTCACCACCTGGGGACGGCCCGTCAGGAAGTCCAGGACCCAGTTAAACAGGGCAGGGTTCAGACCCAGGGCCTCGAGCTTAATGATGAGCTTGGAGGGTACTACGGTGTTGAATGCTGAGCTATAGTCAATGAACAGCATTCTTACATAGGTATTCCTCTTGTCCAGATTGGATAGGGCAGTGTGCAGTGTGATGGCGATTGCATCGTCTGTGGATCTATTGGGGCGGTAAGCAAATTGAAGTGGGTCTAGGGTGACAGGTAAGGTAGAAGTGATATGATCCTTGACTAGTCTCTCAAAGCACTTCATGATGACAGAGGTGAGTGCCACGGGGTGATAGTCATTTAGTTCAGTTACCTTTGCTTTCTTGGGTACAGGAACAATGATGGCCATCTTGAAGCATGTGGGAACAGCAGACTGGAAAAGGGAGAGATTGAATATGTCCGTAAACACACCAGCCAGCTGGTCTGCACATGCTCTGAGGACGCGGCTAGGGATGCCGTCTGGGCCGGCAGCCTTGCGGGGGTTAACATGCTTAAATGTCTTACTCACGTCGTCCACGGAGAAGGAGAGGCCACAGTCCTTGGTAGTGGGCCTTGTCGGTGGCACTGTGTTATCCTCAAAGCGGGCGAAGAAGGTGTTTAGCTTGTCTGGAAGCGAGACCTCGGTGTCGGAGACGTGGCTGGTTTTCTTTTTGTAGTCCGTGATTGTCTGTAGACCCTGCCACATACGTCTCGTGTCTGAGCCGTTGAATTGCGACTCCACTTTGTCTCTATACTGATGTTTTGCCAGTTGAATTGCCTTGCGGAGTGAGTAGCTACACTGTTTGTATTCTGCCATATTCCCAGTCACTTTGCCATGGTTAAATGCGGTGGTTCGCGCTTTCAGTTTTGCGCGAATGCTGCCATCTATCCACGGTTTCTGGTTAGGGTAGGTTTTAGTAGTCACAGTGGGCACAACATCACCTATACACTTCCTGATAAACTCAGTCACCGTTTCAGTGTATTCGTCAAAATATTTTTTTCTAAACAGCTTCTACCCCCAAGCCATAAGACTCCTGAACAGCTAATCAAATGGCTACCCAGACTATTTGCATTGTCCCCCCCCCCCCCCCCCGCTACTGTTATTTTACTGCTTCTCTTCAATTATATTTTTTATTTTTTACTTATCTATTTTTTAGTCAACACTTATTTTTCTTAAAACTGCATTGTTGGTTAAGGGCTTCACTGTAAGGTCTACACCTGTTGTATTCGGTGCATGTGACAAAATTTGATTTGATTTGATTACGTAGACCTACATTAAAGCCCTTATCTAGTAACTCATTAGACCCTATCCTAAACCCAATCTAGAACAACCCAAGCATCCTCCTGAAACCAGACAATACAATATCAACAGTAGTATATTGCACACTGTCAAAAGGGGTACCACATCTACATCACAGCAGTGAACAGTCAAAAAGACGGAAGATAAGTCCATTACTTCTATTCATTCTGATATTAACTCTCTGGGCCCATGCCTTTTCAACTCTGTCCAAGTTGCATTGTCCTGCATTGTCTGTGTCTCAAATAGCACCCTATTATCTATATAGTGCACTACTTTTGACTAGGGCCCATAGGGTCCTCCATAAGGCTCTGGTCAAAAGTAGTGCACTATATAGGGAATAGGGTGCCATTTGGGACGCACATATTGTCTCTGAACTTGGCCGTGAGTCATCCTCACATTTAGCCACAGATTCTCTCTCTCTCTCTCTCTCTCTCTCTCTCTCTCTCTCTCTCTCTCTCTCTCTCTCTCTCTCTCTCTCTCTCTCTCTCTCTCTCTCTCTCTCTCTCTCTCTCTCTCTCTCTCTCTCTCTCTCTCTCTCTCCATGAGAGTGGGTGTATTGTTGGTTCAGTCTAGCTCCATACTAAAGGGCCACTACTTCTACATGTTTGGTTGACAGACTATTTGTCAAATTCGTTATGACTTGTGCATGTCCCGAGGCAGAATCACTTCTGTGAAATGAAGTTGGGTAGATTACTGTATCTAGCTAGCTGCTCCAGTTTTCTCCACATCCTCCACCAACATCAATGTCGGATATGTCATTATTATTCATTATTAGATAGGTTGGAAATGTATAGTGAAAGGGATGGTGGACTGTACATATTTGCACTGCGTAAGGATACAGTACAGTGTTTACAAAAGTACATGGACAAAAGTATTATGTCTCTGTTAGTCTAAAGCTACATTGGTGTGTGTGTGTGTGTGTGTGTATGTATGTCATGCTATTCTAATTGGTGTTATGCCTCAAGGCAAGATCAATGGCGCATATGATTTAATGGGAGTAAGCCTCAGGTGTACAATTGTTCCAGTGTTTCCTCCATACACTATACCTGTATGTACACTCTTAAATCCACACAATCAGAACTGCCCTGATTAAGGCTGCCTTCCCCTTTACATATTAGCCATCACAAGGTACTCAATGCTGTTTGAGTATCGATCAAACACTTCTTACAAATTGGGTAGTTACAAAACTATTCATCACCCCTATTTTAGTTTGGGACGTTCCAATTTCACCCATATTAATTTATTGATGGAATAGTCCAAAGTATGACCATGGTGGGGGTGGCCTTTCTCATGTTTAATCTCACAGAATGTGTTATTTTTTGCCCTTCTTTCCCGTAACATGACCTTAATACATTGACCTTAATACATTTTGCTGAATGGTGAATCCGAGCAAGCACTGCTATTCTCCCTGGAAAAGCGTTAACCCATGCATACTGTAAAGCAGGGATCATCAACTAGATTCAGCCAGGGACTATTTTTTCTTGAGCGGGTGGTCAGGGGGCCAGAACATAACTGCAAATTGACCGCAAGAAGCCCAAAAATATGTAATATTTTACTAAAACATAATCACTTTGAACCTTGCTTACATTTGTTTACGGTCACATATATCTCTCTATTATGTGGGAATACTTTGGAACAGATTTTCAAAATTAAAATAATTTGTAGCTGATTTGCAGGTGCTTTTACAGTCTTATAATAAAATCACCCACCAGTTGGGGAACGCTGCCATAATGGAAGGAATGCACACACAAAACATATATTTTATATTTGAGATTCTTCAAAGTAGCCACCCTTTGCCTTGATGACAGCTTTGCACATTCTTGGCATTCTCTCAACCAGCTTCATGAGGAATGCTTTTCCAACAGTCTTGAAGGAGTTCCCACATGTGATGAGCACTTGTTGGCTGCTTTTCCTTCACTCTCCGGTCCAACTCATCCCAAACCATCTCAATTGGGTTGAGGTCGGGTGATTGTGGAGACCAGGTCATCTGATGCAGCACTCCATCACTCTCCTTCTTGGTCAAATAGCCCTTACACAGCCTGGAGATGTGTTTTGGGTCATTGTCCTGTTGAAAAACAAATGATAGTCCCACTAAGCGCAAACCAGATGGAATGGCATATCGCTTCAGAATGCTGTGGTAGCCATGCTGGTTAAGTGTGCCTTGAATTCTAAATAAATCACAGACAGTGTCACCAGCAAAGCACCCCCACACCATCACACCTCCTCGTTCATGCTTCACGGTGGGAACCACACATGCGGAGATCATCCGTTCACCTACTCTGCGTCTCACAAAGACACGGCGGTTGATACCAAAAATGTCAAATTTGTACTCATCAGCCAAAGGACAGATTTCCACCGGTCTAATGTCCATTGCTCGTGTTTCTTGGCCCAAGCAAGTCTCTTCTTCTTATTGGTGTCCTTTAGTAGTGGTTTCTTTGCAGCAATTTTACCATGAAGGCCTGATTCACGCAGTCTCCTCTGAACAGTTGATGTTGAGATGTGTCTGTTACTTGAACTCTGGGAAGCAGTTATTTGGGCTGCAATCTGAGGTGCAGTTAACTCTAAATAACTTATCCTCTGCAGCAAGAGGTAACTCTGGATCTTCCTTTCCTGTGGCGGTCCTCATGAGAGCCAGTTTCATCATAGCACTTGATGGTTTTTGCGACTGCACTTGAAGAAAGTTTTTGAAATTTTCCGCATTGACTGACCTTCATGTCTTAAAGTAATGATTGACTGTCGTTTCTCTTTGCTTATTTGAGCAGTTCTTGCCATAATATGGACTTTGTCTTTTACCAAATAGGGCTATCTTCTGTATACCACCCCTACCTTGTCACAACACAACTGATTGGCTCAAACGCATTAAGAAGGAAAGAAATCCCACAAATTAACTTTTAACAAGGCACACCTGTTAATTGAAATGCATTCCAGGTGACTACCTCATGAAGCTGGTTGAGAGAATACCAAGAGTATGCAAAGCTGTCATCAAGGCAAAGGGTGGCTACTTTGAAGAATCTCAAATATAAAAATAGTTTGATTTGTTTAACACTTTTTGGGTTACTACATGATTCCATATGTGTTATTTCATAGTTTCGATGTCTTCACTATTATTCTACAATGTAGAAAATAGTACAAATAATGAAAATCCCTTGAATGAGTATGTGTGTCCAAACCTTTGACTGGTACTGTATAAAATGAGATATTCATTGTAAAAAGTTTAATTTGCGTGTACTTCATAGTTCACACAGCAGGCTGGATGTACAGTACAGTATATACATGTTCTGTACAAGTTGAGTGGTTGGCAGGACCACTTCCTGGTATTAATCAAGTGTTCCTCCATGTTTCCGAGCCTCTCTTTATTTACGTCGCCGGCAGCGGCAATGTCAAAAGGTCATGAGGAAAAATCAGGTAGCCTAGAGCTGATTACATCTCTGAGTTAATGATAAGTACAGAGCCATTCTCTAGGGGAAGCTGAGCTGAAATTGCCTTCCACACAGCGACTACACCATTACCTTAGAAAATGATTTCTAACCAGCCTCCCCTCATCGTCATGGTATGACTTGTTTATTTAAAACACAAGAACAAATAGCAACGAGGGGCAACGGAGAACTGCGAGCAAAGGAGTTTCCTAAAAAATAATATTTAATGCATTTTAAGCAAGTTAATAGTATTTTCCGACGATAGCAAAGTATCAGTTTACGGTGGAGAGGTGGGTAGGTCAACGAGATCCTCATACTTTTCACATCATTTGAACAGGCAAAAAATAAGACCTCTAAAATGAACAAACCTGTCTTTATTTTGATGCCGTGCCAGTGGTGACCTGATGTCTTTATAGGCCTACCTGGCATATTACTAAAATCACACACAGTAGCTGTAACGGTGACCAGGCTATTTACTGGGAAAGGCTGTAAATAATAGGAGATGGATCCAGTAATGCCTGCAGTAAATAAGAACCGTGTCCTCAGGGATTGAGCCGGGGTCTCCAGTTTAACCTGCAGAAGAAAGAGCCTCACAGACACAATCTCACAGCTCTCCATGCTTGAGCCCTTACTCATGAGTCTCATGGCATCACTATATGAAGGGTTGACAGTTTTTGAAGTTTAATGTAAAAAAAATCTAAAAATAGATGGAATAGTTTAGTTTATCACCTGCATCCAAATTAGATTAATGCCTGTTTGCTTTTGGTAATAGTCTGAAGCATGCCAGTGTATATTGTGATTGTAATACTGTCGTTATAGCAATAGCTTCAGCCACTTTGTATCTACATGATGCCTCTGTATTCATTAATTAGGATGAATTACAATTGAAGATGTAATGCATTAAGATGATTTTACATAGATCATCATCACAGTAAGTGAATCATAGTCACATTCTGTAATAATAGAAGAAATAAAAGCTGGTGATTTGTGTTGGACCTGCTGTATGCTTGCCCCTCACAAAGTCATATTAACTCTCATTATTGTCAGTGCTGTTCAAGCACACACAGTGTAGTGCCCACCTCCGCTTCTTGAAGTTTGTGTGTGTGTGTGTGGGGGGGGGGGGGGGGGGGCTTGCTTCCTCCCCTCTTCCCAATGCCCCCCTAGAGCATCGTGTTGTGTCAGAGCACTTAAAATGATACCTCTCTCTCTCTCTCTCTCTCTCTCTCTCTCTCTCTCTCTCTCTCTCTCTCTCTCTCTCTCTCTTTCTCTCTTCCCCTCTCTATAGCCACTTTATATTCAGTTTCTTGATTGTTCAGGGGGTGAGGAGGGTGAGGAGGGTGAGGGGTTTTAAGGGGTGGGTGGGGAGGGTGAGGAGGGTGAGGGGTTTTAAGGGGTGGGTGGGTTTATTTTTCAGCCACCGTGTCTTTAATGTCACTCAGCGATGTGGAAACCAAAATGAGTCTTGCCAGATGTGTTCCAGCCCAGATAGTGACTTGAAAGACAAACGTTTATTGTTTTAGTGCACTTGGTGTGGTTCAAACCCAAACTGCATGAAATGCTGATTGATGGATCTGACTAAAAGAAGGTGAGAGAGAAAATAGTGTGAGAGAGAGCGAGAGAGAGCGAGAGAGAGAGAGAGAGAGAGAGAGAGAGAGAGAGAGAGAGAGAGAGAGAGAGAGAGAGAGAGAGAGAGAGAATCTGCTGGGTGCGACTTAACCGTTTCCTCACTCACGCTGTATTGAGTAGGGGGAAAACCCCTGACAGCATTTCACAGCAAGAGATATTCACAGGTTCAGCCCTTTGCTTTTAGGTTTCGAAAACACAAACCTTTCTCTAACAAGGTTTGAAAGTTCTCTTAGTTTTAAGGCAAAAAATATTGATATCCTCCCTGAAATCCTATAGAACAGCACTGACAATTACCGTATTTACCAAGGAGCTGATCGTGGACTACAGGAAATGGAGGGCCGAGCACGCCCCCATCCACATCAATAGGGCTGTTGTGGAACTGGTCGAGATCTTCAAGTTCCTCGGTGACCACATCACTAAAGATCTATCATGATCCACACACGTCAACACAGTCGTGAAGAAGGCACAACAACACCTCTTCCCCCTCAAGAGGCTGAAAAGATTTGGCATGGGCCCTCAGATCCTCAAAAGGTTATACAGCTGCACCATTGAGAGCATCTTGACTGGCTGCATCTCCGCTTGGTATGGCAAGTGTTTGGCATCTGACCGCAAGGTGCTACAGAGGGTAGTGCGTACGGCCCAGTACATCACGGGGGCCGAGCTCCCTGCCATCCAGGACCTCTATACCAGGCGGTGTCAGCAGGAAGGCCCTAAACATTTTCTACGACTCCAGCCACCCAAGTCATAGACTGTTCTCTCTCCTAGCGCATGGCAAGCGGTACCGATGCACCAAGTATGGAACCAACAGGACCCTGAACAGCTTCTACCCCCAAGCTGCTAAACAGTTAGTTAAATAGTTAATCAATAGCCACCCCTAATATCTGCGTTTATCCTTTTTGCACTAATCTCTTTTGACTGATGACATACGCTGCTGTTACTGTTTATTATCTATCCCGTTGCCTAGTCACTTTATCCCTACCTATATGTACATATCTACCTCAATCACCTTGTACCCCTGCACATCCACTCAGTACTGGTACCTCGTGTATGTAGCCAATTATCGTTATTTATTGTGGATTTATTCCTCGTTTTATTATTTTCCTATTTCATTTTTTAAAAACAATTTCAAAAGAATACCTCTGCATTTTTGGGAACCTGTTGTTTGCGAAGCATGTGCCGAATAACATTTGATTTGATTCTATTTATGAAAGGTGGAAATATATTTGTTGCACCAAAGCAACAAGGTGATACATTGTTGTCAGTGACATTCAACATCATCCACACGCTTGCGGCTTTGATTTTTGACTCTTGGTCTCGAAGTGTTAACCTTTAGTTATGTATGCTCGGGGAGATGCAACGTTAATGCAACGTCCATGCAACTTGCATCATAAATATGATGATATCTTAAGTACCTTTTCGTTGCTTTGGTTTTTCAACAACAACCACCCATAGACCATAGTAGTATAACAGTGAATGCATCAACTGTGTATGTGAGGTGTTGACCTAGTTCGCGCTTATCCTAAAATACAATCAACACTCTATTCAAGACACGTCCCGATTATCACAGTAACATATCAGTAAATAATGTGTTCCAGACAGTGCTTGTCAACACACTCCGACACAAACCACTCAGCATACACCTCCGCATTCCAACCTATTTCTGTTTTCGCATCATGTTCCAGGAAAGGAAGAACACAGTGGCTGGTCTAGTCTCATAGCTGCATTTCCTTAAAGGCCCCCCGAATTAAATGGTTGGTGGTTGGTGATTGCTTGCTACAGGCAGGAAATGAAACGTCGAAAGAGAGGGAATAAGAAGGGGTGGGGCGGGGGGGACAAAGACATTTCATTGAGACTTGACGGGTCAGAGTGGTGAAAGTTTGACATGGTCTGGACACGGCTGATACTGTATCTGCTGTATCTACTGGTGATTATCAGGATGAAGTAGTTATTAGTTCAGTCTGGTGAAAAGAGAGAGAGGCCACCAACAAAGATTGCATCCCAAATGGAACCCTATTCCCTATATAGTGCACTACTTTTGACCAGGGGCTCAATAGGGCTCTGGTCAAAGGTAGTGCACTATATAGGGAATAGGGTGCCATTTGGGATGCAGACCCAATTCCAGGGCCAAACAATGAGGAAAGAATTTGCCTCAAAGTCTTATAATGTGGGCCTGTTCTTTGAGACCGTCTTTGTTTCTCCTCCACTGAACCTCCACTGCCTTTCCAGCCCAAACTGACTCAACTTCATCCCAAGCCGATTGAGACTTTCTCTCTCCATCATTTACATTTTTGGTTTGTTGTTTTACTTTTTATGCGCTTTGAGATAATTTGAAAACCGCTATACACATTAAATTTTTTATATATATATATGTGTTATAAGACCAAGACCCATCTCCCTCTGGGCTGGGATTGCATTAGCAGGTAGGCTACAAGCAACAGCTGATACTCACCAGATTTCTCTCCAAACATTTTCGTTGTGTTACTGTATATGTCTCTTTGCGAGAGGAGGCAGCTGTTTGTGCCCTATGTGCCCTTTAACATCTCACCGCACTCGCACTTGCACTTCTTCCAATATCAATGTGCCTTTTCTTGGAATGTCAGAGTGATTCTATAGATCTTAGATTCCTTAGGATAAATGTGTAGAAAAGCGATAAACAAACTGTCGGCGGAATGGAAAAATGCAGCTGTCGGGTGTATTAAGAGTGGGTCGGCAAGGCTGGGCAAACACAAACAGTTGTCTTAGCTTCCTGTGCAAACACACAGTGGAGATGGCTGGCTGGGGGACGGCCTTACTAAGTGCCTTTGGGCCTGGCTGAGTACACACGCGGACCCTTCCAGAATCCCCCTATTGCAAATGAAGCTTTCCTGATTAAGGATAATTCTGTAGAAGGCACTGTAAATGTACATTGACTGTCATTTAGCAGACACTCTTATCCAGTGTGACTTACAGGAACAATTAGGGTTAAGTGTCTTACTCAAAGACACATCGACAGATTTTTGACCTAGACAGCGCAGGGATTCGAACCAGGGATCTTTCAGTTAATAGCCCAACGCTCTAACCGCTAGGCTACCTATGTTGTCTACTTCTTTTTTTTATTCAATAAGGAACAATGAGTTGTATTGCTAGTATTACTGTGTTGGGGCTCCAGTCTTACAGTAAGCCTCTGCTCTCTGTGTTTCCCATGCTGTGACTGAAGACTGCCCAATAAGCCAGAGGCCACATCGGTTTGGTCCTCTGCCACATCTCCATGCCTAGTGTGTGCCAAGTGTATGGTTTTCCTGCCAATATGTCACTCATAGTATTACTGTTCCTTCAGGCAGGCTCAGTTAAAGCTCCATTTGCATATTTTGGTTTGTTTAAACTTTACTGTCTTGTCTTTGTCCCTTCCCAAAAACTCTATATTGATATTGCTGCTTCTGTTCATGCCCTCCTCTTACTGGTTGGAATGTGATGTGTCGGTGTCGCCGAGAGGGAGTATGTTCACAATGCTAACAAGGCATGGCTCTCTCGTTGCTGGTTTCACTTCATCCCTGACACAAAGGTGTTGGCATTTGGCTCTGCTCTCTGAGAACACTGACAGATTGTATGGGCACACCTCTCTGAGAACGCTGACAGATTGTATGGGCACACCTATCTGAGAACACTGACAGATTGTATGGGCACACCTCTCTGAGAACGCTGACAGATTGTATGGGCACACCTCTCTGAGAACACTGACAGATTGTATGGGCACACCTATCTGAGAACGCTGACAGATTGTATGGGCACACCTCTCTGAGAACGCTGACAGATTGTATGGGCACACCTATCTGAGAAAGCTGACAGATTGTATGGGCACACCTCTCTGAGAACGCTGACAGATTGTATGGGCACACCTCTCTGAGAACACTGACAGATTGTATGGGCACACCTCTCTGAGAACGCTGACAGATTGTATGGGCACACCTCTCTGAGAACACTGACAGATTGTATGGGCACACCTCTCTGAGAACGCTGACAGATTGTATGGGCACACCTCTCTGAGAATGCTAACAGATTGTATGGGCACACCTCTCTGAGAACACTGACAGATTGTATGGGCACACCTATCTGAGAACGCTGACAGATTGTATGGGCACACCTCTCTGAGAACGCTGACAGATTGTATGGGCACACCTCTCTGAGAACGCTGACAGATTGTATGGGCACACCTCTCTGAGAACACTGACAGATTGTATGGGCACACATCTCTGAGAACGCTGACAGATTGTATGGGCACACCTCTCTGAGAACTCTGACAGATTGTATGGGCACACCTCTCTGAGAACACTGACAGATTGTATGGGCACACATCTCTGAGAACGCTGACAGATTGTATGGGCACACCTCTCTGAGAACGCTGACAGATTGTATGGGCACACCTCTCTGAGAACACTGACAGATTGTATGGGCACACCTCTCTGAGAACACTGACAGATTGTATGGGCACACCTCTCTGAGAACGCTGACAGATTGTATGGGCACACCTCTCTGAGAACACTGACAGATTGTATGGGCACACCTCTCTGAGAACACTGACAGATTGTATGGGCACACCTCTCTGAGAACGCTGACAGATTGTATGGGCACACCTCTCTGAGAACATTGACAGATTTTGTAATTGTGTTTATTTAAAAGCAGCTTTATTGTATCATATAGATCGTTAGTAAAAATGACTCTTGCTATCTGTAAGTAACTTCTTCTTTTCTTTGCACAACGTTGCTTGCAGGAAATAATTACAGCCCATTCAAATAAGAGTGTGAAAACAGCTAGAGGGTGACTGGCATTATGCCGGATACTTCAATTGCCTCAGGACCCAATTGCCTCAGGACCCAATGCCTCAGGACTCAATGTAGCCGTCTACTCAACTGCCAGTGGATGCTACATGCCTGCAATGCCATAATTGCCTATTTGTAGAAGGGAGCGACTGTGAGCAGTTAAAAATAGTTGGAGGGACTATTAACGCTTTGCCAGCCAGTACGCTCATGTAAACATTCCTTTGCTCTATCTTCAGGAAGATCAGATCAATTCGAAGTCTTGTCCCACTTTATGGCTCAGTAATGATGGAAATGGTACTTAGAGGAACATTTTGAATAGTGAATGTATGTTGTTTTCTACCTGTCAAGGGGACAGTGTGAGTGATGTGTGTGAATAGAGTAATTCCTTTCACTGCGTGGCTGTATTAAAACTTTACCTCCTGGCTCCTTAAGCTGTTGTTTCCCCCTGCCTGCTATCTTCTCTAGTAGAACCAGAGGACTCAGATGAGAATCAATTGAAATGTTAGCTTTTTTGGATGTGGCCCCTTCGCTGTACAAACTGTACCGAAAGAAATAGCAGTAACCTTTTGTCAGATTTTCAAAAAGCTTTCACTGACACCAGCCTCTTTTAATCAGGCGGGTTTTGGCAGGAAATGTCTGTTCCTAGGAGCAACACTTTAATCATATTTTATTTGAGTTCAAAGGAAGCTAATCAGAATATTCTGGCTAAAACAGCTCTATTGGACTTTCACGTTCACTTTTAGCTGTTAAGCATAACTGTGGGAGTCTCTGAATGATTTCAATTACTCACAAAAAGTCTATAGGTTAGTTGGTATGTTGAGCTATAGGTTAGTTGGTATATAGTTGAGCTTGTGCACATTTGGAATGTCATTAAATTGGTCTGGCCACGCGCCAACATGCTACAATTTCCCCCTCATTTCAAATGAGAATGTATAGAGTACCCTGTTAAAATACCTTAAGGGAAATGGCAGTTTAATATTTAAAATACCGCTTGCATTGTACACGTTACATGCGTTTCAAGATTAGTTATCCTCCGCGGCATCCCCTTTGACATTTCGAAGGTATGCTGCTTTTGAAGCATGGATTCCCTGTAATCTAAAAATATATTATTGATGTGTGGTTGCGTTATAAACTTTAAATTGGTTTTGCAGCATTTATTTTTAGCCATACCATATTGGAAATCGTGAGAACATGTTGCAAAAAGAGACTTTATTATAATGTATATAGAGTTGCATGTAAACCCTAGCTCTGGCAAGACTTTGCAGCTGTAGACTACATTGTGAAGCTGCAATAGACTTAGAACCTATAGTAGCTGTCAGTGCTAACAAACTACATTTAGCTCCCATTGCTAACAAATAGTCATTGCAGCATGCTAATAAACCTTACAAAGTGGGCGCTTCCACCACTTAATTTCAACGTAATGACAAACTGGATGACAAAAAAGCAAACTGGGTCACTCATAATCCCAGAGGACTCTCTGATTAAAAGTATAGCACTGGTTTAAAAAGAACGCTATGGCCATATCTATAGGGTGTCTGGAACTCAACTTAACAACAACACCAGGGCCGTATCTATAGGGTGTCTGGAACTCAACTTAACAACAACACCAGGGCCGTATCTATAGGGTGTCTGGAACTCAATTTAACAACAACACTATCGCCATATCTATAAGGTATCTGGAACTCAACTTAACAACAACACCAGGGCCGTATCTATAGGGTGTCTGGAACTCAATTTAACAACAACACTATCGCCATATCTATAAGGTATCTGGAACTCAACTTAACAACAACACTATAGCCATATCTATAGGGTGCCTGGAATTCAACCATGTTTTCAGTTATATCAAAGGAATTTTAAGAAGGGATCATAGTGCAGCCCGAAAGGTACAACTGTACGGTCGGAATAAACCACGAGAAAATGCAATATACTGTAGGCCATTAACACCAGTGCAAAATGCATTAACTGCAACTAAGACCAATAAAGAAACATTTACATTAGGGATATACAGTACAGTATGTGCTCTTCAAAAGGTCAATGGCATCCTTTCTTCATTTGATGTTTTTTTTTTCCTTTATTTAACTAGGCAAGTTGTGATACAGCCTGGAATCGAACCGGGGGTCTGTAGTGACGCCTCAAGCACTGAGATGTAGTGCCTTAGACCGCTGCATCACTCGGGAGCCCAAGCTTAAAGAGAACAAAAACATTGCTTCAGAAGCTAGGTTTCCATCCAATTCAGAAGCTAGGTTTCCATCCAATTCAGAAGCTAGGTTTCCATCCAATTCAGAAGCTAGGTTTCCATCCAATTGGCGACAGATTTTCATGCGAATAATCTAAAATCTGCATAAAAACAATATGCACGTTTTCACAACAGAGATGTGTTTCCATCAAATTGACTTGTTGCGGACAAAAGGCTGTGCATGATGACGTAGTGCACATAAAATAACTTTTGCGGTTAAATTACCAAAAAAATACAAGTAAATGTGTTTCCAATTGCAATTTCAACTCTACTGATGGTTTTGTGACAAAACATGTTGCTTTATAAAGCGAATGTGCCCACTCTGGTCTTGGCACATGCGCTCTAGCCAACAGCTAGCAGATACAGTGTGGGTAGGCTAGTCTACATGATGAGATTATTATGGATAACAGCAATATTATTTGTATTTGTCAAATGGCAGCCAAGCATCAATCATCATGTCACCAGAATAAGACCCTCAATATCTATTGGAAAGCATCATCAAGCTCATCACTGTGCACTTTCCCCACCCTGTGAAGTTCATCATAACTTACTTCATCTGTAGCCTAATGAACTGCATGGTTCCCGAGTCGTAGTGGAGAGGACCACAACATGCCATCGCGTGACTCCAACTTTACTTCCATGTGATGTTTATTATATCAACATTTGCGCATAAAGGCGTTTCCACTGCCATTTCTCGCATAATTAATTTTACAGACACAAAAATATCCCATTTTGTCTAGCGTATTTAGTTTTGGCGACATTTGGAAAGTTTCCATCAGGCCTTTCGTGACATTTTTTTATCCAACATATACTTTACGCACATAAAAAGTTTGGATGGAAACCTGGTTAGAGATATGTTAAAATATTTCCTGGTGGTGTTGTGGCTATTTTGATTGCAGAGTCTCTTTACAATTTCACTTCAGGTTTTTCAATCATTTCGAGGCAATGACCAAAATAGCACCTGCAATTCAAGGCACTTTGTGGCATAAAAATGACATCATAATGGCATTAAAAGGAACTGAGACGCCCCTGTAGATTCATATTCATCAACATGTTAAATACAGTGTGTTTTTGCAAAAGAGAAACATTAAAATCACCTCGGATCCGCAAATGCACACTTCTGCAAATGGATCAAGTCGAGCCATTCTTCCCGAATCACCCAGCATGCTGCAATAATAGCTTTTCCTTGTACATGTCCTGTCAAATCAACTTCTACTCCTCCAGTGCTATTTTAGTGTTGGTCACTGAGTTGTTGACAGTGAAAATACAACTCCTCTATGTTACTGAGAGATTACATCCTCAGAGAGTACATGGGAATATACGTCAGGCAGAGTAAATCCATCATTAAGTTATTAGCTCTTTGCAAAACACATATTGAACTGAACCCACGCAGTAGGCTAAATGAGAGTTGAGGGTAATAGGACATAGTTGGTTGATTCTCCTTTTTCACTCATTTTCAGAACACTTTTTTATCAATGGTGCATCGTGCAATTTCCCACAATTCCAATTAACGCAGGGCTTGTTTGCTTATCTTTTGGAGCTGTTAACTAATATGCTTCTGTTTTATCGTTAATTAGAAGAAAAAGTGGCTTTGGCGCTGCAATTAACATACTGAGTAATAGGGGAGTATTTCTCTGTGTTAGTGAGATTCACAGGCAAGACGTAATCTAACATCCATATGGCAAAGCCTGCTAAGTGAATCAAAAAGCTGTGTGTCAGTGGAACTACTGTTCCTCATTCTCCCTCAATGGAACTGTGCTGATAGGGTGAACGGGAAAGCTCCCATGCCAACAAGCCTTTGGGGTATAGAGTGTGTGCCATGATGCTTTCATGTCATTGCCTTCTATGCTAAAGACAACTTCACATCTCAATAAGCATAGGATTTGTTTCAGGGATTTTTTTTTATCTGCCTCGCCAAAAATGCTCACACCAAAGACTGAATGTGTAGGGTGTAGGGTTGCAATAATGTTAGATATTTTACATTGACATTTTAGTCAGACACTTTTATCCAGAGCAACTTACAGCTAGTGCATTCGTCTTAAGATAGCTACACTCTTAGAAAAAAGGGTTCCAAAAGGGTTCTTCGGCTGACTCCGTAGGAGAACCCTTTTTGGTTCCAGGTAGAATCCTTTTTGGTTCCAATCAGAACTTTTCGGGGTTCCATGTAGAACTCTTAGTGGCAAGGGTTATACATGGAACTCAAAAGGATTCTACCTGGAACCAAAAAAGGGTTATCCTATGGGGACAGGCAAATAACCCTTTTAGGTTCTAGATAGCACCTTTTTTTCTAAGAGTGTAGGAGTGTGTGTGTGTGTGGGGGGGGGGGCAGGTACTCTGCTGTCCTAGCTTCAGGGGGAAGCTGGTTCCACCATCGGGGAGAAGAGTTTGGACTGGGCAGAGCGGGAGCTGTGGTGGGAGGTCCAAGAGACCAGAGGTGGCAGAACGTTGGAGTGTAGGGTTTGAGCAGAGCCTGAAGGTAGGGAGGGGGGGGCAGTTCCTCTTGCTGCTCCGTAGGCATGTAATGGATGCAAGTTTCAACTGGAAGCCAGTGGAGTGTGCAGAGGAGCGGGGTGACATGGGAGAATTTGGGAAGGTTGAACACCAGGCGGGCTGCAGCATTCAGGATAAGTTGCAGGGGTTTGATGGCACAAGCAGGGAGCCCAGCCAACAGCGAGTTGCAGTAGTCCAGATTGGAGATGACAAGTGCCTGGATTAGGACTTGCGCCGCTTCCTGTGTGAGGTAGGGTCTTACTCTACGGATGTTGTAGAGCATGAACCTGCAGGAGCGAGTCACTGCTTTGATGTTTGCAGAGAACGACTGGGTGTTGTCCAGGGTTGTGCAAAATGTCTTTGCACTCTGGGAGGGGGACACTGTGAAATTGTCAACCGTTATGGTCTGGGAGGTCTGGGAGCAGGCAGGCCTTCCTCGGGAGGAAGAGCAGCTTCATCTTGTCGAGGTTGAGATTGAGGTGGTGGGCCGACATCCAAGCTGAGATATCTGACAGGTTAGCAATTTGAACATGGGCCCTGTAACATACATTAAAGTATGGGTTTGAATAGCTCAAACAGAAACTCCCACAATCCCTATGCTGCAGTATGCAGTAGTAGTTATTGCTTTCATATTTCAGAGGAAGGCACTAAGGAAAAGATTGCGATAATTTACTGATTGAGGCAATGAGGTTGATATCTATCAGTGTTTCAAAGAGGAAATCATTCTACATTTTTGATCATTAGATAACACTGTTTTTAACTTAATGTTGGGTGTAGCCATGCCATCTACTCTACTACAATGCATTGTAGAAGAAAATATTACACCAGTAGCTATCCCCATAGTGGAACAGCTCAGCCATTCAAAATCAACGGAGACAAACATATCTTCACATAAGACACTCAGTGTCGTGTAGCAAATACAAATAAACGCATGAACCATGGCAGTGTTGGGTTTACTTAGCAAAATGTCTCACTTTCCCATGAATAACATGTCTCTGGGCTTCTCCTGGTGGTGGGGAAGTTGAAAGGAAAAGGAGGGCTCCTTTAAAGTGCATTTTAACGTAGCTCCCGTGTGAAGCCTGAGAGAGAGAGAGATCAATCTGGAACTCCTCTCAGAACACAGTGCATTTAGGGGAATGACATTTACAGATGTTGCTCCTTTTGAACATGTGGTAATAACTGCTGGCATACAGGGGCTGAGAGGGTATTTCCCACTGTGGAGTAGTGTAGCCTACACTAGCCAACAGTGGTACTGTTGAATCTGTACTGAGCATCTTAGAGAAGCTATACAGTGTCTGTCAACCCCTGGCCTGGTAATGTTACAGCTTGTTTCGTCTTATACATCTAGCTAGGTTTATGTCCAGTTTCCCACATGCACACACTTACTCATTCAAATACACTTTTTTAGTATGACTGTACTTTTGCTGGTACGTCTGTTTGAGAAAAGACTCCCCAGGACCGGAATACACACAAGATGATAAAACGTTTGCTTGCTCAGCCTTTGTTTTCTTGGTCGACAGAGAGGTGGTATCATCATGAATAGAGAGTAGTCAGAGCAGGTGGGCACAGATGTGCACTGTACCCTCTCACCTTGTTATGGAACGTCTCACATCAGAAAGAGTTCAAGTAGGGAGACCTTTCTGTGATCTTGATTTGACCATCAGAGGATGCTCCATTTATCATTCCATGACTAGTCTCCTCAGTACTCTATAGACAATGGGGATTTAGCGCAGCATGCTACAGTATTGCTAGGCTACACGCTCACAAATACCAGAGCACAAAGGAGACAACACGGTAAACAGGCTTCATGCATGTTAAGGTGAAGGCTGAGCTAATTGAGGATTATTAGTTAATACCTGTGGGTGGTGGTTTTCTCTGAGAGGAACAAGCTTCTCCCTCTCTCTCTTCTTTTTCTCTCCTCATTCTCTCTTTCTTTCACGCTCTCTCTTTCTCTCAGCCTTTCTCTTCCCTCTCTCTATTCATCCTCTCTCTCTATCTGTCTCTTTCTCACTCTCTCACTCTCTCACTCTCTCCCTCTCTCCTCTCTCTCTCTCTCTCACTCTCTCACTCTCCCTCCCCCCTCTCTCTTC
>NC_139995.1:51767767-51819457 GCF_964263955.1 Coregonus lavaretus
ATCATTTTACCGACTTAACCGTAGACAACTTTCACTGATTGCTAGATATTGACATAGGTCTGATGTCTGGGTATTGTTACGTGAGTAATTTTTTTTTTTTTTAAGTGTCATTGAATTGGATCATGTTTTGTGGTCTAACAGAAAATACAAACCAGCACTGATATCAAACACTATCACACTAGAAAACAGCAAGGAAATTCAACATAGTCCCTTGTAACAGGTTTCAGTTTTTGGGCTGGTTTTCCAGATCCAGATTCAGCTTAATTCGGGACTAAAAAGCACTTTCAATGAAGACTCTCCATTGATCATGCTCTTAAATCAAGGACTCTGCTTAATCTGGATTCTGGAAACCGGCTCTACAAATCCAACCTGCTCCTCCTAGTCATCCCAATCACAGGATGTGACCTCACACTTTTACCCACAATCCCCCTGGACGGCATCTTTGCTCCTCCCTCAGCACTAGTCTCGTAAACGTGGTCTGTAGTCACGATAGACCTAGCCTCATCGCGAACCAACCTGGGGAAGTTCCATGGAAGAAATCAGCTGAAGAGGGGTCGGAACCCGATGTAAATCATTGACGCCTCGCAACACGTCACACAATGTGTGAGTTTAGCTACTGTCCACTTCAGATAACAGATGTCCATAAGGCCAGTAATGCTATCATACTGTAGGTCTCTGGCTGCATTGACGATGCATGCCATATGATAAGCTGCAAAATGGATTCGCATAGCTGATATACTGAGAGAGAGTGACAATCAAATAAAACAGATTGGAGATCTTACAAAAAGACAAAAACAAACTGTTCAATTTTGGGAATACAACACAGAAGCACAGACACATTAGCGACAGAACCCCTTCTCCTCTTTATTGCAGGATTGTGATATGTGATTAATCAACATTGACACTAGTTCATTTTGAATAATAGTTTAACAATTAAAACAAGTTTAAACACTTAAAAGAATCAACACTTCATAACTTCCAAATGTACAAATAAGCTAACTGGTATGTAAAAATTAGACATCTTAGTCTAAACAACAATAGATGATTGAGTAGTAGCAAGTAGGTTACTATTACTAAAGCATCATTTCAGGTGAACAAATAAAACTCCATACCAGCGGTGTCCAACCTTGGTCCACTGATCCCTAATCTACTGGGTGAGCAGACTTCTATTCCAGCCCAGCAATAGTACACTTGATTATCAGCTCATTAGATTTGATAAGTTGAGTCCGGTGTGTTATTGCTGGGCTGAAACAGAACCCTGCACAGCCAGTAGACCTACAGCAGGGTTGGCCTGCTGCAATTCTATTAGGTTTATACATTGTGTGTGATGTTAACTGTATTTTTGTATACAACATTTGCTAACATAGGTAGGCCTACATTTATAACCCATGGCATATAGGATATACCCTTAGTCTCTTGGGACATTCATTGGGACCTCTCTCTTCATCTGCAAACAGGCTTTCACAGCTTTCCATATATGAGGACAGAAAATACTCAAATTAGACAGCACTAGATATTATTATTGTGCTATTATCTCTCTGTCCTCAAAGTTTTCCCCTCTAGGGATTGGAACTTGAGAATCTTTTCATAATGTCCTCCCAGAAAATTACCTGCCCTATCCAGTTGCTATCCTAGGGAGCTGATTGTGCAGATCTAGCACCCATGCACTATTGGCTGCTTAGGCTATCCAGTAGCCTACACTCTCTCTTTACTGACAGCTGGAGCTGCAATTTCACCCTCTTCCATTGCTGTTATCTACGCATTTGGAGACTATGTTTTTAACAGTGTGCAAAGTTAGCTAGCTAGCTAGCAGCTCAGTTGAGTTAGCCTACAAAGTGGCCTACTGTAGCCAGCTAGCTAGCTCATAATACATAGTTGTTTAACATTTTAAAAATCTATTTACTTACTTGAATAGGTTCTCCCATTCCCTCAGTTTTTTGGGTCCTTACAAAAACAAAATAATGGACAATCTTCACAATATTTTCAGTGCTAGCAAAGCACAGCCGGTGTATGTACTGATAGATGCACACACACACTACATGTTCATGTTTTTAAATGTATGTAAATTGTAAAGTCTTTTTTTGGTTTGTAATGTCTTTTTCGCTATGTGTCGGATCCCAGTAAGACTAGCTGTCGCCATTGTCGTCGGCTAATGGGGATCCTAATAATCAAATCAAATCAAAAGCCATGTGGACGAACGGAGACAAGGAAAAAAGTGTGTTTGTCACTAGAGCAGTTTAGAATGTGTTGTGACATTTGACTTTACCAGCGCAATCCACTTTCAATTTTAATAAATATAAATCGTAGACTGTCGGCCACACTTGAAAACTAGAACCACTACCCGGACGGAACACAGTGACGCACATAACACACAGCACCCCTTCTACGGGCGTGTGGGGGGGGAGGGTTCTTGAAATGTAACATCCAATCAAACCGTTTTGCAATACAAAATTCTGAAGAACTCTAAGGGAGGCATGACTACGATGTGATTTTTGATCTATCGTGGACCATAGACCAGCTCTGTCATTGGGGAAGCTTCGTTGCTGCGTCGCCATTACTGTCGCCATACAGATGTAGGATCTCAATTTGATCACTCTTTTGTTGCTGAGGTTTTTCCTGCACAGCAGGAAATGCAAACTTGTAATTTGTTCGAGGTGTAAAAAGTTTGTAATTTCCACTTTAAAATGTCAGACTTGATTTGCCCTAATGAAAAATGTATCAACCCCTACAAAAAATGTCCATTCATTATAATCCACACAATAATTCATATTTCCTGTTGCTGCAGTATTATTTTCCTGCTGTAGCAAACTGGCTCAAATTAAGATCCTACATCTGTATTCTCAAGTGAAGGAGATAAATGAAAAGATGGTAGGAGGGTTTTCCAGGCTGTGCCAGGTCTAATCTGGCCCGCGGTATGCCATTACGGGGCTAATAACAGCTGTCCACAGGCTGCCGAGGACACAGGGAGGCCTGGCCCTGCTAACAGGCCCTGACAGGTCTCATTAGAGTGCTGGCACTGCACAGCCAAACTCTTCACACTTATTCACTCCCTTACTTCAAGCGGAGAGGAGAAGCCTTGTGGTCTTGTCCCCAATGTCTTTATTTTAGATTTCCGTGTTCTCTCTTTTTCATATTATTGTTCTCTGTCATTCTCTCAATTTCTTAGATTCTTTCAATCTTCATTTCCCCCCCCCCTTTTTGATTATTTCCATCTCTCTTTTTATCTCTCCCTCTCTCTCTGCCCTGAATTTGGAATCTGGTGGCATGGAACGGGTTCACCACCGACCTCTGTGCCCTTATTCACACACAGGAATATAGTTGTGTACTGCGTCAAGAGACATGGGAGGGATGGGTGCATATACACTGACTGTACAAAACATTAGGAACACCTTCCTAATATTGAGTTGCACCCCCTTTTGTCATCAGAACAGCCTCAATTCGTCGGAGCATGGACTCTACAAGGTGTCGAAAGAGTTCCACAGGGATGCTGGCCCATGTTGACTCCAATGCTTCCCACAGTTGTGAAAAGTTGGCTGGATGTCCTTTGGGTGGTGGACCATTCTTGAAACATGGGAAACTGTTGAGCGTGAAAAACCCAGCATCATTGCAGTTCTTGACACACTCAAACCGGTGCACCTGGCACCTACTACCATACCCTGTTCAAAGGGACTTAAATATTTTGTCTTGCCCATTCACCCTCTGAATGGCACACAAACACAATCCATGTCTCAATTGTCTCAAGGCTTAAAAATCCTTCTTTAACCTGTCTCCTCCCCTTCATCTACAGTGATTTGACATCAATAAGGGATCATAACTTTCACCTGGATTCACCTATGTCATGGAAAGATCAGGTGTTCCTAATGTTTTGTACACTCAGTGTATGTTCATACACAAATAGATATTTCTCATTCCAAATCTGAAATAAAGTTAACGTGGGTGGGTTTATAGGTTTAGTCAAATCAGTTGCTCATGTTTGCTTGGTGTAACATCCTTGTCTACATCCTTAAGGGTATAGTAGGAAAATGGAAGACGTTTGTTGTTAAATATTTACATGAAGAAGAAAGGGCCCTTGTTCTCACGGACTGATTTGAATGCCATGAACGCAGTTATTGAAACATACCTCTGTGTGCTTTACGAAATGCATATTTATGCGGCTATTTTCTCCCCCCACGGTAGCCCAGAAAGTGAACTAATATAGGGAACCCTATCTTATCAGTAGTTCAAGTTATGGTCTTTTTCTCACGAGCTACAGTTCATAATATACACTGTACCTATATATTATATATGATATCACATGATCTGACCCTTGAGCAAAAAAAAAGCTTTTCATGTCAGATTTTCTTTTAAAATCCCAGCAGCGCTACAAGCTCATTCATTGGCTATCTCGGCCATTTGGGTTTTCCTTTTATAGGCAATGTCGTGCAGCAAAGCCCCGGGCACAGCTGCAGGGTATTGTTACCTGTAACGTAAGCTGTCGCATGTTATATTATTCACACAGACGTGAACGTCCACAGATCTGGACTTAACGTAACACGTGTGTGTCTCAACATAACATTCTTCCCAGATTAGCCAGACTGGCTTATGGAGAAACTCTGTCACACACGTGAACGTTTACGTGCACCTACACACACGACACACACACTTAGATGCATGTATACATACTTACACAGTACATACACATATACTGTACACACAGACACACACACACTCTCAGACACACACACACTCTCAGACACACACACTATCACAGACACACACACTCTCAGACACACACACTCTCTGACACACACACACACTCAGACACACACACACTCTCAGATACACACACTCTCAGACACACACACACTCTCAGACACACACACTCTCACAGACACACACACTCTCAGACACACACACTCTCAGACACACACACACACTCAGACACACACACTCTCAGACACACACACTCTCACAGGCACAAACACTCTCACAGACACACACACTCTCAGACACACACACACACACACACTCAGACACACACACTCTCAGATACACACGCTCTCAGACACACACACTCTCAGACACACACACTCTCACAGGTAGACACACTCACAGGCACAAACACTCTCACAGACACACACACTCTCAGACACACACACACACACTCAGACACACACACTCTCAGACACACACACACACACTCAGACACACACACTCTCAGACACACACACTCTCACAGGCACAAACACTCTCACAGACACACACACTCTCAGACACACACACACACTCAGACACACACACTCTCAGACACACACACTCTCACAGGCACAAACACTCTCACAGACACACACACTCTCAGACACACACACACACACTCAGACACACACACTCTCAGATACACACACTCTCAGACACACACACTCTCAGACACACACACTCTCACAGGTAGACACACTCACAGGCACAAACACTCTCACAGACACACACACTCTCAGACACACACACACACACTCAGACACACACACTCTCAGACACACACACTCTCAGACACACACACTCTCACAGGTAGACACACTCACAGGCACAAACACTCTCACAGACACACACACTCTCAGACACACACACACACACTCAGACACACACTCTCACAGACACACACACTCTCAGACACACACACTCTCACAGACACACACACTCTCAGACACACACACGCTCACAGACACACACACCTGTGCCTACATGTACATAAAAAGAAGAAAGTAACTCAGGAGTAATACATTTAATGCTTCACACTCCACTTCCATCACGAACGGCAATCCATTCTTATAGGAATACGGCTATCATAAAGACACCTTTGATATGATACCATACTGGTCCAGTACATTTTAGTCATTTAGCAGACGCTCTTATCCAGAGCAACTAGGGTTAAGTGCCTTGCTTAATGACACATCAACAAATGTTGCATCTAGTCAGCTCGGTTACTGGCCCAACGCTCTTAACCGCTAGGCTACCTTCCGCAGTACAGAGCCCATGCACTCACTCTCATTTCAGTCCCATTGCATAAACAGCATATTGCATAATATCACTCATTTTTCAGCGGTGGTCTGAAATGTTGATCTCATGAAAGCCTGAATCATTTTTTCAGCGGTTTCATACAGTGTGCGTCCCAAATGGCACACTATTCCTTATATAGTGCACTACTTTTGACCACGCCCCTGGTTCAAAGTAGTGCACTACAAAGGGAGTAGGGTAACATTTGGGCATACACAGTCTCTCTCACCGGTCCGTGTTTGTGCAGTATTCAGTTGAAACATTTTCACATGTGAAATAGCTGTTTTCACATGTTGAGCTTACATTTCACGTGAAACCATATTTTCCACCTTTTCACCTAAGAACAAAAACATGTTTTCACCTCACATGTGATTGGCAGATGCACGTGTGACATTTGTGGTTTCACATGCGAAAAACGGTCTAATGTGAAAATCTCGCTTTCACATGTAGAATTGCATGTTCATACATGAAAATTAATCACATGTGAAAATCATAATTGCAGTTTCACATGTAAAAACCCTCCACATGTAAAAATGTCACTTTCACATGTGGAATTGCAAGTTCACATGTGGTGCTGAAATAGTGTTATTCTCCTCACATGTGAAAAGGTGGTATTAACATGTTGCAGTAGCAATGTTTCCACATATGGAATTGCAAATTATTTAATGCAATTCTGTCAAAACTTGTGTCATTAACTTTTTGTAATTTTTGTGCACAATTTTCTTTATCGCATTGTCTGAAAGTGTTCAAAATACACTGAAAACATCCAAAATGCATAATCTATACAGCTAAAAACAACAATGTGATGTCTATACAAGTTGACTTTGAGGTTCAAGAAAGTGTGTTTATCAATTTACCTGATTTTGCTAACCGTTAATTTGGAAAAATCAAAACTTACAAAGCATGTAGAGGTCTGTCATTTTTATCATAGGTACACTTCAACTGTGAGAGACGGAATCTAAAACAAAAATCCAGAAAATCACATTATATGATTTTTAAGTAATTAATTTGCATTTTATTGCATGACATAAGTATTTGATCACCTACCAACCAGTAAGAATTCCGGCTCTCACAGACCTGTTAGTTTTTCTTTAAGAAGCCCTCCTGTTCTCCACTCATGACCTGTATTAACTGCACCTGTTGGAACTCGTTACCTGTATAAAAGACACCTGTCCACACACTCAATCAAACAGACTCCAACCTCTCCACAATGGCCAAGACCAGAGAGCTGTGTAAGGACATCAGGGATAAAATTGGAGACCTGCACAAGGCTGGGATGGGCTACAGGACAATAGGCAAGCAGCTTGGTGAGAAGGCAACAACTGTTGGCGCAATTATTAGAAAATGGAAGAAGTTCAAGATGACGGTCAATCACCCTCGGTCTGGGGCTCCATGCAATATCTCACCTCGTGGAGCATCAATGATCATGAGGAAGGTGAGGGATCAGCCCAGAACTACACGGCAGGACCTGGTCAATGACCTGAAGAGAGCTGGGACCACAGTCTCAAAGAAAACCATTTGTAACACACTACGCCGTCATGGATTAAAATCTTGCAGCGCACGCAAGGTCCCCCTGCTCAAGCCAGCGCATGTCCAGGCCCGTCTGAAGTTTGCCAATGACCATCTGGATGATCCAGAGGAGGAATGGGAGAAGGTCATGTGGTCTGATGAGACAAAAATAAAGCTTTTTGGTTTAAACTCTACTCGCCGTGTTTGGAGGAAGAAGATGGATGAGTACAACCCCAAGAACACCATCCCAACCGTGAAGCATGGAGGTGGAAACATCATTCTTTGGGGATGCTTTTCTGCAAAGGGGACAGGACGACTGCACCGTATTGAGGGGAGGATGGATGGGGCCATGTATCGCGAGATCTTAGCCAACAACCTCCTTCCCTCAGTAAGAGCATTGAAGATGGGTTGTGGCTGGGCCTTCCAGCATGACAACGACCCAAAACACACAGCTAGGGCAACTAAGGAGTGGCTCCATAAGAAGCATCTCAAGGTCCTGGAGTGGCCTAGCCAGTCTCCAGACCTGAACCCAATAGAAAATCTTTGGAGGGAGCTAAAAGTCAGTATTGCCCAGCGACAGCCCCGAAACCTGAAGGATCTGGAGAAGATCTGTATGGAGGAGTGGGCCAAAATCCCTGCTGCAGTGTGTGCAAACCTGGTCAAGACCTACAGGAAACGTATGATCTCTGTAATTGCAAACAAAGGTTTCTGTACCAAATATTAAGTTCTGCTTTTCTGATGTATCAAATACTTATGTCATGCAATAAAATGCAAATTAATTACTTAAAAATCATACAAGTGTACCTATGATAAAAACTACAGACCTCTACATGCTTTGTAAGTAGGAAAACCTGCAAAATCGGCAGTGTATCAAATACTTGTTCTCCCCAATGTAGCTGCCAGATTCTAACCCTAACCCTCAGCATGTAACTGCCAGATTCTTTACCCTAACCCTGAGCATGTAGCTGCCAGATTCTAACCCTAACCCTCAGCATGTAGCTGCCAGATTCTAACCCTAACCCTCAGCATGTAGCTGCCAGATTCTAACCCTAACCCTCAGCATGTAGCTGCCAGATTCTAACCCTAACCCTCAGCATGTAGCTGCCAGATTCTAACCCTAACCCTAAGCTTGTATCTGCCAGATTCTAACCCTAACCCTTAGCATGTAGCTTCCAGATTCTAACCCTAACCCTGAGCATGTAGCTTCCATATTCTAACCCTAACCCTAACCATGTAGCTACCAGTTTATAACCTTAACCCTGAGCATGTAGCTGCCAAATTCTAACCCTAACCCTGAGCATGTAGCTGCCAGATTCTAACCCTAACCCTCAGCATGTAGCTGCCAGATTCTAACCCTAACCCTGAGCATGTAGCTGCCAGATTCTAACCCTAACCCTTAGCATGTAGCTGCCAGATTCTTACCCTAACCCTAACCATGTAGCTACCAGATTATATCCCTAACCCTGAGCATGTAGCTGCCAGATTCTAACCCTAACCCTCAGCATGTAGCTGCCAGATTCTAACCCTAACCCTGAGCATGTAGCTGCCAGATTCTAACCCTAACCCTGAGCATGTAGCTGCCAGATTCTAACCTTAACCCTAACCATGTAGCTACCAGATTCTAACCCTGAGCATGTAGCTGCCAGATTCTAACCCTAACCCTAACCATGTAGCTACCAGATTCTATCCCTAACCCTGAGCATGTAGCTGCCAGATTCTAACCCTAACCCTGAGCATGTAGCTGCCAAATTCTAACCCTAACCCTGAGCATGTAGCTGCCAGATTCTAACCCTAACCCTCAGCATGTAGCTGCCAGATTCTAACCCTAACCCTGAGCATGTAGCTGCCAGATTCTAACCCTAACCCTGAGCATGTAGCTGCCAGATTCTAACCTTAACCCTAACCATGTAGCTACCAGATTCTAACCCTAACCCTGAGCATGTAGCTGCCAGATTCTAACCTTAACCCTAACCATATAGCTGCCAGATTCTAACCTTAACCCTAACCATGTAGCTGCCAGATTCTAACCTTAACCCTAACCATGTAGCTGCCAGATTCTAACCCTAACCCTAACCATATAGCTGCCAGATTCTAACCATAACCCTAACCATGTAGCTACCAGATTCTAACCCTGAGTATGTAGCTGCCAGATTCTTCAGCAGGCTGACTAGGCCTGTAATGCTGCTATTTAAAGGTGATGTGGATCACTACCAAGAGAATGCCTGCCAGGCACTACAGAACACTGTGATTTAGACACAGATTGTCTGGTTTAGTTACTGGTTTGTCTTTTGAGGGAAGAATGTGCCTCAAGCAGCGAAACATGTAGTTTTCCAAGGATGGGTGGTCTCACTTGACTCTCTGTCTCAATATTTATTTACCCAGTAGGAAAAAGAGAGTGTATGGGAATGGCTGCTCTAACATCAGGTACATTAACGGTGAAAGTCGCTAATAAAACATAATCAGTTTTTACAACCTTTTATGTCGACATACTGTTTATCAATCTCAGGGTCATGATCTGAAAATGTGTTTTATTTTCTATTTATTACTTGTGACACTGAACGTTCCACACCCAACCCACAATGAAAGCCGCAGGTGATTTAGGAGGTATGTGTGTATATGTGTGTGCATGTGTGTGCGTGTGTGTGTGTGTGTGTGTGTGTGTGTGTGTGTGTGTGTGTGTGCCTGTGTGTGTTTGTGTGTGTGTGCTTGTATGTGTGCGTGTCCATCACCTGTTGGCATTCTATTAAAACATTGAGTGGTGAAAGTCCCTCCTCAACCATTTTAGCACCTCCTCCTCCTCCGTTCCTCTACCCTCACTTTGTTAACATGTCTTCTATCGTTTCACTTTTTGTTGATCTTTCAGTCAACAGTGTGGTGAATTTACAGTGTTGTACTACAGGAGACATCTGCTGTCCAGTAAATACAGGGTAAGAGATCAGCGCTCTATATAAGATAATGAGGGTTGTGGGTTGTGTGGCTGACTCTGACGCTTGGGTAGTGTTCAGTAGGGAAGAAATGTTTACTATACCTGGACTTGACCAATAGGAAAATCGTATTTTCAGTTTGCAAGGGTGTGCCCTACTGAACATGGTGCTGCCAGCTGTAGCTACAGTCTAATGTGATATAAAGTGGGTTTGGCCTCATAGTTGAATATGTAGAGATTAGGTGACTCAAATGCAATTGGTATGATGTCTCCAAAATCCCATTGAAGTTGGAAAATGTTGTGACTGAATTATGACTATATCCAGATATAATGTGTTGTATTGATTAGGGTGACTATATCCAGAGATAATATACTGTATTAATTAGGGTGACTATATCTGGAGATAATATAGTGTATTGATTAGGGTGCCATCAGTAATTGATCTTTGGCGTATCTCAGTCAATGCAGATGCCATATTTGGAATCATATTTGGAATCATATTTGGAATGCTATATTAATACATGACGTTACTACTCCTAAGGGTACGAGGGTTCACGGTGTTTGAGGGCTTTTCTGTGTGCTACTGTCTGGCCGGCAAGCTGGCGAGCTTGCTCCACGGACCATGGAAGATATTCTTTAGTTATCTTCACTCAGACAGAATGGTCCTTGGGAGCACTTTGGCCCTGGCTGATTCATAAGAGGAAGTCTGAGGTACAGGGAGAGGAGGAGAGTTTCAACCCTTTCACTTTCCTTTTAACGCAGTTCATTCAGAACAGACAACCATACTGTATCTCGTAAATACAAATAAAAAAGATTGTCGAGAGTCCAAGAGAGTAGGCTACTATCAAACACAAAAGCAACAGCTAACTAAAGAAACCAAATCAAACTAGATATTAAAAGTTGGATGTATATACAGTTGAAGTCGGAAGTTTACATACACCTTCGCCAAATACATTTAAACTAAGTGTATGTAAACTTCCGACTTCAACTGTAGCATCGGTCTGAATCTGTGTCTTATTTTCTACTCTATTTCTTGAACATTGTTGATGAAGGGCTTGTAAGTAACGTTAAGCATTTCACGGTCTACACCTGTTGTATTCGGCGCATGTAACATTTGATTTGATTTGATTTAGTGTACTCAACCACATCTAACTTTCTATCATTGTGCAAGTCGAGGCCAGACTCTTTCTATACCAGTCATCAAGGCCAATAATATAGTACACAATGATATACCACTCAAATACTACATAGCTCCATCTAAGTCACAGAAAGTGCAGTGTCTAACGTGAAAGCTATAGATAATAGCCTGGTACGCCTGGTACGGCAACTGCACTACCCGCAACCGCAAGGCTCTCCAGAGGGTGGTGCGGTCTGCCCAACGCATTACCGGGGGCAAACTACCCGCCCTCCAGGAAACCTACAGCACCCGATGTCACAGGAAGGCCAAAAAGATAATCAAGGACATCAACCACCCGAGCCACTGCCTGTTCACCCCGCTATCATCCAGAAGGCGAGGTCAGTACAGGTGCATCAAAGCTGGGACCGAGAGACTGAAAAAACAGCTTCTATCTCAAGGCCATCAGAATGTTAAACAGCCTTCACTAGCACATTAGAGGCTGCTGCCGCCTATAGAAATCACTGGCCACTTTAAGAAATGGAACACTAGTCACTTTAATAATGTTTACATATATTGCATTACTCATCTCATATGTATATACTGTATTATATAATATTCTACTGTATCTTAGTCCATGCCGCTCTGACATCGCTCGTCCATATATGTATATATTCTTTATTCATTCCTTACTTAGATTTCTGTGTATTGGGTATATGTTGTGAAATTGTTAGATATTACTTGTTAGATAATACTGCACTGTCGGAGCTAGAAGCACAAGGATTTCGCTACACCCGCAATAACATCTGCTAAACACGTGTATGTGACCAATAAAATGTGATTTGATTTAATAACATGAGTGAAGGGTTTAGCCCTCTCTCTCTCTCTCTTTGGTATAGAAAGCAATGGAAGTTGTCTTTGTCATCTGCACTCAAATCCTCATCTTTGTACGACGCTGTCTTTCTGCTGTCTTACTCAAACTGCATACAGATTTAGGATTTTAATTTGATCACCCTGTTGCAGGACAACTTTTTTTAAACTTGTAATGTATTTAAGGTTTAACTGCAAACTGGTTCAAATAAAGATCCTACATCTGTAGTTAGAAAATTATGCACAGTGACAGGGGATCTATGGAACGTTGAACTGGCTTCACCACAATGATTCACTAGGAAAACATAAGGTTGGGAGGTGATTAGTTTGGGTGAAAACACGGGAGGCTCTTTTGTGAGGGAGGAACATGCAAACAATAGATCATTTGAATGCTTAATTTTTTGTAGTGAACGCAGGGAGAATAATCCCATAACAAATTTGGAAAGGCAAACAGTGAAAATTAAGATTTGAGCGTTGAATTTTTTTGCAAAAAAATTTAACAGTTTGACTCTTTTACCTGTATTTTGCTTCACATGTAAACTTTGTACAGATGAATCATCGAGAGAAAGATTTGTGTTTTGTTGGGAGACAATTATTGACATTTGGCACTGGATAACTGTGAAATTCACTTAACGTAATCGCTTCAAACCACCTGTTTCAGAATTTAGGAATGTCATTGCTAAGGTTATGGGCTTGGCATATGTGCAGTTTTAAACACATAAAGTTGAGTTCTCTCCCTTTTCAGGGTAGTTCATATGCTGAGTTGATTTAGTTTTCCCAGATCGTTGTGATGGTGCTTTGACTAACATAGTCCAATTGTGATTATTTTGCTCAGTTGACAATATATCTGACAGGCCGGTATGAGTTGCTGATCTCAGCTATATCCTCTGTTCTGTGTGTATATAGCTGACACAACACACACACACACACGCATGTACGTACGCACAGACACACACACACACACACACAGAAGCTATACAGTATTCAAACAAACACTCAAATTAGAAAAAAAAAGTTTAGACTGCAATAACCTAAGATGTCATTTGGATTCCAGCCAAAGGCTCTTTTTTATTTTTCACACACACACACGCACGCACGCACACACACACACACACACACGCACGCACGCACGCACGCACGCACGCACGCACACACACACACACACACACACACACACACACACACACACACACACACACACACACACACACACACACACACACACACACACACACACACACACACACACACACACACACACACACACACATTGTACTGAGACGTTATCTTGCTTCTATTGATCGCAAAGGAAGAAATGCACTCAATCACAGGAACATGCACTACTATCCCATAGCCAGGAACAACAACTATGTTGTACTGTCAGTACTGTACTGTAAGTCATCCAATAGCAAACAAAAACCTTGGCACTACATTTTTTGCCAATGACATACACTGTATATAAAAAAGTATGTGGACGCCCCTTCAAATGAGTGGATTCGGCTATTTCAGCCACACCCGTTGCTGACAGGTGTATAAAATCGAGCACACAGCCATGCAATCTCTATAGACAAACATTGGCAGTAGAATGGCCTTACTGAAGAGCTCAGTGATTTTCAACGTGGCACCGTCATAGGGTGCCACCTTTCCAACAAGTCAGTTGGTCAAATTTCTGCCCTGCTAGAGCTGCCCCGGTCAACTGTAAGTGATGTTATTGTGAAGTGGAAACGTCAAGAAGCAACAACGGCTCAGCCGAGAAATGGTAGGCCACACAAGCTCACAGAATGGGACCACCGAGTGCTGAAGCGCGGAGCGTGTAAAAATCGTCTGACTTCGGTTGCAACACTCGGTTGCAACACTTATGAAATGTAATGTCATGTACATTAACATTTACATTTTAGTCATTTAGCAGACGCTCTTATCCAGAGCGACTTACAGGAGCAATTAGGGTTAAGTGCCTTGCTCAAGGGCACATCGACAGATCTTTCACCTAGTCGGCTCGGTAGTAGTATTTTAAACTGTATGTCTTATGTTTCTGGACCCCAGGAAGAGTATCTGCTGCCTAATTGCCCAACATCAGTGCCCGACCTCACTAATGCTCTTGTGGTTGAGTGGAAGCAAGTCCACGCAGCAATGTTCCAACATCTAGTGGAAAGCCTTCCCAGAAGAGTGGAGGCTGTTATAGTAGCAAAGGGGAGACCAACTCCATATGAATGCCCATGATTTTGGAATGACATGTTTGAAGAGCAGGTGTCCACATACCTTTGGTCATGTAGTGTATATATATATATATTTTTTTTACAAAAATATATCCACAGCAGTGGAGGCTCCTCAGAGGAGGAAGGGGAGGACCATCCTCCACAGTGAATTTCATAAAAATAAAAATAGTGAAGCAAAGGTTATCCTTTTTAGATAAAACTATACTAAATATATTCACGTCACCAAATAATTGATTAAAACACTATTTTGCAATGAAGGTGTAAAGTAGCCTGAACAGCAGTCTCTGGGGTACTACCATGGTGTAGCCGGAGGACAGCTAGCTTCCGTCCTCCTCTGGGTACATTGACTTCCATTGATCCACCGGGAAAAGCACACGTAGGATATCAACGTTATATGCTTATTATTGTCAAAAAGTTTTAGAACGCCTACTCATTCAAGGTCTTTTTGTACTATGTTTTACATTGTAGAATAATAGTGAAGACATCACAACTATGAAATAACACATATGGAATCATGTAGTAACCAAAAAAGTGTTAAACTAATCAAAATATATTTTACATTTGAGATTCTTCAAATAGCCACCCTTTGCCTTGATGACAGCTTTGCACACTCTTGGCATTCTCTCAACCAGCTTCATGAGGAATGCATATCAATTAACAGGTGGACCTTGTTAAAAGTTAATTTGTGGAATTGATGTCCTTCTTAATGCGTTTTAGCCAATCAGTTGTGTTGTGACAAGGTAGGGGTGGTATACAGAAGATAGCTCTATTTGGTAAAAGACCAAGTCCATATTATGGCAAGAACAGCTCAAATAAGCAAAGAGAAACGACAGGCCATCATTACTTTAAGACATGAAGGTCAGTCAATACGGAAGATTTCAAGAACTTTTAAAGTTTCTTCAAGTGCAGTCGCAAAAACCATCAAGCGCTATGATGAAACTGGCTCTCATGAGGACCGCCACAGGAATGGAAGACCCAGAGTTACTTCTGCTGCAGAGGATAAGTTCATTAGAGTTACCAGCCTCAGAAACTGCAGCCCAAATAAATACTTCACAGAGTTCAAGTAACAGACACATCTCAACATCAACAGTTCAGAGGGGACTGTGTGAATCAGGCCTTCATGGTTGAATTGCTACAAAGAAACCACTAATAAAGGACACCAATAAGAAGAAGAGACTTGCTTGGGCCAAGAAATACGAGTAATGAACATTAGACCGGTGGAAATGTGTCCTTTGGTCTGGAGTCCAAATTGGAGATTTGTGGTTCCAACCGCGTGTCTTTGTGAGACGCGGTGTGGGTGAACGGATGATCTCCGCATGTGTATTTCCCCCCGTAAAATATGGAGGAGGCGGTGTTATGGTGTGGGGGTGCTTTGCTGGTGATTCTGTCTGTGATTTATTTATAATTCAAGGCACACTTAACCAGCATGGCTACAACAGCATTCTGCAGCGATACACCATCCCATCTGGTTTGGGCTTAGTGGGACTATCATTTGTTTTTCAACAGGACAATGACCCAACACACCTCCAGACTGTGTAAGGGCTATTTTACCAAGAAGGAGAGTGATGGAGTGCTGCATCAGATGACCTGGCCTCCACAATCCCCCGACCTCAACCAAATTGAGATGGTTTGAGATGAGTCGGACCGCAGAGTGAAGGAAAAGCAGCTAAAAGTGCTCAGCATACGTGGGAACTCCTTCAAGACTGTTGGAAAAGCATTCCAGGTTAAGTTGGTTGAGAGAATGCCAAGAGTGTGCAAAGCTGTCATCAAGGCAAAGGGTGGCTATTTGAAGAATCTCAAATATAAAATATATTTTGATTTGTTTAACACTTTTTTGACCGGTAGTGTATATATATATATATTTTTTAAATCAATTGGAATCATTAACTCCCCTTTATGTATTTCTTACATTTCATGACTAGGACCAAGAAAATATCTTCTGACGTAAGTAATTGTTAACTTTCAATGTGTAACTAAATATTGCAGATAAAGCATAGTAGTCTACAAGAAAGTTAATGCTTTGAGGAAGTGGCTTGATTTACAGCAACAACAACTTTGATAATGAATGTGCTATTTACAGTAATCAGTAAGTATGCCCACGTTTCTCAGTTAGTAGAAGGTGACTTTTTTGGGTTCCAATATTAGGTGGAGTCTAGTCAGATCACTAGGTCAGAACATGAGTCAGATCACTAGGACAGAGACTTCCTATGGACTGAGGCGTTCCTTACATGCACATCGTAGTACTGTACGGTAAGACTGTGAATCCCCTGTGAGAGGATACCATTGTCAGGTACAACGGGGGGGGAGACAGACTCAGGGGCAATGGAAGGAAATGCAGCACTGGAGGGCAGGTCTTCCCTTCAGTGGCTACACCCCCCCCCCCCCCACTGCTTTGTATTATCCTAATTAGAAATTCCCCCTACGACCAACTGAATTTGAATTGCCACTATTTGCATAATGATACCTGGCTGGGCCCACGGCTGACTCGCCTTGAGATGAAATGTAGCAATCACTTAGAGAGTGACCGTGAGAGACAGAAAGGGCAAGAGAGAGAGAAAAAGAGTGTGACAGAGGGGGAAAGAGAGAGCGAGAGGGTGGGGAGAGTGAGAGAGAGAGAGATAGAGAGAGAGACAGGGTGGAGAGAGAGAGAGAGAGAGAGAGAGAGAGAGGGTGGGTGGGGAGAGAGAGAGAGAGAGAGAGAGAGAGAGAGAGTGAGAGAGTGAGTGAGAGAGAGAGAGAGAGAGAGAGAGTGAGTGAGAGAAAGAGAGAGAGAGAGAGAAAGAAAGAAAGAAAGAAAGAAAGAAAGAAAGAAAGAAAGAAAGAAAGAAAGAAAGAAAGAAAGAAAGAAAGAAGAGAGAGATAGAGATTTTTATTATTGTATTAATGCTGTCAGGTATGTCCTCAATATGACAGGAGCTCGACAATGTAAGAACGTATCTGGATTCTTCTGTCATTTGATATGCAGGCTACCCTATACTTTCAACACGTTTGTCTCTGTATTTTAACCATCACAGTTGTATAACTAGCCTAGTATTCGCACACCTTTTCATATAACTTGCATGTATGTGCCACTCTCCTGGTTATATTTCCTGAGCGAGCATCCTCTTTTATGTGATTCATCCCAAACCCATGATGCCCCTGTTCTGAAATTCAAACTCAATAATTCAGCGTCATTATCAATAAACCCCACTCTGGACTGATGATGTCATCTGTCTGGGGACCTTGGCTGTGACAGAACAACTTGTCAGCCATCCAGTGTTCCAGACAGCCATTTTCTGCCCGGGGGGACACACACTGTCGTGGGCCTCTGTTAAGTGCACAACACCCCTCCTATTAAACACGGTTCTATGGTGCTAGTGTTTACACTATCGGGACTTAGACTCATTTATTACAGTCCTCGAAAGGCCTGTTTAAGAGGCTGGTGTTGGAGAGAGATGGAGCTGGTGTCAGGTCTCATGGCTGGTTATAGCTTAGCCTGTTCGGTTTATGGGTGTTGTGTGTTTGTGTTTTGCCCCACGCTCACTCAAATTCTTTGTTGCTTACACTCTTAGAGAAAAGGCTTCCAAAAGGGTTATTCGGCTCTCCCAATAGGATAACCCTTTTTGGTTCCAGGTAGAATCCTCTGTGGAAAGGGTTTTACATGGAACCCAAAAGGGTTCTACCTGGAACCAAAAAGTTATTCAAAGGGTTCTCCTATGGGGACAGCCGAAGAACCCTTTTAGGTTCTATAGCACCTTTTTTTCTAAGAGTCTAGCTAGTCATGAAAGGGCAGGAAGGGAAACGATAAATGGAGTTTAGGAGTTATGAGCCATTATGAGCCTTGTGTTGATAGGTTATGTAAACTATACTGACAACATAGCAACTATTGTACAGTTTTCAGTCATACTGTAGAATCAAAAAGCGGACACATCAAGTGCTTTCATTCTATAACAGAATACATTGCATCCTCAAAGCCGTGTCTCACAAGTTACCCTGCATTACTTCAATTCATACAATAAAATGCCACTTTTCTTTTGAGACTGCATTATTTGAAATATCATGATTCACAGAATAGTTGGTTGCATTGGACTGCTATTGCTTTTCCCTGCTTGGTATTCACACTGCAGCCGGGTCAGTAAAGATGCTTTTACAGGCCTTTCTCTATAAAGTAGTGGAAGGAGCCTGGGTCTGCGTCCCAAATGGGACTCTTTTCCTTTTATAATGCACTACTTTTGACCAGGGCTCATGGGGCTTTGGTCAAAAGTGGTGCACTGTATAGGGAACGGTGCACCTGTTTTCTCTTGTATATACTGTGTGCGTCTTTGCTCCCAGCATGTGACTGACAAGAAAATAGTTGCACAGCAAACCCTGACTGGTCCGGGGACGTTTTCTCACTCCATTGTTAAATATATCTCGCTTCATAGTAATCTGGAACCCTGCCTTTGAATGTGTGTGTTTGTTTGTGTATGTGTGTGTGTGTGTGGGGGGGAGGGGGGTTCATGAATGTGTGTGTGGGGGGGGGGGTGCATGAGTATGTGTGAGTGTGAGTGTTTGAGCGTGTATTTATGTGTGTGCATTATAGTGTGTGCTTGCAAGAGGAGTGACAGAGAGAGGAGTGACAGAGAGAGGAGTGACAGAGAGAGGAGTGACAGGGAGAGGAGTGACAGAGAGAGAGGAGTGACAGAGAGAGGAGTGACAGAGAGAGAGGAGTGACAGAGAGAGGAGTGACAGAAAGAGGAGTGACAGAGAGAGAGGAGCAACAGAGAGAGGAGTGACAGCGAGAGGAGTGACAGAGAGAGGAGTGACAGAGAGAGAGGAGTGACAGAGAGAGGAGTGACAGAGAGAGAGGAGTGACAGAGAGAGAGAGGAGTGACAGAGAGAGAGGAGTGACAGAGAGAGAGGAGCAACAGAGAGAGGAGTGACAGCGAGAGGAGTGATAGAGAGAGGAGTGACAGAGAGAGAGGAGTGACAGAGAGAGAGAGGAGTGACAGAGAGAGAGAGGAGTGACAGAGAGAGAGGAGTGACAGAGAGAGAGGAGTGACAGAGAGAGGGGTGAAAGTCCATTTGCCAACCACTCAACAACCCACTACACCATTATCTTCAGGTATGTTACCACTGATATATGTAACTTAACGTCGTCACTGTCTGACTATTCTCCTCTCCCTGTGTCTCTCCTTTTTCACACTTACATTTGAGTAATTTAGCTCTCATCCAGAGAGACTTTCGTGAGCAATTAGGGTTAGGCGCCTTGCTCAAGGGCACAGACAGAGTTTCGGCTCGGGGATTGGAACCAGCGACCTTTCGGTTACTGGCTCAACGCTCTTAACCGCTAGGCTACAAAAAAAGTCAAGCCACTATTTGAACGAAAACCTAGCATACACTTATAGCTACACATTTCTATGTATAATAGAGAAACAAACATTTACGAGAGCGAGGTAGAGTGAGAGAGAGAATGAGGGAGAGAGAGTGGGTGAGAGATACATAAACAGAGAGAGAGAGGGAGAGAGAGATAGATCAACAGAGAGAAAGATGGAGAGAGAGTGAGATAAACAGAGAGAGATGGAGTGAGAGAGAGAGATAAACAGAGAGAGAGAGGGAGAGAGAGAATCTGCATGGTGTGAAAGAGGGAGAGGTGTGGCGTAAAGCCCGCTGAGACGAACGATCCAAACACTCCACTGGCAGGCAGGGTCTTGTTGTGAGTCATTCGATTCTCAGGTACCCCGGCTCCAGAGCTGCTGCTAAATGAATATAGGGGAAACATCACGGGTGTATGTGTAGACATCCATAGGAAGTGGATGCTTGTACTTGATGTACTCTATTCAGATCTTAATTGCGTTATCACTAAATTCTGCTGACCTCCATGTTTCTACCATAGACAATGCCTAACTTTTTGTTCACTAGCAGGTTTTTTTTGTGTGTGATGCAAATATTTTGTATTGAGTGAAAACGTGTTGAAAGTTCTGAGGCTAAAGTTTCTCTCTCTCTTTCTACAGAGCAGACACGGTGCATCAGGCGACCGCGGCGTTCGACTCTATAGCTCCCTGCCCATCCGCCCCAACCCCGACGGGAAGAGACTGCCCTCTGCTGGGGTGAGAGGATGCTCCCCTTACCCCCACCCTTACCCCACCCCCCTTACCCCCCCTCACTCCGCTCACCCCCCTCACCCCCCCACTCCTCACACCTCACCCCCACAGGGACACAGTTAGCACACAGTTGTACCCTACAGTGGCGACGGCCATAAGAAGCCAGTGATGTGCTACCACGAGACTAGATGGGTGGTTTTGTGGTCTTCAACCGGTAACACCGCCACATCTTTTGTTTCTGTATGAAGTGACTGAGGAAAACACGTTCCCCACAAGATACTGTAATGTGCTAAACATGTTCCACATCTCCCTATGGAGACGTGCATCAGGACCTGATCCTAGTTCAGCCACTATGGGCCCAGATCAGCTCTAGGATCTATTCTATCTTTGTGCATATCTATCTTCAATCCTGCTTTAAATGACGTTCAGCTTATAAAGCCTTCATAAACGCTACATAAATGTGTTACAATTCATTGATAACTGTATGTCATGCTTTATAAAGGGTTCATAAATGTGGCATAACTGTGTGACATAACCACCCATGTCAAATGTGACATAACCCACTATGTCAAATATGACATAAACCTGTGCTTTAAAAAGGGTGGCATAAGCAACGCTTAATAAAGGCCTTATGAATAATATTCAATTGAGGCTTCTCAAAGCATTTATAACCCTGTCCTGCATCTTGGTAGAGCATTGCAATGTCAGGATATTGGGTTTGATTGCCGGTACCACCCATACGTAAAACTGTATTCACTCATGACTCTAAGTCGCTTTGGATAAAAGCGTCTGCTAAATTGTATATATTATATTATATTTCACTAATTTCTAAGATGGCCTAACCTCTATCCCTCTTGGGTGCATAGTTAATATTTTACATTTTCTTGTTTTTGTTTTTCCAGGTTTCGGATTTCCCCCATTTTTTCTGGTTTCCCCCATTTTTTCCCCCCAGAATTCTTGCTCTAAGCCAAAATGTAATCCATATACAGTGATTCACATTGGGGGCATTTATTTGACCTTGGAACATGTTTTAAAACCCAAATTTAATGCAAATGTCACTTAAATATGAACAAATATGAATCATTGTTAATGTTTAGAAAATTATTTTTCATATATCATGAATGGTTATTGTTGACACTTTTCTACTCTTAAGTGGGGCACTTTTATTTTGAAAAAATACTTTCAAAACTCCACCACCCACTCGATAAAAATAAAGAAAAACCCTGGAATGAGTATGTGTGTCCAAACTTTTGACTGGTACTGTATGTGTTACATATGACCAAAGGGGTCTGACTTTAAATGAAGTACAGCGTCATGCGATATAGCGTCTTTATGGATGTGTTATGAATGACCGAAGGTGTCTCACTTGAAACTAAGTATTACAGGACACTACATAAAGTGTCAATAAATAGGTTAATAATGTTCTGCTGATTTATGAAGGTTCTCTCATGATCCACAGGTATTTAAATGGGTTGATGGACCTGCAAAGCTTGCGTTTGTGTGTGTGTGTGTGTGTGTGTGTGTGTGTGTGTGTGTGTGTGTGTGTGTGTCAAAAACAAGATGATTTGGAGTAGTCCAACCTGAGACTACCGCACCAGGTATTACTCTTCTGTTCCCATGGAGACCAGGGCTTGATTACAACCTGTCACAATGGTGCCAACATGTTGTGGCTGATCTTTCAGCGGGGGAGTGGGTGAATGTGTCAAAGACCTGACTGGTCCCAGCACCGTGCAGTATGGCTCATTTTTGTTGTGTGTGTTTGTGTACTGAGGAACATGTAACTTGGTTCCAGAAGAAAGACACTTACAATTTCTTTAGGTTGGGGGCTTTCATCAAGGCAAGTGTTTCTTGGTATAACGTCGTCCCCAGGGGCGTGGATTAGGTAGGGGCGTGGATGACAAAACCATTCAGTATCTGGTGTGACCACCATTTGCCTCATGCAGTGCGACACATCTCCTTCGCATAGAGTTGATCAGGCTGTTGATTGTGGCCTGTGGAATGTTGTCCCACTCCTCTTCAATGGCTGTGGGAAGTTGCTGGATATTGGCGGGAACTGGAACACGCTGTCGAACACGTAAATCCAGAGCATCCCAAACATGCTCAATGGGGGACATGTCTGGTGAGTATGCAGGCCACGGAAGAACTGTGGCATTTTCAGCTTCCAGGAATTGTGTACAGATCCTTGCGACATGGGGCCGTGCATTATCATGCTGAAACATGAGGTAATGGCGGCAGATGAATGGCATGACAATGGGCCTCAGGATCTCATCGCGGTATCTCTGTGCATTCAACTTGCCATCGATAAAATACAATTGTGTTTGTTGTCTGTAGCTTATGCCTGCCCATACCATAACCCCACCTCCACCATGGGGCACGCTGTTCACAACGTTCACATCAGCAAACACCACACGACACCATACACGTGGTCTGCGGTTGTGAGGCCGGGTTGGAATTACTGCCAAATTCTTTAAAACGATGCTGGAGGCGGCTTATGGTAGGAAAATGAACATTCAATTCTCTGGCAAAAGCTCTGGTGGACATTCCTGCAGTCAGCATTCCAATTGCACGCTCCCTAAAAACTTGAGACATCTGTGGCATTGTGTTGTGTGACAAAACTGCACATTTTAGAGTGGCTTTTCATTGTCCCCAGCACAAGGTTCACCTGTGTAATGATCATGCAGTTTAATCAGCTTCTTGATATGCCACTCCTGTCAGGTGGATGGATTATCTTGGTAAAGGAGAAATGCTAACAGTGATGTTAACCACTTTATGCACAGAATTTGAGAGAAATAAGCTTTTTGTGCGTATGGAACATTTCTGGGATCTTTCATTTCAGCTCACTTACATGTTGCATTTATATTCTTGTTCAGTGTGTAATCATTAGGAATGCGGTTCCTCGCTATATAGCTACAATTGACAGGTGAACTACGGTTGAGAAATTAAGAGTTTATTTCAAAAAACGCTATATCCACCAATTTTTCACATTTGTGTTTTTTCATCAGTAATGATTGCTTATGGGTATGCCTAAGTCTCTTTCTAAGAGATTCTTTCTCATTATATAAACAAATTCATAATTATAATCAAAGTCAATTGCTTTCTTTTATCTATTTAACGTAAGAACAATGGATAAGAGAGATTTTAATTTCATATGTCTTCCACACTCAATCCATGCAAACTTTTCTTTCTGAATTATCTCTCTCAGCCCTGCTTCAGGGTTCAATGGGAATAATGCAATATTGTTGGTGAGCTCCTTTGTTAATTACAATAGAGATTCTATTGATGTTTCCAACCACATGTCCTAAATCATTTATCAAGCGGAAGACTGCTAACAAAGCATTTCTATGAAACCCATCTGGTTTCAGGGCCAAGAATCATACGTTATCTAAAGTGAATATTGTAAATGGTGCTCTGCGGAGAGCCCATGTACAAATCATCCGAATTAGCTACTTGTCAGGGGGGCTGGAGGTAGTAAAGAGCAAAAGCCGATAGTCTACAGACAGACGATAGTCTACAGACAGCCGATAGCCTACAGACAGCCGATAGTCTACAGACAGACAATAGCCTACAGACAGACAATAGTCTACAGACAGACGATAGCCTACAGACAGCCGATAGTCTACAGACAGCCGATAGCCTACAGACAGACGATAGTCTACAGACAGACAATAGCCTACAGACAGATGATAGCCTACAGACAGCCGATAGTCTACAGACAGCCGATAGCCTACAGACAGACGATAGTCTACAGACAGATGATAGTCTACAGACAGACAATAGCCTACAGACAGACGATAGTCTACAGACAGACAATAGCCTACAGACAGACAATAGCCTACAGACAGCCGATAGCCTACAGACAGACGATAGTCTACAGACAGCCGATAGCCTACAGACAGACGATAGTCTACAGACAGACGATAGTCTACAGACAGACAAAAGCCTACAGACAGACGATAGTCTACAGACAGACGATAGCCTACAGACAGACGATAGTCTACAGACAGACGATAGTCTAAAGACAGACAATAGCCTACAGACAGACAATAGTCTACAGACAGACGATAGTCTACAGACAGACAATAGCCTACAGACAGACAATAGCCTACAGACAGACAATAGTCTACAGACAGACGATAGCCTACAGACAGCCGATAGTCTACAGACAGCCGATAGCCTACAGACAGACGATAGTCTACAGACAGACAATAGCCTACAGACAGACGATAGCCTACAGACAGCCGATAGTCTACAGACAGCCGATAGCCTACAGACAGACGATAGTCTACAGACAGATGATAGTCTACAGACAGACAATAGCCTACAGACAGACGATAGTCTACAGACAGACAATAGCCTACAGACAGACAATAGCCTACAGACAGCCGATAGCCTACAGACAGACGATAGTCTACAGACAGCCGATAGCCTACAGAGAGCCGATAGCCTACAGACAGACGATAGCCTACAGACAGACGATAGCCTACAGACAGACGATAGCCTACAGACAGCCGATAGCCTACAGACAGACAATAGTCTACAGACAGACGATAGCCTACAGACAGACGATAGCCTACATACAGACGATAGCCTACAGAGAGCCGATAGCCTACAGACAGACGATAGCCTACAGACAGCCGATAGTCTACAGACAGATACTAGCCTACAGACAGATGCAACAGCCGATAGCCTACAGACAGACGATAGTCTACAGACAGACGATAGTCTAAAGACAGACAATAGCCTACAGACAGACAATAGTCTACAGACAGACGATAGTCTACAGACAGACAATAGCCTACAGACAGACAATAGCCTACAGACAGACAATAGTCTACAGACAGACGATAGCCTACAGACAGCCGATAGTCTAAAGACAGCCGATAGCCTACAGACAGACGATAGTCTACAGACAGACGATAGTCTACAGACAGACAATAGCCTACAGACAGATGATAGTCTACAGACAGACAATAGCCTACAGACAGACGATAGCCTACAGACAGCTGATAGTCTACAGACAGCCGATAGCCTACAGACAGACGATAGTCTACAGACAGACGATAGTCTACAGACAGACAATAGCCTACAGACAGATGATAGTCTACAGACAGACAATAGCCTACAGACAGACGATAGCCTACAGACAGCCGATAGTCTACAGACAGACAATAGCCTACAGACAGACAATAGCCTACAGACAGCCGATAGCCTACAGACAGACGATAGTCTACAGACAGCCGATAGCCTACAGACAGACGATAGTCTACAGACAGACGATAGTCTACAGACAGACAAAAGCCTACAGACAGCCGATAGCCTACAGACAGCCGATAGCCTACAGACAGCCGATAGTCTACAGACAGACAATAGTCTACAGACAGACGATAGTCTACAGACAGACAATAGTCTACAGACAGACGATAGCCTACAGACAGACGATAGCCTACAGACAGCCGATAGTCTACAGACAGACAATAGTCTACAGACAGACGATAGCCTACAGACAGACGATAGTCTACAGACAGACGATAGCCTACAGACAGACGATAGCCTACAGACAGACGATAGCCTACAGACAGACGATAGCCTACAGACAGCCGATAGTCTACAGACAGATACTAGCCTACAGACAGATTCAACAGCCGATAGCCTACAGACAGACGATAGCCTACAGACAGACAATAGCCTACAGACAGATTCAACAGCCGATAGCCTACAGACAGACGATAGCCTACAGACAGACAATAGCCAACAGACAGACGATAGTCTACAGACAGCCGATAGTCTACAGACAGATTCAACAGCCAATAGCCTACAGCCGAAAGTCTACAGACAGACTATAGCCTACAGACAGACGATAGCCTACAGACAGACGATAGCCTACAGACAGCCGATAGTCTACAGACAGCCGATAGCCTACAGACAGCCGATAGCCTACAGACAGACGATAGCCTACAGACAGACAATAGCCTACAGACAGACAATAGTCTACAGACAGACGATAGCCTACAGACAGACGATAGCCTACAGACAGACGATAGCCTACAGAGAGACGATAGCCTACAGACAGACGATATCCTACAGACAACTGATAGTATCTCAGGTAGTATAAAAGCATTCCACGATACACCATCATTTACTTTTATTCACATGTAGAGTTATTCAAATGAAAGAGCCTTTTGTCTGTTACTTATTCCTTTGAAGTATTGCTACCAAACTGTAACTACATGAAGAGTGCAACCACTTAACAGTGTGAAGGAAACCATAATTTTTTTCCGTTGTACTTATCAGGTGCTGACTTAAAAGCAGTACTGTCAGGTTGCAGTAAGTTTGCAGCCCTGTTCATTTCCCCTCCTCTCTATCTCTCTATCTCTCTATCTCTCTATCTCTCTCTCTCTCTCTCTCTCTCTCTCTCTCTCTCTCTCTCTCTCTCTCTCTCTCTCTCTCTCTCTCTCTCTCTCTCTCTCTCTCTCTCTCTCTATCTACCAAGGGTTCGGTTAAAAGTAGGTTCTGCGCTGCTTCCCCCCCCCCCCCCAACCCCTTTCAGCCAAAATAACCTCCCTCAACCCGACTCGTGCTCTTCTCCTTTGTCCTTCCTGTTAAGGTGCACAGAGCACCACATCTCCCTCCTCCTCCACCCCATCCCCCTTTCTTATGGTTAAAGTATTTTTTATCATAAACATGTTGTTCTTGTTTTTTTTTAAGACCCCAGCAGGAGGGCATGAACTTAGTGTTGGATTGTGTCGCTGACCTTACTAGAGATATGACCCTCACCTGGCAAAGATTTGTTGTTGACCTTACTAGAGATATGACCCTCACCTGGCGAAGACTTGTTGTTGACCTTACTAGAGACATGACCCTCACCTGGCGAAGACTTGTTGTTGACCTTACTAGAGATATGACCCTCACCTGGCGAAGACTTGTTGTTGACCTTACTAGAGATATGACCCTCACCTGGCGAAGACTTGTTGTTGACCTTACTAGAGATTTGACCCTCACCTGGTGAAGACTTGTTGTTGACCTTACTAGAGATATGACCCTCACCTGGCGAAGACTTGTTGTTGACCTTACTAGATATATGACCTTCACCTGGCGAAAACTTTTTGTTGACCTTACTAGATATATGACCCTCACCTGGCGAAGACTTGTTGTTGACCTTACTAGAGATATGACCCTCACCTGGCGAAGACTTTTTGTTGACCTTATTAGAGATATGACCCTCACCTGGCGAAGACTTGTTGTTGACCTTACTAGAGATATGACCCTCACCTGGCAAATACTTGTTGTTGACCTTACTAGAGATATGACTCTCACGTGGCGAAGACTTGTTGTTGACCTTACTAGAGATATGACCCTCACCTGGCGAAGACTTGTTGTTGACACAACTAGAGATATGACCCTCACCTGGCAAAGACTTGTTGTTGACCTTACTAGAGATATGACCCTCACCTGGCGAAGACTTGTTGTTGACCTTACTAGAGATATGACCCTCACCTGGCGAAGACTTGTTGTTGACCTTACTAGAGATATGACCCTCACCTGGCGAAGACTTGATGTTGACCTTACTAGAGACATGACCCTCACCTGGTGAAGACTTGTTGTTGACCTTACTAGAGATATGACCCTCACCTGGCGAAGACTTGTTGTTGACCTTACTAGAGATATGACCCTCACCTGGCGAAGACTTGTTGTTGACCTTACTAGAGATATGACCCTCACCTGGCGAAGACTTGTTGTTGACCTTACTAGAGATATGACCCTCACCTGGCGAAGACTTGTTGTTGACCTTACTAGAGATATGACCCTCACCTGGCGAAGACTTGTTGTTGACCTTACTAGAGATTTGACCCTCACCTGGCGAAGACTTGTTGTTGACCTTACTAGAGATATGACCCTCACCTGGCGAAGACTTGTTGTTGACCTTACTATAGATATGACCCTCACCTGGCGAAGACTTGTTGTTGACCTTACTAGAGATATGACCCTCACCTTGCAAGACTTGTTGTTGACCTTACTAGAGATATGACCCTCACCTGGCGAAGACTTTTTGTTGACCTTACTTCTTTTTTTAAATATTTTTAAATCTTTTTTTTAGGGGGTAGATCAGCTTAATATTGCAAAAATCCAGAAAATCACATTGTAGGATTTTTTATGAATTTAATTGCAAATTATGGTGGAAAATAAGTATTTGGTCAATAACAAAAGTTTCTCAATACTTTGTTATATACCCTTTGTTGGCAATGACACAGGTCAAACGTTTTCTGTAAGTCTTCACAAGGTTTTCACACACTGTTGCTGGTATTTTGGCCCATTCCTCCATGCAGATCTCCTCTAGAGCAGTGATGTTTTAGGGCTGTCGCTGGGCAACACGGACTTTCAACTCCCTCCAAAGATTTTCTATGGGGTTGAGATTTGGAGACTGGCTAGGCCACTCCAGGACCTTGAAATGCTTCTTACGAAGCCACTCCTTCGTTGCCCAGGTGGTGTGTTTGGGATCATTGTCATGCTGAAAGAGCCAGCCACGTTTCATCTTCAATGCCCTTGCTGATGGAAGGAGGTTTTCACTCAAAATCTCACGATACATGGCCCCATTCATTCTTTCCTTTACACGGATCAGTCGTCCTGGTCCCTTTGCAGAAAAACAGCCCCAAAGCATGATGTTTCCACCCCCATGCTTCACAGTAGGTATGGTGTTCTTTGGATGCAACTCAGCATTCTTTGTCCTCCAAACACGACGAGTTGAGTTTTTACCAAAAAGTTATATTTTGGTTTCATCTGACCATATGACATTCTCCCAATCCTCTTCTGGATCATCCAAATGCACTCTAGCAAACTTCAGATGGGCCTGGACATGTATTTGAGTCCCTGGCAGCGTAGTGTGTTACTGATGGTAGGCTTTGTTACTTTGGTCCCAGCTCTCTGCAGGTCATTCACTAGGTCCCCCCGTGTGGTTCTGGGATTTTTGCTCACCGTTCTTGTGATCATTTTGACCCCACGGGGTGAGATCTTGCGTGGAGCCCCAGATCGAGGGAGATTATCAGTGGTCTTGTATGTCTTCCATTTCCTAATAATTGCTCCCACAGTTGATTTCTTCAAACCAAGCTGCTTACCTATTGCAGATTCAGTCTTCCCAGCCTGGCACAGGTCTACAATTTTGTTTCTGGTGTCCTTCATCATCAGTACGTTCATCTCTAGGAGACAGAACGCGTCTCCTTCCTGGGCGGTGTGAGGGCTGCGTGGTCCCATGGTGTTTATACTTGCGCACTATTGTTTGTACAGATGAACATGGTACCTTCAGGCATTTGGAAATTGCTCCCAAGGATGAACCAGACTTGTGGAGGTCTACCATTTTTTTCTAAGGTCTTGGCTTATTTCTTTTGATTTTCCCATTATGTCAAGCAAAGAGGCACTGAGTTTGAAGGTAGGCCAGGAAATACATTCACAGGTACACCTCCAATTGACTCAAATGATGTCAATTAGCCTAGCTGTTTAAAGGCATACACTTAGTGTATGTAAACTTCTGACCCACTGGAATTGTGATACAGTGAATTATAAGTGAAATAATCTGTCTGTAAACAATTGTTGGAAAAATTACTTGTGTCATGCACAAAGTAGATGTCCTAACCGACTTGCCAAAACTATAGTTTGTTAACAAGACATTTGTGGAGTGCTTGAAAAACAAGTTTTAATGACTCCAACCTAAGTGTATGTAAACTTCCGACTTCAACTGTATATACAGTGGGGGAAAAAAGTATTTAGTCAGCCACCAATTGTGCAAGTTCTCCCACTGAAAAAGATGAGAGAGGCCTGTAATTTTCATCATAGGTACACGTCAATTATGACAGACAAATTGAGAAAAAAAATCCAGAAAATCACATTGTAGGATTTGTAATGAATTTATTTGCAAATATGGTGGAAAATAAGTATTTGGTCACCTACAAACAAGCAAGATTTATGGCTCTCACAGACCTGTAACTTTTTCTTTAAGAGGCTCCTCTGTCCTCCACTCGTTACCTGTATTAATGGCACCTGTTTGAACTTGTTATCAGTATAAAAGACACCTGTCCACAACCTCAAACAGTCACACTCCAAACTCCACTATGGCCAAGACCAAAGAGCTGTCAAAGGACACCAGAAACAAAATTGTAGACCTGCACCAGGCTGGGAATACTGAATCTGCAATAGGTAAGCAGCTTGGTTTGAAGAAATCAACTGTGGGAGCAATTATTAGGAAATGGAAGACATACAAGACCACTGATAATCTCCCTCGATCTGGGGCTCCACGCAAGATCTCACCCCGTGGGGTCAAAATGATCACAAGAACGGTGAGCAAAAATCCCAGAACCACACGGGGGGACCTAGTGAATGACCTGCAGAGAGCTGGGACCAAAGTAACAAAGCCTACCATCAGTAACACACTACGCCGCCAGGGACTCAAATCCTGCAGTGCAAGATGTCCCCCTGCTTAAGCCAGTACATGTCCAGGCCCGTCTGAAGTTTGCTAGAGTGCATTTGGATGATCCAGAAGAGGATTGGGAGAATGTCATATGGTCAGATGAAACCAAAATATAACTTTTTGGTAAAAACTCAACTCGTCGTGTTTGGAGGACAAAGAATGCTGAGTTGCATCCAAAGAACACCATACCTACTGTGAAGCATGGGGGTGGAAACATCATGCTTTGGGGCTGTTTTTCTGCAAAGGGACCAGGACGACTGATCCGTGTAAAGGAAAGAATGAATGGGGCCATGTATCGTGAGATTTTGAATGAAAACCTCCTTACATCAGCAAGGGCATTGAAGATGAAACGTGGCTGGGTCTTTCAGCATGACAATGATCCCAAACACACCGCCCGGGCAACGAAGGAGTGGCTTCGTAAAAAGCATTTCAAGGTCCTGGAGTGGCCTAGCCAGTCTCCAGATCTCAACCCCATAGAAAATCTTTGGAGGGAGTTGAAAGTCCGTGTTGCCCAGCGACAGCCCCAAAACATCACTGCTCTAGAGGAGATCTGCATGGAGGAATGGGCCAAAATACCAGCAACAGTGTGTGAAAACCTTGTGAAGACTTACAGAAAACGTTTGACCCGTGTCATTGCCAACAAAGGGTATATAACAAAGTATTGAGAAACTTTTGTTATTGACCAAATACTTATTTTCCACCATCATTTGCAAATAAATTCATTAAAACTCCTACAATGTGATTTTCTGGAAAAAAAATTCTCATTTTGTCTGTCATAGTTGACGTGTACCTATGCTGAAAATTACAGGCCTCTCTCATCTTTTTAAGTGGGAGAACTTGCACAATTGGTGGCTGACTAAATACTTTTTTCCCCCACTGTACATACACATATATGTATATGCATATATACATACATATACATATATACATACACATATATACACACATACATACATACACACACACATACACATACACATACACATACACATACACATACACATACACATACATACATACATACACATACATATCCTTTATAAAAATATATTCCCCTTTATTTCTTTCCAACCCCACCACCCTTTCCCTAATTGGAGTAAACTAGTGAACAACAATGCTTAGGCCTCTACTTCCAGCTAATACTTACTATATACATTTTATGGACACAGTCAATTTTACAATAATTATATTTTGTTAGTTTTTTCTCCTGAACTTGTTCTACTCTCAACCTCTCCGATCATTTTCATGATGTCCATCCGGTTTGCTTCTATATGCCATATCTTTCTAACTGTGCTCTTTCACAAAAGCTGCCAACCTACAACCTATATTCTTATTATGGACACAGTATGCTTACATTATTAGATATCTTGTTATTAGTTGTTGTTCGTTGTTATTAGTCCCATCTTTCAACTCCATTCAACACCAACCATCTATCACCCATCTGTCTCTTAACACCATCCATACACCATTTCAACTGTACTGTGATGTTTTACAAAAGTTCTGAACCTTTCTATCCTCATTGTTTCTACAGATTGTAAATTGAAAATAAACATTTTGCTCAAAGTATTATTATATTATTGATCGATTGACTATGACTTTTCAGATCACCCAGTAATGCTATCTGCAAGGTTAGCTCCAGGTAAATATTGCAATCCTTTAGCCATTCCTGGACCTGTGTCCAAAAACAAGCTACAAATGGACAATAACCAAACAAATGATCTAATAATTCTGTCTCTTCGCAGCAAAATCTGCAGAGCTGGGAAGATTGTATCGCCCATATAAATAACATTCTATTGGTAAACACTATGCCATGTTCATAAACACTATGCCATGGGATCGGTACGTCAAAAATCTCTTCCCAACTATTTTGCAATCTATATGGGACGGCTGTCAATCCTTTGGTCCTTAAATGAAACTGGTATACTTTTTTATTTATCACGATTTTTTAATGCAAGGCCGACAGACAAGTTCCTTACTTTCTCCCCCTTCCACTTTCCTCTTCCATTTTTGCGGTAAGGCTGCAATTAATTGGTTGTAATTTTGGGTAGAGCAGACATTTCCATATGTTTTTGTTAGCTGCATGTGCGACATAACTCCACCAGTCCTACCGATGATATCATTTACGAAGATTATACCTTTTTTAAACATTTTGTCAAAAAAAAATAGTTTTTTTGTCAATTAGTATATTTGAGTTTAACCACAATATTTGTTGTATTATTTGTTCTGTCGTTTCTGGAGGATTAAATTGAAAATGCAACCAACATTCTAAGGCTTGTTTTAGAAATCGTGATATTTGGGAGATGATTTCCTTTTCAAATAACTGAAAGTGAAAGGTTCTAATCTGAATAAAGGGAAAAAGGCCATTCTTGATCATTGGGTGAGACAATCTTACTCATTTGCTAGAGAACCAGTTCGGATTTAAGTATAACTTTTGTATGACTGAAGCTTTTAGTGATAGGTCTAATGCTTTAATATTTAATAATTTCTGTCCTCCGAAATCATTATATAAATAGGCCCGTTTCATTTTGTCTGGCTTGCCATTCCAAATAAAATGGAATATTTTTTTCTCATAGAATTAAAACAACTATTCGCTAGGCGTAGGCAAGACCATAAGCAAATAGGTAAACTGGGATAATACTAAAGAGTTAATCAGGGTGATTTTTCCACAAATTGACAGGTATTTACCTTTCCATGGTAGCAAGATCTTATCTATTTTTGCTAACTTTCTATTAAAATGTATTGGAGTGAGATCATTTATTTCATTTGGGATATGTATTCCGAGTATATCCACATCACCATCAGACCATTTTATTGGTAAACTACATGATAATGTAAATTTTTAATTTTTTAGTGATCCAATACGTAATATAGTACATTTGTCATAATTTGGTTGTAATCCAAAGAGGTTAGAAAATGTATCTAGATCCTCTATGATGTTGTTGACCTTACTAGACCTTGACCTAGCGAAGACCTGTTGTTGCCCTTACTAGAGACATGACCTTGACCTAGCGAAGACCTGTTGTTGCCCTTACTAGAGACATGACCTTGACCTATTGAAGACCTGTTGTTGCCCTTACTAGAGACATGACCTTGACCTATTGAAGACCTGTTGTTGCCCTTACTAGAGACATGACCTTGACCTAGCGAAGACTGATTGTTGACCTTACTAGAGACATGACCTTGACCTTGACCTAGTGAAGACCGATTGTTGACCTTACTAGAGACATGACCTTGACCTAGCGAAGACTGATTGTTGACCTTACTAGAGACATGACCTTGACCTTGACCTAGTGAAGACCGATTGTTGACCTTACTAGAGACATGACCTTGACCTAGCGAAGACCGATTGTTGACCTTACTAGAGACATGACCTTGACCTAGCGAAGACTGATTGTTGACCTTACTAGAGACATGACCTTGACCTTGACCTAGTGAAGACCGATTGTTGACCTTACTAGAGACATGACCTTGACCTTGACCTAGTGAAGACCGATTGTTGACCTTACTAGAGACACACACTACTGCAGTGTCACCTACCAGTTGCCCAAGGTGGTTCGTTGTGTTCACTTTGTAAGACAGTTGAACTAAGCTCATGAGGCATTTATTTATAGGCATTTATATTCTTTAAGAATCAATTATGATTATTTTTAAGCACAAAAAATGTGTGTACCAATCCTAGATTTCCCCTGAAAGAAAATCACGTTGAACTTTGAAAGCTGTGAAAATACCGTACTTACTTAATGTATAGGACTTAATGGGGTTGAACAACATTTATTCACAGTATGTCTTAAAGAATGTCAGATGAAAGAGGCATCATAAGGAATTTAGAATATGTCACAGCTATGGATGAGGGAGAACAGAAACGGCAACACAGAAGTCTTAAAGGGGAAGTTAAGTATTTTATAACTTATAGTTAGATGGTTCTTCCCCCTTGAAAGTAGCTAGCGGTAGCTAATGTTTATAGTGGATATTAAAAGAAAACCGAACCATGGATTACAGATTCTCCTGGACCATAGACTACTTTCAGGGTGAGGAATCATTTAACATAAAGTTCTAAAATAGTGAACATCCCCTTTAAAGCCTGTAGAACAGCACACTGTCCTGACCACTAGCTAGTCCTAGTGGCCAGCAACCCTTATCTAATGGTAGCAGAGACTGTACTGTTGTAGCCATGGGCACTACTTTCATGGTCCTCCACAGCTTGTGCCTTCATCCCAAATGGCACCCTATTCACTATTTAGTGCACTAATTTTGACAAAGGCCCATATAGGGAATAGGACACATTTTACATTTTTACATTTTAGTCATTTAGCAGACGCTCTTATCCAGAGCGACTTACAGGAGCAATTAGGGTTAAGTGCCTTGCTCAAGGGCACATTGACAGATTTTTCACCTAGTCGGCTCGGGGATTATAACCAGCGACCTTTCGATTACTGGCACAACACTCTTAACCACTAAGCTACCTGACACCATTTGGGACTTAAGAATGGGCCTCTGCCTCAACACAGTAAACAGTGCAGCCCAGTGTGCAACATACATGGCCATTGTTTCTCTGCTCTGGGTATGTTACCAAAGCTACTGTCTGGTGTTGTTGTTGTTGTTGTTGTTGTTGTTGTTGTTTTAGCTTTCCAACTCTGACATGATATATGGTAAAGGGCTCAATGTCTCCAACTGGGATGACAGGTTATTTTCAGGATTCTGTTTTTTTCTCTCTCTCTCTTTCTCTCCTTCTCTCCTTCTCTCTCGTTCATTATTTTCCTGGTTGATTTGGAGAGCTTGCATAGTCAATTATGTAGAGAGTGAGAGATGGAGTGCTCCGACTGCCATATTTTGGTTTGCCATATTAATATTGCATGAGCACTATTCTGTACAGGATATCTAAGAAACTGCCTATTAGAGCTAGTGTGTGTGTGTGTGTGTGTGTGTGTGTGTGTGTGTGTGTGTGTGTGTGTGTGTGTGTGTGTGTGTGTGTGTGTGTGTGTGTGTGTGTGTGTGTGTGTGTGTGTGTGTGTGTGTGTGTGTGTGTGTGTGTGAGTGAGTGAGTGTTTCTGTGCCACACTGGTGACTCAATGGAGGTGGTGGTTATAATGAATGTTTTCCAGATTTAATTTGGTGTCGATAATAAGAGTGAGTCATTTGTTTAATAGTGTAGTGTTTGTTTTTCTCTATGTAGTGTAGATTGCACATCCAATTTGTTTCCATTGCATGAGTGATACTCTGTGGTAATTGTGCTAAGAATGGAAATTGTAAACTAAACAAACAATCATTATATTTGCTGGTTGACTTCAATGGTATATATACAGTAGTTGTCAACACTACAGGCCTCATTGGTTAAGACAATTCATCATAGTTTTCTTGGGGTTTGGCAAAAATGGGGAGGTTTTAGTGGCTGTTATGGGGGTAATACTAAACAGGCTTCTGTAGCTTAGCATTGCATCACACCAGACCTGGGTTCAAATACTATTTGCATTCATTTTATATACTTTATCTGTGCTTGAGTGCGCTTGCTTCGCTTAATGGAACAATAAAATAATCCCAAAACTGCAAACCCCACCCATCTAGCACTCCAGGCAGGCTAGAGCAAAGGCTCACAGTAATTTAAAGATTTCGAACAGTAATTGAACCCAGGTCTGTATCGCACAGAATGCACCACAGTGCTTTAAAGAGATCCCAACGCCACAGTAAGACACATTAAACTGGCTAGTGGAAGCTAGCAGAAGCTAGCAGAAGAGCCATACCAGTGTTCCCAGTCAATTCCCCCTAGTAGACATCGAAACCCCAACACAGTAGGCAACAGAGAGGCTGGTGTTTTAGGCCGGCTGCCTAACAAGCGCTTCAATGACCTTACATAACCAGCTGGATTTTTTAAAGAAGTCTAAGCGTGACTCTCTTCAGTAATATCATCACTCACACCTCAAAGACTCTGGATAAAGGCCCACTTTCCTTCGCTGAAATGTAACAAATGTGTGACAAAAAAACACATCACTGCCAAAACCACGGAGAGGGATAGAGAGAGACATTGGGGGAAGGGGAGATAGGGAGAGATAGAGAGAAGGAAGAGATGGATAGAAAGAGAGAGTAGAGCCAGGATAGGCAGAGATGGATGGATGGATACAAAGAGAGAGAGAGAACGAGAGAGAGAGAGAGAGAGAGAGAGAGAGAGAGAGACCAATATTTATGTTTATTTATTTTCCCATTTGTACTTTAACTATTTGCACATTGTTACAACACTGTATATATACATAATATGACATTTGAAATGTCTTTATTCTTTTGTAACTTTTGAGTGTAATGTTTACTGTTAATATTTATTGTTTATTTCACTTTTGTTTACTATCTACTTCACTTGCTTTGGCAATGTTAACACACATTTCCCATGCCAATAAAGCCCTTAAATTGAAATTGAATTGAATTGAAATTGAATTGAGAGAGAGAGAGAGAGAGAGAGAGAGAGAGAGAGAGAGAGAGAGAGAGAGAGAGAGAGAGAGAGAGAGAGACCCAACACCTCCCCCTCTGCCAGATGTATTAATGTAGTCGGCTTTCTCTTAAATTCAAACGGCAAGAAAAGGAGAGACAGAGTGAAAAGGAAACGCAGCAAGCACTAGCTTTAGAAAGAAAGAGAAAATACCTGCCATCTATCTATTAGTGATCTGTAAATATTACATGAGCCCCACATTCACTCACTTGTTTGGCATTATTTCCACTGGATGGGTATATTATTTTAGAAACTGTGCCTTGTTATCGCGATACATGACCTAGTTCCAGGCAGCCAGCTCTCTCTCTCTCTCTCTCTCTCTCTCTCTCTCTCTCTCTCTCTCTCTCTCTCTCTCTCTCTCTCTCTCTCTCTCTCTCCCTCCTCTCTCTGTCTCTGTCTCTGTCTCTGTCTCTGTCTCTGTCTCTGTCTCTGTCTCTGTCTCTGTCTCTCTCTCTCTCTCTCTCTCTCTCTCTCTCTCTCTGTCTCTGTCTCTGTCTCTCTCTCTCTCTCTCTTCTCTCTCTCTCCTCTCTCTCTCTCCCCTCCCTCTCTCTTTCTCTCTCTCTCACTATCTCTCTCCTACTCTTTCTCTCTCCCTCCCTCTCTCTCTCTCTCTTCTCTCTCTCTCTCTCTCTCTCTCTCTCTCTCTCTCTCTCTCTCTCTCGCTCTCTCTCTCTCTCTCTCTCTCTCACTATCGGTGAAATCTCAAATGGCTGTCCCTGCTGAACAATTGCAACACAAAAGAAACCCAAATGGAGATGTTTGTAGAAAACAACATGTGTGTAATTAAGGCTTAACGAGCCCTTGTCAGGGTGGAATGTGCAATTAGATTGGTAATAGAACATTGTGCCTGAATGCCAGGTCGTGATGGCTGCTGGATGGGTAATAAGCAGCCGTGCTGCTGCAGTGAATGCAGAATGATGGGGCATATTGATAAGAGAGGGAAGAGGTACAGTACTGTTGGACACATTTCCATGTAAATGTAAGGGTGTTGGCTAGACAAGGGTGCTGTGTATGTGTGGAGATAGGTAGTGCAGAACAGTGTTGTACAGTATAAGGCTTTGAAATGAGTGTACAGTGTTGGTGCTTTGGAAAACTGGTGCAGTTGTAGAGAGGGTGGGACAGTACACTTGTAGACCGCTGATTTAAAGTGCATTTTGATGATACACAGTGGGTTTTTTAATAATTTATTTTCATAATTTTGTTAGTGATATTTGTTGGTGTTTTCCAATGATTTATATATACACTTGAGGGTTTCAGGGGGCGCTGTTTTTAAGCCACAGCGCCTCCATCTTGGCACTCCCTCACTGTTGTAGAAAATATTTTGGACGCTATATAAATTAATTTATTAATGACTACATTTGTTTTTGACACGTTTATTCTTACAGACATATTAATGCATACTTTTAAATGATTTTATGTGAGCTAAACATACAAAATTGTAATTCATTTTTTAAATTAAATGCTTACTTTACTGTACCCAATACAGCAACAAAAGTACTTAAATACTTGTAATTTTGTCCTTTAAACATTTAATTGAAATACTGTAGAATTCAATGTATTGCTTGAGAACTACTCCTTCAGCCGAGTGCCAATATGGCTGACCGTGGCTTCAAAGCCTCTCACTGAGCAATACATAGCATCAAGCAATCCAGGGTTTATATACATCATTGGTGTTTTCATGTACCTTCATTTGCATTTTGTGCATTAACATTCCACACGTCATAATTATTGTTCAAAATTGAATGTACTTAATTATATAGAAAAAGCATCAAAGCCACTCATGCAAATAACAGGTATCTCTGTAACGTTTCCTTTTTTGATCTTTATTCTCTCGCACTGACCTCATGACATTTTTCCACTAGAGTTCGGAAATTGAGCTTGCCTTGTAGGCGGAACAGAACAGTGCACAAAATACTGTTTTGCTATTTCTGAATTGCTTTGACTACTCCCTTGAAGGGAGAGAGAGCCTTTGTTGCCTTCCTTTGGGACTTCCCTCGAAAGGGTCGTAATGTGCCTCGCATGATATAATACAAGCTGATTAAATATATTTAATGGAATCCACAGACTGCTCCAATCGGCACCCTTTTCCATTTAGTGCACTACGTTTGACCAGGGCCTATATAGGGCATAGGGTGCCATTGGGACGAAGCCTTTATATAAAGAGACCAGTCTTACACAGCTCTGCCATGAGGACCCCAACTGCTTAAATAAATGAAACACTCAATATACCTCAAAGAAGTGGATTGCTGTGCACTTGATTGAAGTACAAGTGAGACTAAGTTTTGAGACTAATTTTGACTGCTTGATCACGCCCCCTTTCTAGTTACATTGTTATGGAATACCTGTTTAATTCTATTTTCAATTCCACCTGGTTCATTAGTCTGTGCTATGGATAGTAGGGGGTTTCAAGGTTTATGATGTGTTAGCTCTGTTTTCATTGTGTCCAAGGAGAGCACAATGGCCATCTGTAACTCGACACCTACCGAGGGCATGGGTCAGCAGTGAGATGTGCATGCATTTTGCTTGGCGAGCCATGCGTTTCAACCCTAGGCCCAAGTTTAATCCAGTAGATCACCAAACCCAGTCAATCACACCCATTCACATGGATCACATGCATTCCACCTTCCGGAGACATTTGAAACCCCACCTCTTTAAGGAATACCTGGGATAGGCTAAAGTATTCCTTCTAACCCCCCCCCCCCCCCCCCCCCCCAAATTGTAAAGTGGTTATCCCACTGGCTATAGGGTGAACGCACCAATTTGTGAGTCGCTCTGGCTAAGAGCGTCTGCTAAATGACGTTAATGTGCCCTTGAGCAAGGCACTTAACCCTAATTGCTCCTGTAAGTCGCTCTGGTTAAGAGCGTCTGCTAAATGACTAAAATGTAAATGTAAATGTAAAATTCCAGTTCCAGGTTTTTGAAACATCCTAAGTTTCGACATAAAGGGGCCTATTTTCTTCTTCTTGTATTTTTTAAATAATCGCTCTCATTATGAGCCGAGCCAGTCGAGGTGTCATTTGAGAAATGACCGGCCTCTCGAAAACCCTCCATGTGACTGACAAGACAGTAAAAAGAGCATTAAAACTAGATGAATATTATATCACAGCACTGATAGGAGCAATTAAGCTCATCATACAAGAGAGAATGAGCGTGTCTTGGGGATCCATTCGACCGCATGGTTAACACAGTTTCTCATTGCTTTACAAGCACACACGATTTGTGTTGATGTCTCTTCTCTCCCCATTTGGCCTTTGAATGTTATCATCTGAGATTTTCAGCTGTTCCAATTAATTTTTTCTTCAGTCGATAAAGAACAGAGATGTTCCCTCAGCAGAGTTTAACGTAATGAACACCATACTTCATCTGTATAGAGTTATGGCCTGGATAAATCTGGGTTCAAATACTATGTGAAATCTTTCAAACAATCTTAGTGATTACTTTAGCCTGTCTGGAGTGCCAGATGGGCAGGGTTGCACTGTTGCGACTGTTCTATTGGTGTCATTGCACCAGGCAAGCTAATCAAGCCCAGATGGATTATTTCAAATATACTGAACAAAAATAGCTGAGCTAAAATAAAAGATCCCAGAAGTATTCCATACGCACAAAAGCATATTTCTCTCAAATTCTGTGCACAAATTTGTTTAAATCCTTGTTAGTGAGCATTTCTCCTTAATCTATCCACCTGACAGGTGAGGCATATCAAGAAGCTAATTAAACAGCATGATCATGTACACTGGTGCACTTTGTGCTGGGGACAATAAAAGGCCACTCTAAAATGTGCAGTTTTGTCACACAACACAATGCCACAGATGTCTCAAGTTTTGAGGGAGCGTGCAATTGGCTGCTGACTGCAGAAAAGTCCAACAGAGCTGAATGTTAATTTCTGTTCCATAAGACCCCTCTAATGTCATTTTAAGAGAATTTGGCAGTAGCGTCCAACAGCCTCACAACCGCAGACCACGTGTAACCACGCCAGCACAGGACCTCCAGCTTCTTCACCTGCGGATGGTGTGAGACAGCCACCCGGACAGCTGATGAAACTGGGTTTGCAACAACTGAAGAATTTCTGCACAAACTGTCAGAAACAGTCTCAGGGAAGCTCATCTGTGTGCTCGTCTTCCTCGCCAGGTCTTGACCTGACTGCAGTTCGGCGTAGTAACCAACTTCAGTGGGCAAATGCTCACCTTCGATGGCCACTGGCACGCTGAGAAGTGTGCTCCTCATGGATGAATCCCGGATTCAACTGTACCGGGCAGATGGCAGACAGCGTGTATGGCGTCGTGTGGGCGAGCGATTTGCTGATGTCAACGTTGTGAACAGAGTGCCCCATGGTGGCTGTGGGGTTATGGTTTGGGCAGGCATCAGCTACGGACAACAAACACAATTGTCTTTTATCGATGGCAATTTGAATGCACAGAGATAACGTGATGAAATCCTGAGGCCCATTGTCGGGCCATTTATCCGCCGCCATCACATCATGTTTCAACATAATAATGCACGGCCCGATGTCACAAGGATCTGTACACAATTCCTGGAAGCTGAAAATATCCCAGTTCTTCTATGGCCTGCATACTCACCAGACACGTCACTCATTGAGTGAGCATGTTTGGGATGCTCTGGATCGACGTGTAAGACAGTGTATTCCAGTTACCACCAATATCCAGCAACTCCGCATAGCCATTGAAGAGGAGTGGGACAACATTCCACAGGCCACAATCAACAGCCTGATCAACTCTATGCAAAGGAGATGTGTCACGCTGCATGAGACAAATGGTGGTCTCACCAGATACTGACTGGTTTTCTGATCCATGCCCCTACCTTTCTTTTAAGGTATCTGTGACCAACAGATGCATATCTGTATTCCCAGTCACATGAAATCCATAGATTAGGGCCTAATTAATGTATTACAATTGACTGATTTCCTTATATGAACTGCAACTCAGTAAAATATTTGAAATTGTTGCATGTTGCGTTTATATTTTAGTTCAGTGTAGTATTTGAACCCAGGTCTGAGGTGTAATGGGTATGGCAGTTGAGGTTTGACTATGAACACGGACGGTCATATTTGTGATCTTTATTGGGCTCTGTCTTTGTTGTATAGGACGCATGGTTGACTCAGAGAGAGACCCAGCTGTGTGGCTACACATATACATTACATATGTATGCACACACACTAACACCTATAGAAGGGCAAACAGCACATACAGTAGAACAAACATAGAACACACACACACACATACACACACATGAACCCACACAGCAGAGCAAACACACTGCAGAAGGAACACACACACACAGTCAACCGATCCATATCTGCTTCATTGCAAACTGACGACCATCCCCTCAGACCTTCAGTGGTGTCTGCCAGCCTCTGAATTCTCTATTGACCAGTGTCTTGACACAGGTATTTTGACTGCTGCCTGTTTCCATTTGCACTTTGACTGACAGGTGATTAGTCACGTACGTGTGGAAAACCACAGTCACATTTTAGTCCCACAAAAGAGAGGAGAAGAGAGGAGAAGAGAGGAGAGCAGAGGAGAGAGGAGAAGAGATGAGAAGAGAAGAGAAGAGAAGAGAAGAGAAGAGAAGAGAAGAGAAGAGAAGAGAAGAGAAGAGAAGAGAAGAGAAGAGAAGAGAAGAGAAGAGAAGAGAAGAGAAGAGAAGAGAAGAGAAGAGAAGAGAAGAGAAGAGAAGAGAAGAGAAGAAAGGGGGCTGGGCCCTCCTTTTTTCTTCCTTGCCAGTCTGTCTAAATTGAAAACATACATGGCTGCCGCTGCTACATGTATGAACTGTATGATTGTGTGTAGTAGTGACATCACAGGGTAGACAGCCATCTTGTAAGCCACACCATTTCCTAATGGCTGCTGTACTATACATGTATGCCATTTTGAAATTCTACTATAGATTGGAATGCTCATTTGTGGCTGGGAGCTGTGTGATAGGTTGTGTTCAACTGTTGTTCCATAACCTCAATGCTGTAGTGCGCACTTCCTACATCTAACTGACAGTGGCTTTGGATTACACAAACAGCTGCCTATTTATAGCCTCTCTCGTTATGTGCTTTTTAGATCAACAAACTGGAGTGGTTGGTGTCAAATGTCTATCAATTGTTTGAACAATGAGCTCTATCTCTCCCCACAACCATTATGGGTTTTAACCAAGCTTTCTCTCTCTCTCTCTCTCTCTCTCTCTCTCTCTCTCTCTCTCTCTCTCTCTCTCTCTCTCTCTCTCTCTCTCTCTCTCTCTCTCTCTCTCTTCTCTCTCAATACAATTCAATTTAAGGGCTTTAGTGGCATGGGAAACGTATGTTAACATTGCCAAAGCAAGTGAAGTAGATAGTAAACCAAAGGGAAATAAACAATAAATATTAACAGTAAACATTACACTCAGATGTTCCAAAATAATAAAGACATTTCAAATGTCACATTATGTATATATACAGTGTTGTAACAATATGCAAATAGTTAAAGTACAAATGGGAAAATAAATAAACATAAATATGGGTTGTATTTACAATGGTGTTCTTCACTTTTCTTGTGGCAACAGGTCACAAATCTTGCTGCTGTGATTGCACACTGTGGTATTTCACCCAGTAGATATGGGAGTTTATCAAAATTGGGTTTGTTTTCTAATTCTTTGTGGATCTCTGTAATCTGAGGGAAATATGTGTCTCTAATATGTTCATACATTTGGCAGGAGGTTAGGAAGTGCAGCTGTTTCCACCTCATTTTGTGGGCAGTGTGCACATAGCCTGTCTTCTCTTGAGAGCCAGGTCTGCCTACGGCGGCCTTTCTCAATACTGAGTCTGTACATAGTCAAAGCTTTCCTTAAGTTTGGGTCAGTCACAGTGGTCAGGTATTCTGCCACTGTGTACTCCCTGTTTAGGGCCAAATAGCATTCTAGTTTGCTCTGTTTTTTTGTTAATTCTTTCCAATGTGTCAAGTAATTCTCTTTTTGTTTTCTCATGATTTGGTTGGGTCTAATTGTGTTGTTGTCCTGGGGCTCTGTGGGGTCTGTTTGTGTTTGTGAACAGAGCCCCAGGACCAGCTTACTTAGGGGACTCTTCTCCAAGTTCATCTCTCTGTAGGTGATGGCTTTGTTATGGAAGGTTTGGGAATTGCTTCCTTTAAAGTGGTTATAGAATTTAACGGCTCTTTTCTGGATTTTGATAATTAGATGGTATCGGCCTAATTCTGCTCTGCATGCATTATTTGGTGTTTTTCGTCGTACACAGGGGATATTTTTGCAGAATTCTGCATGCAGAGTCTCAATTTGGTGTTTGTCCCATTTTGTCAATTCTTGGTTGGTGAGCGGACCCCAGACCTCACATCCATAAAGGGCAATGGGTTCTATAACTGATTCAAGTATTTTTTGCCAGATCCTAATTGGTATGTCGAATTTGATGTTCCTTTTGATGGCAGAGAAGGCCCTTCTTGCCTTGTCTCTCAGATCTTTCACAGCTTTGTGGAAGTTACCTGTGGCGCTGATGTTTAGGCCGAGGTATGTATAGTTTTTTGTGTGCTCTAGGGCAACGGTGTCTAGATGGAATTTGTATTTGTGGTCCTGGCAACTGGACCTTTTTTGGAACACCATTATTTTTGTCTTACTGAGATTTACTGTCAGGGCCCAGGTCTGACAGAATCTGTGCAGAAGATCTAGGTGCTGCTGCAGGCCCTCCTTGGTTGGTGACAGGAGCACCAGATCATCAGCAAACAGTAGACATTTGACTTCAGATTCTAGTAGAGTGAGGCCGGGTGCTGCAGACTGTTCTAGTGCCCTCGCCAATTCGTCGATATATATGTTGAAGATGGTACTTAAACTGCATCCCTGTCTCACCCCACAGCCCTGTGAAAATAAATGTGTGTGTTTTTTGCCAATTTTAACTGCACACTTGTTGTTTGTGTACATTAATTTTATAATGCCGTATGTTTTTCCCCCAACCCCACTTTCCATAAATTTGTATAGCAGACCCTCATGCCAAATTGAGTCAAAAGCTTTTTTGAAATCAACAAAGCATGAGAAGACTTTGCCTTTGTTTTGGTTTGTGAATTAGGGTGTGCAGGGTGAGTACGTGGTCTGTTGTATGGTAATTTGTTAGAAAGCCAATCTCTCCCTTTCTTTCTTCCTCCATCCCTCTCTTTCTTCCCATCACTCTCTCGCTATCGCTCTCTCTATCGCTCTCTCTATCGCTCTCTCTCTATATTTACATTTTAGTCATTTAGCAGACGCTCTTATCCAGAGCGACTTACAGTTAGTGAGTGCATACATTATTATATGTTTTTCATACTGGTCCCCCGTGGGAAACAAACCCACAACCCTGGCGTTGCAAATGCCATGCTCTACCAACAGCTTCTCGGGTCTCTCTCTCTCTCTCTCTCTTTCGCTCTCTATCTATCTATCTCTCTCTCTCTCTATCTCTCTCTATCTCTCTATCTCTCTCTCTCTCTCTTTCCCTCTCTATCTGTCTCTCTTTCTCTGTCTATCTATCTCTCTCTCAATCTCTCTCTACCACTCTCGCTCTCTATCTAAATAATAAAATAAATAATTAGTCATTTAGCAGACGCTCTTATCCAGAGCGACTTACAGGAGCAATTAGGGTTAAGTGCCTTGCTCAAGGGCACATCGACAGATTTTTCACCTAGTCGGTTCGGGGATTAGAACCAGCGACCTATCTCTCTCTCTCTTTCTCTCTCTCTATCTCTCTATCTCTCTATATCACTCTCTCTCTTTCCCTCTCTATCTCTCTTTCTGTCTCTGTCTCTCTCTATCACTATCTCTCTCTATCTCACTATATCTCTTTCTCTCTCTCTCTATCTCTCTCTATCTCTCTCTCTCTCTCTTTCTCTAAAAATGTTTTTCACCTGATTTTCATGGTTATTTGTTTTATACTAACAGTCCCGCCTTTACTGATATAAATATTATATTAATATATATATACAGTATGATAGATGTGATATCTCCAGTTGCTCTGAGAAGATCTGTGTCATGTGTGAAAACACCAATAACCGCTCACTGCCACCATTCTGCTACATTCATTTCCTGATTGAGAACTCAGAAGCACTCATGGCCTGTTCTCCTTCCTTACCGATGGAAGGGAAGAAATGGATTTCATTTTCCTTACTGTGTGCAACCATCATACAATGACTGTGGCCCACCACCAAATGGTTCCATCAAGGAGAAATCATGATGCTGAAAGCACCAATTCTATCTAACGGATGAATATGAGAGTGATGAGAAGTAGGGTGACAAATAATATAATTCTAGGTATTGCTGTCATCTAGTCTCATACAGTAACAATGGTGGGTTTGACAGTGGCTGTACTTCAGGTATGGAGCATGGCAAATGGAACGACACGGAATATGTGCACTGTAAAGCCCATTGCATATATTTCCCATGCTTACTGTCAGTATACCAGTTTAGGCTATATCAGTGAAACCTACTGTCAGTATACCGGTTTAGGCTATATCAGTGAAACCTACTGTCAGTATACCGGTTTAGGCTATATCAGTAAAGCCTACTGTCAGTATACCGGTTTAGGCTATATCAGTAAAGCCTACTGTCAGTATACCGGTTTAGGCTATATCAGTAAAGAATCGTTTTTTGCATCTCTGCACTTTGGTATCAATTCTACAGGTACAAAGGCTTAACTTTGGCTAATATCCTTATGGACAGGCTTGTTGTTTTTCAGCATCTATACAGTAGCTTCATTACACTACACTACAGTACTGCTCCATCTCATGTCAATGTGAGGACCTTACTGTAGAGCAGCTCTGCAGACCCCGTTGGCTGACTTCTCCTCGTATGTTTTGCATTCTCATAAACGCAGAGTGCCAACTAGTAGCAGACAAAACAGAGAGGCCTCTGGGAGGTGTGAGGCATGCCAAGCCACGGCCTCTGGCTGTGACCCGAGTGTTAATCACTGCTACAGCGAGAACAGACACCCTCTGCCCCTGCCAACCCCCCAGCCAACACCTCTCGCCCTCCCCAACCCACCACATCCACCACCCACCATCCCCCTTTGCTCAGGGGCACGCTCCCATTCGCCCACCCCAGCCCCGGCCCCAGCCCGGGCCCCGGTCCGATGGAGGGTTGCCCTGCTTGTCTCACGGCTTCTCTCTGGCAGGTATTTTTTCTCTCTGGTGGAGTGTGAAAGTGCTAATAGACGGTTGTGACCTCTTGGCCTCCGTAGGGCCCTCTGGCTGGAGCTCTGTGTTTTGTTGTGTTTGCGCTGGTGTGATTAGCGCTCCGGCGCATCCCTCCCCGACACCTCGCGTGACACACATTGCAGCCCAAGTCACAGCCGAGTCAGACACACACACACGCATGGACACACACTTTCTCTCTCTCACACACATACAGTGTATGCACACACGCACACACACGCACGCACACACACACACACACACACACTGGGGCTGCTGCGGGCAAGCGGAGCAGTGTGAGTTTCACTAGTCTGACTGGTCTAATTATATGGGGCTCTAATGAACTGTAATTACTGACATCCACGAGAGCCAATAAGCCAGTGTGGTTTAAAGGCGACTACTACGGAGTAATTGAACTTGTTCAGACTGTTTCTATGCACTGACTGTTTTTTTCAATGTGCTGACTAGAGTTGCAAAATTCCGGTAACTTTCAATAAATTCTGTTTTTTTCCAGAAATCCTAGTTGGAGGATTCCGGATGTCCTGCATATTCCCTCCCGATTCCGTGAATCCTCCAACCAGGAATTCGGGAAAACCTGGGAATTTATTGAAAGTTCCTGGAATTTTGCATCCCTAGCGCTGACTGATTTTTCTATGTGCTGACTGATTTGTCCCCTGTTGTTTCTCTGTTTCTCCCCTCAGTTTGATGGTGATAACATGTACATGAATGAAAATAACCAGGAGTTTCTCTCCCCAAATCAGGTGAGTCTGACATTTTGTTTTTTGTTGATGAAACACCTGCTTCCTTGACTAGGACATGTCCAGACATGCCTATAATTTGATAAGGTCTCACAGTGTACTGAAAATAAAGGGGTATTGGAATCCTAGCACCAAGGTCGAGAGTACTGCTGGTTTTTTGTTCCATACCTGGATGAATGTCATTGATTGGCCAGAGATTCCACTCACATTGGGTGGTATTCAGACTTGAGATCATCACGCTTAACTTACATTTTCACATTGTCCTTATTTACATAAATTAATGATTATCAGGAAAGTCTGAGTTGCACATGATGAGTTGCATCTAAACTCTGAATTGGCCAGAAAGTTCCTGATTAGAGGGGAAGAATGAAAACCTAACCAGTAGTGCTGTGGACCCTGAGTACTGGATTTGAGAAAGGGGGCCAAACATAATTAGTTCCAATGAGATTTATGAGAACATAGGACTGAATGCATGAGCGTGTGTATTGTAGTACAGTGCAGTGCATTGCATTGTACCACAGCTGAATTAGAACACATGGGTTGCCATAAGGTTGCGTTTGAGCTGGGGGTAAAACCTCCCTGCCATACAAAGCAGGGGGAAGCACTCGTCCTTGTCAATTTCAATCATTTGAGCGGGCCAAAAATATCTCTATCAGATCACTGTGCACTGTTGTTCTAACTTATAAAGATGAGGAGATTAAATATTTTAGTTGGGGATATTTCAGTCTAGTGGGGTGTTTCAGTAAGGTATATTTCATTCTAGTGAGGTGTTTCAGTAAGGGATGTTTCAGTTTAGTGGGGTGTTTCAGTAAGGGATATTTCAGTCTAGTGGGCTGTTTCAATAAGGGATATTTCAGTCAAGTGGGGTGTTTCAGTAAGGGATGTTTGAGTCTAGTGAGGTTTTTCAGTAAGGGATGTTTCAGTCTAGTGAGGTTTTTCAGTAAGGGATATTTCAGTCAAGTGGGGTGTTTCAGTAAGGGATGTTTTAGTCAAGTGGGGTGTTTCAGTAAGGGATATTTCAGTCAAGTGGGGTGTTTCAGTAAGGGATATTGCAGTCAAGTTGGGTAGTCCCATGTGGCTCAGTCAGCATGGTGCTTGCAACGCCAGTGTTATTGTTTCGATTCCCATTGGGGACCAGTATGAAAATGTATGCACTCACTACTGTAAATTGTTCTGAATAAGAGCATCTGCTAAAATGTGTTTCACTAAGGGACATTTCAGTCTAGTGGGGTATTTCAGTCTAGTGAGGTTGAGTATAACATTATATGATACTAGTGTAGGCTACAGGGCCATGATAGTGTTGTAGGGTGTTATTTATGTACAGTGTTATTTTCAATCATTAATCTTGTATTAGTATGTAATAAATACCTTGTCTACTTAATTTGGCCACTTCATCAGGGGTAATTGACTTAACCCACAACTGGATTAGGTTTGCTCTCTTCATCTATGGGGGGTGTGGGGGGTGGAGTGAGAGCGAGGGAGAGAGAGAGACACACAGACCTACACACACAGACAGATAGGGAGAGAGAGAGACAGAGAGACAGAGAATGGAGGAGAGGAGGGAGAGTGAGAGGGCTGAGAGAGGACTTAGCTTTCCTCTGTGTTGTACTACTATATTTACTCAACGTCAAGGTCTGCTCATTTGAAAAACTGTCTTCCTCTATTTTCCGCATGACCAGGTTCCTCCACTCCTTCTGTCTGACAGCTAAACTCAGGGGGAGCATTTAGGGGGGCACACAGGGGGAGCATTTAGGGGGGCACACATTCTCATACTATAGAAGTTCATCATATAGAACCTACCTATTATTATAAAAAATCACAATCTGCTCCTTATTGGCTTGAACTTACCTATCGTCTTTCTGTTCCTTATCCTTTTATATGTTCTCGTTGAAAAGCATTTGGGTCAGTGGTTCTGGGAGGGAAAATAACCAGACGCCTCCAAACTGTCTGAAAGTGTCTAGATCAGCAGCTCACTGTAATGTCAGTACTGTATCTCTGGCTAATCAGGCACAGGAATCTCCACTACCTACGGTGGTGGTTTCACTTCCACCGCTCTGATGAGTCATGAAGAAATGGGGTCAGATCTGCTGCATGTCCACTGTTCCCATGCTCATCCACCAGACACCAGTTAGCTAAGAGCATAGCTCTCTCTCTCTCTCTCTCTCTCTCGCTCTCTCTCTCTTTCTCTATAACTCTCTCTCCCAGTTAGAGCTCTCTCTCTCTCTCTCTCTTACTCTGTATCTATCTCTGCCTGTTAGCTCTCTCTTTCACTCTTTCGCTCTCTCTTTCACTCTTTCGCTCTCTTTCTCTATAGCTCTATCCCAGTAAGATCTGTCTCTCTTTCTCTCTCTCTCTCTCTCTCTCTCTCTCTCTCTCTCTCTCTCTCTCTTCTCTCTCTCTCTCTCTCTCTCTCTCTCTCTCTCTCTCTCTCTCTCTCTCTCTCTCTCTCTCTTTCTGTCTCAATCTATCTCTCCCTAGTTATCTCTTCCCCTCCCTCTTCTCTTCTTTCTCCACACCTTCCTCTCTCTCTCTCTCTCTCTCTCTCTCTCTCTCTCTCTCTCAATTCAATTTCAATTTAAGGGCTTTATTGGCATGGGAAACGTGTGTTAACAATGCCAAAGCAAGGGAAGTAGATAGTAAACAAAAGTGAAATAAACAATAAATATTAACAGTAAACATTACACTCAGAAGTTTCAAAAGAATAAAGACATTTCAAATGTCATATTATGTATATTTACAGTGTTGTAACAATGTGCAAATAGTTAAAGTACAAATGGGAAAATAAATAAACATAAATATGGGTTGTATTTACAATGGTGTTTGTTCTTCACTGGTTGCCCTTTTCTTGTGGCAACAGGTCACAAATCTTGCAGCTGTGATGGCACACTGTGGTTTTTCACCCAGTAGATAAGGGAGTTTATCAAAATTGGGTTTGTTTTCGAATTCTTTGTGGATCGCTGTAATCTGAGGGAAATATGTGTCTCTAATATGGTCATACATTTGGCAGGAGGTTAGGAAGTGCAGCTCAGTTTCCACCTCATTTTGTGGGCAGTGTGCACTCTCTCTCTCTCTCTCTCTCTCTCTCTCTCTCTTGTGGGCAGTGTGCACTCTCTCTCTCTCTCTCTCTCTCTCTC
>NC_139995.1:51819657-51874679 GCF_964263955.1 Coregonus lavaretus
CTCTCCCTTGCTCTCTCTCTCTTTCTCTCTCTCCTTCCCCCTGGCATTTTTTTTTTGAGTGCTTTGGAATATGGCTCCCTTTTTCACCCATTAAAAGCATTCTGTTTGGAATAGTTTACTAACACAGGACTGCAAATAAATGCACAGTTGTATATTTGTGCAAGGGCCCTTTCCCGTTCCAAGATGTCTGTTTTCCATGTTGCCGTAGGTGATCAAATGAATCTAATGGCAGTCTTAATGTGTTTTGTAGGCCTTTCACAAAACCAAGGCTGAGTCCCAAATGACACCCTATGTTGTGCACTACTTTTGACCAGGGCTCATTGGGAATAGGGAATATGGTGCCATTTGGGACGCAGCCACAGTTTGTTGATAAGGAACCAGTTGGATAAAACATGTCACAACAGGCGTGATGGAAACAGAACATTTGCCCGTAAAGTTTCCAAATGTCAACAAAACTAAATGCGCTAGACAAGGTAGGATCTTTTATGTCAGTAAAATTAATTATACATTACATTACAGTCATTTAGCAGACGCTCTTATCCAGAGCGACTTACTTTAGTGCATACATTATTTTATTTTCATACCCCCTGTGGGAATCGAACTCACAACCCTGGCGTTGCAAACGCCATGCTCCATCAACTGAGCTACATCCCTGCCGGCCATTCCCTCCCCTACCCTAGACGACGCTGGGCCAATTGCGTGCCGCCCCATGGGTCTCCCGGTCGCGGCCGGCTACGACAGAGACTGGATTCGAACCAGGATCTCTAGTGGCACAGCTAGCACTGCGATGCAGTGCCTTAGACCACTGAGCCACTCGGGAGACTTGAGAAATTATGTGAGAAATGGCGGTGGAAACGCCTTTATGCAAAATTATTTACGTATTAACCATCATATCGAAGTAATCTTGGAGTCATGCAATGATATTATGTGGTTAAAAATGCGATTGAAACCCATTTAGCATATTTTTGATTAGGTAGATGAGAATTTTACCGCAAAAGTTATTTTTAAGTCAATTTGATGGAAACACATCTCAGGTGGGAAAATGCACATATTGTTTTCAAGCTGATTTTAGAATATTCGAATGAAAATCTGTCGCTAATTGAATGGAAACCTAGCTTATGAGATGATAGGCTAGCTTACTAACTACTAGTTTCACTTCCCTTTAGACTTTAACATGAATAGCATCACATTAGATTCACAGCTTTTAGCTCAAAGCAGGTAAATACATCCTAGTCAAATCAAGCTTTATTTATACAGCACATTTCAGACATGGAATGCAACGCAATGGGCTTTACAGGAAGAAACTATGAAAAAAATATGAAAATAAAAGCTGAAATATGTATTACACAACAAACACAAGATAAAAAACTAAAGATTTTAAGATATTTTTTTAATATGTCCCCCAGTTTCGGCCCCCTCAGGTTCTCTGGCCGGCTATTCCAGAGGCTGAGGACATAGTAACTAAAGCCTGCCTCTCCATGCCTCTTGGTTCTAGGCTTTGGGATAGTTAAAGGCCAGTGCCAGAGGACTTGAGGGACCTACTGTTATTGTATGAAAAGCCTACCTCTACCAATCAGAAATCGAGAAATGCGTTCTTTCTGTTTAAACAAACTATTGGTAGAATTAATGTTCAGGTGTAATTTTATGAATTATACACTGAGGGTACAAAACATTAGGATATTATTGAGTTGCACCCCCTTTTGACCTCGGAACAGCCTCAATTTGTTGGGGCATGGACTCTACAAGGTGTCGAAAGCATTCTACAGGGATGCTGGACCATGTTGACTCCAATGCTTCCCACAGTTGTGTCAAGTTGGCTGGATGTCCTTTGGTTGGTGGACCATACTTGATATACACAGGAAACTGTTGTGTGTGAAAAACCCAGCAGCGTTGCAGTTCTTGACACACTCAAACCGGTGTGCCTGGCACCTACTACCATACCCTGTTCAAAGGCACTTCAATATTTTGTTGTGCCCATTCACCTTTGAATGGCACACTTACACAATCCATGTCTCAATTGTCTCAAGGCTTCAACATCCTTCTTTAACCTGTCTCCTCCCCCTTCAGCTACACTGATTGATGTGGATTAACAGGTGACATCAATAAGGGATCATGGTTTTCACTGGATTCACCTGGTCAATCTATGTCATGAAGAGCAGGTGTTCTTAATGTTTTGTCCACTCAGTATATGTATGTACTGTGTGTGTCTGTTGTGTCGTTCAGTTGTGCTTGTGACATCTTCGTGGAATTGAGTCGTGAAGGGGCTATATTAGAGAATAGGGTGTGTTTGGGACGCAGCCATAGAGTCTGTGTACAATCATGTCTGAGGAATAAGTGTCTCATTCACAGTGGAGAGATGTCCCCTCCCTCTGCCCCTTGTAAAACAATGGCACCAGAGGTCCAAGCCTCATGTGTTTGCCACACGTTCTCAGCAGATGTGCCCAGCTGTGCCCATCGCCAATACACAGCCACATTGACTATTGACTCCAGGCCGGGAGACTGAGAAAATAGGGAGACACTGAAGAACACAGTTACATCATGGTGGAAATGCTCGCTATTGTTGTGACACACAAACGTAGGTCAACGTGCACACGCATGTATGCATGCATACACAAACACACACACCATCCCCCACCCATCAGCGCTGTACACCAGTAGAAAACAGTCCTTTACTGGTGACAGTGTACAAACAATCATCAGTATAATACACACGTCTGTGTCCACACGACCGTCCTGTCAGCGTCTTCATTATTATTTCCCACAATTACCTTTAAATGATTAAAGATCCTTCCACCAACTGTCTTGTTGTTGTTGTTGTTAATATCCCTGATAAAAAACACAACAACAACACAATCAGCCTTCCGTCAGTCAGAATCAGAACAACAGCATCATTGTCTTCACACTACACCAGCATTGATCCTCACACTACACCAGCATTGATCCTCACACTACACCAGCCATTGATTTTCACACTACACCAACATTGATCTTCAATGTGAAAACAGTGAAACTGGGATAGAAATCAATATAAAAGAGCTGGAACAATGCGCTGATGTCATTGGATTTGTTATCCGTGATATGCGGTGCACGAACTCATCTTCTGCGTACCAATTGGCACCCTATTCACTACATAGTGCGTTACTTTTGACCAAGGCCCATAGAGAATAGAATGCCATTTGGGACGTATCCATCAACTAACTGTACAGCAGCAGTGGCCCTGTTAAGCCTAGCAGAAGAGACAACGCAACCAATGAATAAAGTTAAAAAGATTCCTCCTCTGAAGAGACATGGCTGATCTCTATATGAAGAGACATGGCTAATCTCTATATGCAGAGACATGGCTGATTTCTATATGAAGAGACATGGCTGATCTCTATATGAAGAGACATGGCTAATCTCTATATGCAGAGACATGGCTGATCTCTATATGAAGAGACATGGCTGATCTCTATATGAAGTGACAAGGGGGATACTGCAGATATAATATGTGTGCCAAATGTCATTTTGTAATGCTAAATGGCTCCTGTCAGGCAATGAGTTTGATTATGGTCCTCATTTGAAATGTTGAAATCATCTCTCCCCCCTCTCGCTCCCTCCTTCCTCTCCCTCCTTCTCCTTCTCTTTCTCCATCCTTCTCCTTCTCTCCCTCCTTCTCTTCCTCCCTCCTTCTCTTTCTCCATCCTTCTCTTCCTCCCCCCTCTCGCTCCCTCCTTCTCTCCCTCTGTCTCCTTCTCTTTTCTCCATCCTTCTCCTTCTCTCCCTCCTTCTCTTCCTCCCTCCTTCTCTTTCTCCATCCTTCTCTTCCTCCCTCCTTCTCTTTCTCCATCCTTCTCTTCCTCCATCCTTCTCTTCCTCCCTCCTTCTCTTTCTCCCATCCTTCTCTTCCTCCCTCCTTCTCTTTTCTCCCTCCTTCTCTTCCTCCCTCCTTCTCTTTCTCCCTCCTTCTCTTCTCCATCCTTCTCTTTCCTCCCTCCTTCTCTTTCTCCATCCTTCTCTTCCTCCCTCCTTCTCTTTCTCCATCCTTCTCTTCCTCCATCCTTCTCTTCCTCCCTCCTTCTCTTTCTCCATCCTTATCTTCCTCCTCCTTCTTTCTCCCTCCTTCTCTTTCTCCCTCCTTCTTTTCACCCACGTCAGTATCAGAGCATGTAACAATCTCTCTCTAAATGACTCCTCGAAACCAGAGCTTTGTTTCTTTTATCTGATCATTTGTTTACTTAGCATTTTTCTTATTGCATTAGCGAGGATCGTGCTTGAGCTTACACTGTTCTCACTGCGAAGCATCTGCACACAATCACTGTCGGAGGGCGTGAGCGTGTTAACTGAACTCACTCTCCACTGCATCATGTCTTGGCTAAGAATACAATAATGAACGCTTATTACATCTAGAATCTATTTCTGCTGGCTAAGCTAACATCTGCCCCCATCATTTCCCAATTCAAATTCATGCAACTTTATTTGTCCTTTATTTGCCCATGATCTTCGTTAATCACATTCTATTGTCTGCACAGTGTCTCCTATCTCCTCTCTGTGTTTAGTCTGGGAACGTTTGAACAACGTTTTGTTCCACTCCAGTGTACAGCAATAATGACCTGTTAGTGGTGGGCTAGCCCCAACCTCACTGAGCATCCTCTCCCAGTCAAATCAACATGTCATTAGAAGAGGGGGAAACACAGAGAGACAAAGAGAGATAGAGAGACAGAGAGATAAAGACAGAGAAAGAGAGAGACAGAGAGACACAGAGAGAAACACAGAGAGACACAGAGAGAGACAGAGAGTCACAGAGAGAGACGCAGAGAGAGACAGAGACACAGAGAGAGACAGAGAGAGACGCAGAGGGAAACACAGAGAGACAGAGAGAGAGACAGAGACACAGAGAGAGACAGAGAGAGAAACATAGAGAGAGACAGAGAGAGAAACATAGAGAGAGAGAGAGAGAGAGAGAGAGAGAGAGAGAGAGAGAGAGAGAGAGAGAGAGAGAGAGAGAGAGAGAGAGAGAGAGAGAGAGAGAGAGAGAGAGAGAGAGAGAGAGAGAGAGAGAGAGAGAGAGAGAGAGAGAGCGACAGGGACAGAGACAGAGACAGAGACAGAGACAGAGACAGAGACAGAGACAGAGTTGTTTGTTTATTATTTGATAAACCCCACACCATGTAACCCCAGCATGTTGTGCAATAACTCAGGCTTGAAATTAGCCACTCCTGTGGCAGCCTTCTATCTTTGCCAAATGCATTAGTACGCCACTCAGAACTCATGCCACATGGGTTAAATGCAAATTGTATAATTTCTGACAGCCAATCAAATCAGAGTGACTCCACGACCCGGGAGTCCTGTTTCGTAACAAAATGCCTGATCAGATGACAATGACCTCGTGACCTTGGACGAGGAGTGAGATGTTGGTAGACAAGAAGGAAGAGACAAGAGGGGGAGACAGACAAGAGGGGGAGACAGACAAGAGGGGGAGACAAGAGGGGGAAACAAGAGAGGGAGACAGACAAGAGGGGGAGACAGACAAGAGGGGGAGACAAGAGAGGGAGACAAGAGGGGGAGACAGACAAGAGGGGGAGACAAGAGGGGGAGGCAAGAGAGGGAGACAAGAGGGGGAGACAAGAGGGGGAGACAAGAGGGGGAGACAGACAAGAGGGGGAGACAAGAGCGGGAGACAAGAGGGGGAGACAAGAGGGGGAGACAGACAAGAGGGGGAGACAAGAGGGGGAGACAAGAGCGGGAGACAAGAGGAAGAGACAAAACATAAAAGGAGAAACCATTAGAATTAGGATGGTTGTTTAAGTCCATGCTCATTTAGCAGTCAACTCCTTTCTCTAGGATGTAATGGACCTTATTAAGAATTTCTATCTTTCATGGCCTTTCATTCTTTAGATTTTTTTTTTTTTTTCTTTCCTTCTTTCTTCATTTGAGTCTCTCTACAATAGGCATTTCGGTATTATTTGCGTTGATAGCATTGCGGGGCATTGTCGCATCCAAAATAGCCGTAGCCAGCAATGGAACAACTAGCTAGCATTTTGCAGCTATTATTCCTGAGATGAGCCCATGACATTGTGTTGGGGCTGGAGCAATGCCTCACTTTCAACCAAACAGAAACTGAGAGCCGTGGTTTCAGATTCCACAAATTTCCAAATAGTAACAGAGTGACGGATAAATAATGAAGCTAGTCTGTCTGTTTGGAGACAGAGAGAGCGAGAGAGAGAGTGATAGGATGGGATGGATGGGATAGAATGGGGGGCTGAGGGGAGGAGGGAGGTGTAGGATGGAAGTAATTCTAGAGAGGCTCTTTGTGGTGTGCTGATATCCCTGACATGATATTGTAGCAAAATAACACAACTGATGGCTGTAATTAAAGCCTATATTAGAGCTGAGAGAGAGGGTGTGGGGGGGGGGGGGGGAGAGAGAGAGAGAGAAAGAGAGAGAGAGAGAGAGAGAGAGAGAGAGAGAGAGAGAGAGAGAGAGAGAGAGAGAGAGAGAGAGAGAGAGAGAGAGAGAGAGAGAGAGAGAGAGAGAGAGAGACAAAGTGAGAGGATTGTCCACAGATTGAGCTGTCCAATTAGGACACACACAAGTAGACATCCTCTCTTGCTTCTCTATGAACTTACATGATGTGTGTAGTGGCTGTGCACAATTATTACCATTAAAGTTATGTGAGATAAAGTCATACTATGCATCATTGAGTTCTTAGATCACATGCAAAGCATGACATCACCCAGTCATTGAGAAGGATTGTTCCATATCGTCATTTATTGTAGGGTCCATTATTTCCTTAGAATTTTGCTGAATATCTTCAAATGGAACAGACCACCCTCTAAAGTAAACAGGGGTGATGATATCCTCCTCTAGTATTGTCCATGGCATCATTTACCAGACGTAGTATTCCTATGAGGAGAATGAAAACGGATGAGGAACCCAAATTCTTCCCCAAGATAAACCTCCCTTCCCTCCTCCGTTCTCTTCTTAGAAACAGGCCGTATGGAAGCGAGAGATAACTCTGACTTTGTTTTCTGGGCTCAGGGTGGGGTTTGGGGTGGAAAGAGGAAAGAGGAAAGAGGAAAGAGGAAAAGAAGGGTAGAAGGGATGTGTAAACATAAATCATAATTTGACAAACCTCATATATAATTATCTTTATAATTATTATTTATTATCATATATAGTTATCTTCCCCTCTGACTCACCTAGTTACTGAGGTGTATATAAGAACAAATATATAGTAAATACTGCTGGAAACTGGAAATGGCCTGAATTTACTGTGGTGGGTCCCATTCCACCTTAAAGTATATTTCCTTTATTCTTTTGCATATATGTATTACCACATTGTTTGCGGAAATGGAGTATATTTTGATGTGATTTCTTTATTTAATTATTAGAGTGCCATGCATCTTCAGGAATGCCCAGCCCACATGGGCTTATAAGACACTGTATTCCTAAAATTATATGTCCGAAGATATAATAATATGACTTCAAATCATTAGCTAGATATCATTTGTGACACAGAAGGCCTTGACTACTGAAGGCAGCCTGTTCAGATAAGTCCCATTCGATGAGCCCAGCTAGTTGAAGCAGCATTGTGGAAAGTTAGCTCAGTGCCAACAAAGATAACCTGGAACGCTTCCCAATCGATGATATTTTCCCTCTCATTCCATCCCCACACCAACTGTCTGTTCATCTGTTTCTCTTAAATGAAAGGTGCATTAAAATGTGCGCCAAACTCTCTGAAGACCTCCACTTTGAGAAACAGTGGAGGTGCCTTTGTTGGAGTCGACGCCGTACAAGGAGGACAGACTCTGGCCTATATGAGCCCTCAAACACATACGTACAGATGTAGGATCTTAATTTGATCACCCTGTTGTAGGAGAACATTTTAAACTTGTTGTGTATTTGATGTTTAAAAAGGCTTCTGAAGTTTCTAATTTCCACTTAGAAATTTCAGACTTGATCTTGCATTACGAAAAATGCATCAACCCCTACAAAAATGTCCACATAATAATTCACATTTCCTGTTGCTGCAGGATTATTTTTCTGCTGTAGCAAACTGACTCAAATTAAGATCCTACATCTGTATATATATATACAGTGGGGGAAAAAAGTATTTAGTCAGCCACCAATTGTGCAAGTTCTCCCACTTAAAAAGATGAGAGAGGCCTGTAATTTTCATCATAGGTACACGTCAACTATGACAGACAAATTGAGAAAAAAAAATCCTGAAAATCACATTGTAGGATTTTTAATGAATTTATTTGCAAATTATGGTGGAAAAAAAGTATTTGGTCACCTACAAACAAGCAAGATTTCTGGCTCTCACAGACCTGTAACTTCTTCTTTAAGAGGCTCCTCTGTCCTCCACTCGTTACCTGTATTAATGGCACCTGTTTGAACTTGTTATCAGTATAAAAGACACCTGTCCACAACCTCAAACAGTCACACTCCAAACTCCACTATGGCCAAGACCAAAGAGCTGTCAAAGGACACCAGAAACAAAATTGTAGACCTGCACCAGGCTGGGAAGACTGAATCTGCAATAGGTAAGCAGCTTGGTTTGAAGAAATCAACTGTGGGAGCAATTATTAGGAAATGGAAGACATACAAGACCACTGATAATCTCCCTCGATCTGGGGCTCCACGCAAGATCTCACCCCGTGGGGTCAAAATGATCACAAGAACGGTGAGCAAAAATCCCAGAACCACACGGGGGGACCTAGTGAATGACCTGCAGAGAGCTGGGACCAAAGCAACAAAGCCTACCATCAGTAACACACTACGCCGCCAGGGACTCAAATCCTGCAGTGCCAGACGTGTCCCCCTGCTTAAGCCAGTACATGTTCAGGCCCATCTGAAGTTTGCTAGAGTGCATTTGGATGATCCAGAAGAGGATTGGGAGAATGTCATATGGTCAGATGAAACCAAAATAGAACTTTTTGGTAAAAACTCAACTCGTCGTGTTTGGAGGACAAAGAATGCTGAGTTGCATCCAAAGAACACCATACCTACTGTGAAGCATGGGGGTGGAAACATCATGCTTTGGGGCTGTTTTTCTGCAAAGGGACCAGGACGACTGATCCGTGTAAAGGAAAAAATGAATGGGGCCATGTATCGTGAGATTTTGAGTGAAAACCTCCTTCCATCAGCAAGGGCATTGAAGATGAAACGTGGCTGGGTCTTTCAGCATGACAATGATCCCAAACACACCGCCCGGGCAACGAAGGAGTGGCTTTGTAAGAAGCATTTCAAGGTCCTGGAGTGGCCTAGCCAGTCTCCAGATCTCAACCCCATAGAAAATCTTTGGAGGGAGTTGAAAGTCCGTGTTGCCCAGCAACAGCCCCAAAACATTACTGCTCTAGAGGAGATCTGCATGGAGGAATGGGCCAAAATACCAGCAACAGTGTGTGAAAACCTTGTGAAGACTTACAGAAAACGTTTGACCTGTGTCATTGCCAACAAAGGGTATATAACAAAGTATTGAGAAACCTATGTTATTGACCAAATACTTATTTTCCACCATAATTTGCAAATAAATTCATTAAAAATCCTACAATGTGATTTTCTGGATTTTTTTCGCTCATTTTGTCTGTCATAGTTGACGTGTACCTATGATGAAAATTACAGGCCTCTCTCATATTTTTAAGTGGGAGAACTTGCACAATTGGTGGCTGACTAAATACTTTTTTTCCCCACTGTACATACGGCATTGTTCAGATTGGACTTTTAAAGGGGAAAGGGGGAAGAGTATGCATTAGCTGGAGTATACCATGGCTCTGTATACTATACATGCAATCTCACTCTGAATAGAATATGAATGATTTATCCTGCAACTATTCAGTAGGGAATGTCCTTGATATTTACATTTGATCATCAAGGGCATCCGACTAGGCTCCAGAGAAATGTAACATGTGACACATATTATTCACTAGCCCTCTCTTACGGAATTGAAAAAAGCAAAGGATTTGATTTGATTGGAAGAAGTGTTTTTCTACTACGGACAAACAAAACACATTGTCCATGGTCAATGAACATGCCCTTTGTACTTAAGATATAACATAAGCTATAAGATACTTAAGATATAACATAAGCTATAAGATACTTAAGATATAACATAAGCTATAAGATACTTAAGATATAACATAAGCTATAAGATACTTAAGATATAACATAAGCTATAAGATACTTAAGATATAACATAAGCTATAAGATACTTAAGATATAACATAAGCTATAAGATACTTAAGATATAACATAAGCTATAAGATACTTAAGATAAGTGATGACTGTGCAAAGGGCCTTTTATGGTTTAAGTTCTGTCAAGGCTTAGAAGAATGTCTGGTTAAGACTGAGGCTGTGTACCAAATAGGGGTAAAAAAATAGTGCACTATGAAGGGAATAGGGTGTCCTTTGGGACATAGCCTCAATCTTAACAGTACCTAGTGTCTAACCTCATTGTGAAAGATCATGGAGATGTGAGTTCTCCCAGAGGATTCAACGAGGGACTCCCTTCACACAATGGCTCCAATGTTTACAACAGACAAGTTAGTTTCCTTCCAACAATTATGAGGGAAATTCAATCTCCGGAAATGTTTGTTTTCTTGTCCACTAGACCAAACAATTACACAATCTCCAAAGGTTTACAAAAACATCTGTCTTCAAAGGACAATTTAGAAAATTAATATCCATGCTTTCCCAGACAATGCAATTACATTATTTTTTCCCCTTTTTCCATTCATGGTCACTAGTTGCGAGGGAATGAAAGTTTAAGTGTTGTGTTCGTTCAATGTCTACATCCCTCCTTTACAATAAGTAATAAATTGCAATTGCAAGTTCGTTGGTCGTGACCAGATTGAGGCTGGTTTCTTTGTGCCTATTTTTCAGTTTATGTCTTTCATTTGCTGTAGTGGTTATTTAGGATTATACCCAGTTTAATGCATTGGATTCTTTGATCATTTCAGTAAAAGCTATTGGTGGTGGGCTGACTTAATATGTTCTAGTGTTTCTTAACATTACACATAGTTCAATGCATTTGATTATTGGATGATTTTGGTAAATGTTGCACAGTAGACTGGTGATGGGTTGACATTAAGTCATTGTGCCTTACTACAGCGCTTACAGGGAGGGGGGAAAAAGGATTTGATCCCCTGCTGATTTTGTATGTTTGCCCACATAAAGAAATGATCAGTCTATAATTTTAATGGTAGGTTTATTTGAACAGTGAGAGACAGAATAACAACAAAAAAATGCAGAAAAACGCATGTCAAAAATGTTATAAATTGATTTGCATTTTAATGAGGGAAATAAGTATTTGACCCCCTCTCAATCAGAAAGATTTCTGGCTCCCAGGTGTCTTTTATACAGGTAACGACCTGAGATTAGAAGCACACTCTTAAAGGGAGTGCTCCTAATCTCAGCTTGTTACCTGTATAAAAGACACCTGTCCACAGAAGCAATCAATCAATCAGATTCCAAACTCTCCACCATGGCCAAGACCAAAGAGCTCTCCAAGGATGTCAGGGACAAGATTGTAGACCTACACAAGGCTGGAATGGGCTACAAGACCATCGCCAAGCAGCTTGGTGAGAAGTTGACAACAGTTGGTGCGATTATTCGCAAATGGAAGAAACACAAAATAACTGTCAATCTCCCTCGGCCTGGGGCTCCATGCAAGATCTCACCTCGTGGAGTTGCAATGATCATGAGAACGTTGAGGAATCAGCCCAGAACTACACGGGAGGATCTTGTCAATGATCTCAAGGCAGCTGGGACCATAGTCACCAAGAAAACAATTGGTAACACACTACACCGTGAAGGACTGAAATCCTGCAATGCCCGCAAGGTCAAACTTACAAAATCAGCAGGGGATCAAATACTTTTTTCCCTCACTGTACAGTAGCTAGCTATCTACTACGTTTCAGTTATTTACTTAAATAGAGTAAAAAAGAGCTCTCTGAGAATAATTTTTTCTTTGGCTTTGCCCTGTATTCTCTGGAAGGATTTTCTTGAGATAAATGACCACTCCAGTGCAGAGGATGACAGCCTCTGATATTGAATTGATTTCTGAAATGTTGCAGAACTGACTTTTTTATGTATACGCCAAGACATGAATCATAAAAATTCGATTAAAAACCCCTTGAATGGCTGACACCTGAATATTATTTGTGATGATTAACTTGACTCAGTCATTACAAAGGGAGTCAAGTCAGAGTGCCTCAGACAAAATTGCTATTTCATTCCCCATTGAATTTCCCAGGTATTTATTTTATTTTTTCCCCCTTTAGAATTCAGAATCATATTGTTCCTTATTGCTGCACACAGCAATATGGACCTATTGATAGTACAGCAATACACAGATATGCATACTGTTATTCTGAAAACATGGAAACAAATGATATACAATATTTAATGTACATTTACTGTATTCAGATGTTTGAAAGCTCATGTTACTGTTATGCAGTAGTCTCTTTAAACATGAGAAGCATATAGGTAGGGTGTAATTGGGGACTGGGGGTGGAGTATGTTTTTTTTAGGGAGGTGACCCTTTATCATTGTTATAACTACCATCCCTGGGGTGGGGGGTGGAGGGCACCATTTCCTCATTAAATAATTGACTGTTCTCAAAATGACCTCTCCCCCACACCTCAACCTACACGTTACATCAATCATTCACTGCTCATGGCTAACCTACCTATAAACTACACATACAGTAAAATACACTATCTCACATCATCTCCCTCTCTGCTTGTCCTTCCAGAGCTATTCCGGACAGGGAGGAGGAGGCGGCGGTGGGAACGGTGCGGGGGACGAGGACTACGAGATCCCGCCCATCACCCCTCCTAACCACGCCGAGCCTTCCCTGCTCCACCTGATGGACCCAGAGTCGGGCTACCTGTGCCACTCCCTAGGGGCCCACCACAATGGTATGATCAACCCGTACTCCTACCCGGAGCTGCCCGCCCTCATGATGTCCAATATGTTGGCCCAAGACGGCCACCTGCTCTCCAGCCAAATGCCATCGGTGAGTCCCCCACAAGCTGTTTGCTTAGATACCACACCTGGGTTCAAATACTACTTGAAATCATTTAAAATACTTAATCTGTGCTCGATTTAGTTTGCCTGTTGCAATGGAGCTAGCAGACAAGTTCCAAAAATGCAAACTCAGCCCACCTGGCACACCAGGCAGCCTTAAGCAAACACTCAAAGTATTTGAAAGACTTCAAGTATTATTTGAAGCCAGGTCCGTCTGATACTGATTCACCCACTCCATCATTTGGTGGTACCAACGACTGGTGGTCAGAGGGTTGTGTTCGTTGTCACTTGCCTGAGGAGACTAGTATGTCTAAGAAAGATTGAGTTTGAAACAGATACAGTTTGAAACGATTTTCTCAAAATGGGCATTTCAGCAAATTGTTTGGATGAGAACATAGATGGTTTGGCTCTAGGGAAAGCATAGCGTTTTTTTGTTTAGACTGCCAACTCTTCTGGTTTGTAACTTTTTGAATAGTAAAATGTTACATTAACAACACAGGCTATGTGAATCATTTCTCTGTTCATTTCATATGACATACAACAATATTCATGCAATATCAAGAGGAAGGCAAAGTAAGGGATTGCCCTGTCAGCTCTGACACACAAAGGTTTGTGGGTAAATCCATCATTTTCAAACATCCAATATGAATACACTGATTGCTATACTGCATGAATACAGCCTCACTCAGCCTTTTTACACAAACTGCTTCAATGTGCCACAAATTGTCATCCTTAGCCATAATTGTATTCATGAGAAAGGCAGGAAATCGACATTGTTTCCATGTGTCTGGAATGAGATCATTCTCTATAAAACAGTCAAATACATCCCAAATGGCACCCTATTCTCTATAAGGTGCACTAATTTTGACAAGGGCTCATAGGGCTCTGGTTAAAAGTAGTGCACTATATAGGGAATAGGGTGCATTTTGGGACGCATGGAACATCCACTGTATACACCATCAGAATATCGAAACTGTCTACATAGAGAGTAGAGACAATTTTATGTACCTGGTCAGAGAAAGAAAGTGTCATTTTAACTGAGAAAATTAAATCTACATTTTTATACAGAAACTGTATAGAGACTGAGAGTTCAAGGTATTAACTTAGGACCACTATATCTGACTGTATACTTGGTCATATCACCAATACACATAATTATGGCTTTGGAAATGGCATCTGCACAAAAAAAACAAATATCAGCTTTTCTATTACTATGGAACGTATTATCCAGACAGTAAATATGGATATTTGATTTTTCACAAAATAATGATGGTTTCCTTTGAATGATGGTGTCTTTTGAGAGTCCAATGTATCCATAGAGAGGACATGGAGGGGTTTTCATTGCTACACTACACTCAACAGGACAAGACATTTAAGCATTCAAGAGTTTAAGTGTCTTTGGGTCTTTGAAAAGCGCTATATAATAAAGTATTATTTATAAAGTATTATTATTGTATTATTATTATTATTATTATTATTATTATTATTATTATTATTATTATTATTATTATTATTCACAGCCATACATGTCTTCCACTTATAGCAATGGCTGCATCTTATTTGACCCATACAGATCATCCAGTTCGTCAATATACAGTTGAAGTCTGAAGTTTACATACACGTTAGCCAAATACATTTAAACAAGTTTTTCACAATTCCTGACATTTAATCCTTGTAAAAATTCCCTGTTTTAGGTCAGTTAGGATCACCACTTTATTTTAAGAATGTGAAATGTCAGAATAATAGTAGAGAGAATTATTTATTTCAACTTTTATTTATTTAATCACATTCCCAGTGGGTCAGAAGTTAACATACACTTAAGTTTACATACACTGGTATCATTGCCTTTAAATTGTTTAACTTGGGTCAAACGTTTCGGGTAGCCTTCCACAAGCTTCCCACAATAAGTTGTGTGAATTTTGGCCCATTCCTCCTGGCAGAGCTGGTGTAACTGAGTCAGGTTTGTAGGCCTCCTTGCTCACACACGCTTTTTCAGTTCTGCCCACAAATGTTCTATAGGATTGAGGTCAGGGCTTTGTGATGGCTACTCCAATACCTTGACTTTGTTGTCCTTAAGCCATTTTGCCACAACTTTGGAAGTATGCTTGGGGTCATTGTTCATTTGGAAGACCAATTTGCGACCAAGCTTTAACTTCCTGACTGATGTTTTGAGATGTTGCTTCAATATATCCACATAATTTTCCTTCCTCATGATGCCATCTATTTTGTGAAGTGCACCAGTCCCTCCTGCAGCAAAGCACCCCCACAGCATGATGCTGCCACCCCCGTGCTTCACGGTTGGGATGGTGTTCTTCGGCTTGCAAGCAGCCCCCTTTTTCCTCCAAACATAACGATGGTCATTATGGCCAAACAGTTATATTTTTGTTTCATCGGACCAGAGTACATTTCTCCAAAGAATACAATCTTTGTCCCCATGTACAGTTGCAAACCGTAGTCTGGCTTTTTTATGGCGGTTTTGGAGCAGTGGCTTCTTCCTTGCTGAGCGGCCTTTCAGGTTATGTCGATATAGGACTCGTTTTACCGTGGATATAGATACTTTTGTACCTGTTTCCTCCAGCATCTTCTCAAGGTCCTTTGCTGTTGTTCTGGGATTGATTTGCACTTTTCGCACCAAAGTACGTTAATCTCTAGGAGACAGAACGCGTCTCCTTCCTGAGCGGTATGACGGCTGTGTGGTCCCATGGTGTTTATACTTGCGTACTATTGTTTGTACAGATGAACGTGGTACCTTCAGGCGTTTGGAAATTGCTCCCAAGGATGAACCAGACTTGTGGAGGTTTACAAAAAAACATCTGAGGTCTTGGCTGATTTCTATTGATTTTTCCATGATGTTAAGCAAAGAGGCACTGAGTTTGAAGATAGGCCTTGAAATACATTGACAGGTACACCTCCAATTGACTCAAATGATGTGAATTAGCCTATCAGAAGCTTTGTCTGCTAGATAACACCATGATTATATGTCATGTATATGTTTGCCACGAACACGTGATACACGCCAGATTGTATACATACAGATATGTATACATACTCATGTACACGGTATTGTTTCGAGGGCAAGGAGAGTATTTGAATGTGATTTATCACTATATAGTGACTTATCACTATATTCATGTGACTTCACATCTGGTGTATACTGTATATTAGTGTTGGTGTATATATTAGTGTTGGTGTATGTAGTTGTATATATTGGTGTATATATTAGTGTTGGTGTATAAAGTTGGTGTATATATTGGTGCATATATTAGTGTTGGTGTATATAGTTGTATATATTGGTGTATATATTAGTGTTGGTGTATTTAGTTGTATATATTGGTGTATATAGTAGTGTCGGTGTGTATAGTTGTATATATTGTTGTATATATTAGTGTTGGTGTATATAGTTGTATATATTGGTGTATATATTAGTGTTGGTGTATATAGTTGGTGTACATATTAGTTTTGGTGTATATAGTTGGTGTATATAATGGTGTATATATTAGTGTTGGTGTATATCGTTTTTTTGGTTACAGCTCATTAAGTACGCGCCGGAGGGGATGGCTGCCATCTTATGGACTCTTAACCAACCGTGCTATTTTGTGTGTTTTTTCGCATTGTTTGTAACTTATTTTGTACGTAATGTTGCTCGTACCGTCTCTTATGACCGAAAATAGCTTCTGGACATCAGAACAGCGATTACTCACCTTGAACTGGACAAATAATGTTTCTTTAATGAGTCGGACGAGAGGGATTTGCTCCAGACAACCGACAGGGCCCTCATCCCCGTCATTCGCAATAGAACGAAAAGGAGATATTGCGGAAGGAGATCGGGGTGCTTGGTAAGGAGCCGGTGACGAGTGGCTAATCTGCCTTTGCCATCGATACTATTGGCCAATTTACAATCGTTTGATAATAAAGTGGACGAACTACAGGCACGAATATCCTACCAACGGGATATTAAAAACTGTAATATCTTATGTTTCACCGAGTCATGGCTGAACGAAGACATGAATAACATACAGCTGGCGGGTTATACACTGTATCGGCAGGATAGAACAGCAGCATCTGGTAAGACAAGGGGTGGCGGTCTATGTATATTTGTAAACAACAGCTGATGCACGATATCTAAGGAAGTATCAAGGTTTTGCTCGCCTGAGGTAGAGTATCTCATGATAAGCTGTAGACCACACTATCTACCAAGAGAGTTTTCATTTATATTCTTCGTAGCCATCTATTTATCACCACAAACCAATGCTGGCACTAAGAACGCACTCAATGAACTGTATACGGCCATAAGCAAACAGGAAAACGCTCATCCAGAGGCGGCGCTTCTAGTGGCCGGGGACTTTAATGCAGGGAAACTTAAATCCGTTGTACCTCATTTCTACCAGCATGTTAAATGTGCAACCAGAGGGGAAAAAACTCTAGACCACCTTTACTCCACACACAGAGACGCGTACAAAGCTCTCCCTCACCTCCATTTGGCAAATCTGACCATAATTCTATCCTCCTGATTCCTGCTTACAAGCATAAACTAAAGCAGGAAGCACCAGTGACTCGGTCAATAAAAAAGTGGTCAGATGAAGACTATTTTGCTAGCACAAACTGGAATATGTTCCGGGATTCTTCCGATGGCATTGAGGAGTACAGTCACTGGCTTCATCAATAAGTGCATCGATGACGTCGTCCCCACAGTGACTGTTCGTACATACCCCAACCAGAAGCCATGGATTACAGGCAACATCCGCACTGAGCTAAAGGGTAGAGCCACCACTAACCCGGAAGCTTATAAGAAATCCTGCTATGCCCTCCGACGAACCATCAAACAGGCAACGCGTCAATACAGGACTAAGATCGAATCGTACTACACCGGCTCCGATGCTCGTCGGATGTGGCAGGGCTTGCAAACTATTACAGACTACAAAGGGAAGCACAGCCGCGAGCTGCCCAGTGACACGAGCCTACCAGACGAGCTAAATTACTTCTATGCTCGCTTCGAGGCAAGTAACACTGAAACATGCATGAGAGCATCAGCTGTTCCAGACGACTGTGTGATCACGCTCCCCGTAGCCGATGTGAGTAAGACCTTTAAACAGGTCAACATTCAGATTACCAGGACGTGTACTCCAAGCATGCGCTGACCAACTGGCAAGTGTCTTCACTGACATTTTCAACCTCTCCCTGTCTGAGTCTGTAATACCAACATGTTTCAAGAAGACCACCATAGTCCCTGTGCCCAAGAACACTAAGGTAACCTGCCTAAATGACTACCGACCCGTAGCACTCACGTCTGTAGCCATGAAGTGCTTTGAAAGGCTGGTCATAGCTCACATCAACACCATTATCCCAGAACCATAGACCCACTCCAATTTGCATACCGCCCCAACAGATCCACAGATTATGCAATCTATATTGCGCTCCATACTGCCCTTTCACACCTGGACAAAAGGAACACCTATGTGAGAATGCTATTCATTGACTACAGCCCAGCGTTCAACACCATAGTGCCCTCAAAGCTCATCACTAAGCTAAGAACCCTGGGACTAAACACCTCCCTCTGCAACTGGATCCTGGACTTCCTGACGGGCCGCCCCCAGGTGGTAAGGGTAGGTAACAACACATCCGCCACGCTGATCCTCAACACGGGGGCCCCTCAGGGGTGCGTCCTCAGTCCCCTCCTGTACTCCCTGGTCACTCATGACTGCATGGCCAGGCACGACTCCAACGCCATCATTAAGTTTGCCGATGACACAACAGTGGTAGGCCTGATCACCGACAATAACGAGACAGACTATAGGGAGGAGGTCAGAGACCTGGCCGTGTGGTGCCAGGACAACAACCTCTCCCTCAATGTGGTCAAGACAAAGGAGATGATTGTGGACTACAGGAAAAATAAGAGGACCGAGCACGCCCCCCATTCTCATCTACGGTGCTGTAGTGGAGCAGGTTGAGAGCTTCAAGTTCCTTGGTGTCCACATCACCAACAAACGAACATGGTCCAAACATACCAAGACAGTCATGAAGAGGGCACGACAAAGCCTATTCCCCCTCAGGAGACTGAAAAGATTTGGCATGGGTCCTCAGATCCTCAAAAGGTTCTACAGCTGCACCATCGAGAGCATCCTGACTGGTTGCATCACAGCCTGGTATGGCAACTGCTCGGCCTCCGACTGCAAGGCACTACAGAGGGTAGTGCGTACGGCCCAGTACATCACTGGGGCCAAGCTTCGTTCCATCCAGGACCTCTATACCAGGCGGTGTCAGAGGAAGGCCCTAGAAATTGTCAAAGACTCCAGCCACCCTAGTTGATAGACTGTTCTCTCTGCTACTGCACGGCAAGCGGTACCGGAGCACCAAGTCCAAGAGGCTTCTAAACAGCTTCTACCCCCAAACCATAAGGCTCCTTAACATCTAATCAAATGGCTACCCAGACTATTTGCATTGCCCCCCCCCCCCCCCCCCCCCGCCCCCCCTTTTACGCTGCTACTACTCTCTGTTTATTTTTATTTTTTTTAAATCCACCTTTATTTAACCAGGTAAGCCAGTTGAGAACAAGTTCTCATTTATAACTGCGACCTGGCCAATATAAACCTATGTATAGTCACTTTAATAACTCTACCTACATGTACATATTACCTCAATTACCTCGACTAACCGGTGCCCCCGCACATTGCCTCGGTACCGGTACCCCCTGTATATAGCCTCGCTATTGTTATTTTTACTGCTGCTCTTTAATTATTTGTTACTTTTATTTCGTATTTTTTTGTATTGTATTTTTTTGTGATTTTTTTTGTATTCGTTCTTAAAACTGCATTGTTGGTTAAGGGCTTGTAAGTAAGCATTTCACTGTAAGGTCTACACCTGTTGTATTCGGCGCATGTGACAAATAAAAATTGATTTGTTTTGATTTATAGTTTTATACACTGCTCAAAAAAATATAGGGAACACTAAAATAACACATCCTAGATCTGAATGAATGAAATAATCTCATTAAATACTTTTTTCTTTACATAGTTGAATGTGCTGACAACAAAATCACACAAAAATGATCAATGGAAATCAAATGTATCAACCCATGGAGGTCTGGATTTGGAGTCACCCTCAAAATTAAAGTGGAAAACCACACTACAGGCTGATCCAACTTTGATGTAATGTCCTTAAAACAAGTCAAAATGAGGCTCAGTAGTGTGTGTGGCCTCCACGTGCCTGTATGACCTCCCTACAATGCCTGGGCATGCTCCTGATGAGGTGGCGGATGGTCTCCTGAGGGATCTCCTCCCAGACCTGGACTAAAGCATCCGCCAACTCCTGGACAGTCTGTGGTGCAACGTGGCGTTGGTGGATGGAGCGAGACATGATGTCCCAGATGTGCTCAATTGGATTCAGGTCTGGGGAACGGGCAGGCCAGTCCATAGCATCAATGCCTTCCTCTTGCAGGAACTGCTGACACACTCCAGCCACATGAGGTCTAGCATTGTCTTGCATTAGGAGGAACCCAGGGCCAACCGCACCAGCATATGGTCTCACAAGGGGTCTGAGGATATCATCTCGGTACCTAATGGCAGTCAGGTTACCTCTGGCGAGCACATGGAGGGCTGTGCGGCCCCCCAAAGAAATGTCACCCCACACCATGACTGACCCACCGCCAAACCAGTCATGCTGGAGGATGTTGCAGGCAGCAGAACGTTCTCCACGGCGTCTCCAGACTCTGTCACATCTGTCACGTGCTCAGTGTGAACCTGCTTTCATCTGTGAAGAGCACAGGGTGCCAGTGGCGAATTTGCCAAATTTGGTGTTCTCTGGCAAATGCCAAACGTCCTGCACGGTGTTGGGCTGTAAGCACAACCTCCACCTGTGGACGTCGGGCCCTCATACCACCCTCATGGAGTCTGTTTCTGACCGTTTGAGCAGACACATGCACATTTGTGACCTGCTGGAGGTCATTTTGCAGGGCTCTGGCAGTGCTCCTCCTGCTCCTCCTTGCACAAAGGCGGAGGTAGCAGTCCTGCTGCTGGGTTGTTGCCCTCCTACGGCCTCCTCCACGTCTCCTGATGTACTGGCCTGTCTCCTGGTAGCGCCTCCATGCTCTGGACACTACGCTGACAGACACAGCAAACCTTCTTGCCACAGCTCGCATTGATGTGCTATCCTGGATGAGCTGCACTACCTGAGCCACTTGTGTGGGTTGTAGTCTCATGCTACCACTAGAGTGAAAGCACCGCCAGCATTCAAAAGTGACCAAAACATCAGCCAGGAAGCATAGGAACTGAGAAGTGGTCTGTAGTCACCACCTGCAAAACCAGTCCTTTATTGGGGGTGTCTTGCTAATTGCCTATCATTTCCACCTGTTGTCTGTTTCATTTGCACAACAGCATGTGAAATTTATTGTCAATCAGTGTTGCTTCCTAAGTGGACAGTTTGATTTCACAGAAGTGTGATTGACTTGGAGTTACATTGTGTTGTTTAAGTGTTCCCTTAATTTTTTTTAGCAGTGTATATTGGTGTATATGTTAGTGTTGGTGTATATAGTTGGTGTATATATTGGTGTATATATTAGTGTTGGTGTATATAGTTGTATATATTGGTGTATATATTAGTGTTAGTGTATATAGTTGTATACAGTACCAGTCAAAAGTTTGGACACACCTATTCATTCAAGGGTTTTTCTTTATTTTTTATATTTTCTACCTTGTAGAATAATAGTGAAGACATACATTTGGTTAAGGTAGGGGGATTGTGGAGGCCAGGTCATCTGACGCAGCACTCCATCACTCTCCTTCTTGGTAAAATAGCCCTTACACAGCCTGGAGGTGTGTTGTGTCATTGTCCTGTTGAAAAACAAATGATAGTCCCATTAAGCCCAAACCTGATGGGATGGTGTATCGCTGCAGAATGCTGTGGTAGCCATGCTGGTTAAGTGTGCCTTGAATTCTAAATTCTAAATCACAGACAGTGTCACCAGCAAAGCACGCCCACACCATAACACCTCCTCCTCCATACTTTACGGTGGGAAATACACATGTGGAGATAATCCGTTCACCCACACCGCGTCTCACAAAGACATGGCAGTTGGAAACAAAAATCTCATGTCCATTGCTCGTGTTTCTTGGCCAAAGCAATTGGTGTCCTTTAGTAGTGGTTTCTTTGTGACAGCACTGGAATAAACTTTTCAATAATATGGACTTGATATTTTACCAAATAGGGCTATCTTCTGTTCATCATAGGTACACGTCAACTATGACAGACAAATTGAGGGAAAAAAATGCAGAAAATCATATTGTAGGATTTTTAATGAATTTATTTGCAAATTATGGTGGAAAATAAGTATTTGGTCAATAACAAAAGTTTCTCAATACTTTGTTATATACCCTTTGTTGGCAATGACACAGGTCAAACGTTTTCTGTAAGTCTTCACAAGGTTTTCACACACTGTTGCTGGTATTTTGGCCCATTCCTCCATGCAGATCTGCTCTAGAGCAGTGATGTTTTGGGGCTGTCGCTGGGCAACACGGACTTTCAACTCCCTCCAAAGATTTTCTATGGGGTTGAGATCTGGAAACTGGCTAGGCCACTCCAGGACCTTGAAATGCTTCTTACGAAGCCACTCCTTCGTTGCCCGGGCGGTGTGTTTGGGATCATTGTCATGCTGAAAGACCCAGCCACGTTTCATCTTCAATGCCCTTGCTGATGGAAGGAGGTTTTCACTCAAAATCTCACGATACATGGCCCCATTCATTCTTTCCTTTACACGGATCAGTCGTCCTGGTCCCTTTGCAGAAAAACAGCCCCAAAGCATGATGTTTCCACCCCCATGCTTCACAGTAGGTATGGTGTTCTTTGGATGCAACTCAGCATTCTTTGTCCTCCAAACACGACGAGTTGAGTTTTTACCAAAAAGTTATATTTTGGTTTCATCTGACCATATGACATTCTCCCAATCCTCTTATGGATCATCCAAATGCACTCTAGCAAACTTCAGACGGGCCTGGACATGTACTGGCTTAAGCAGGGGGACACGTCCTACACTGCAGGATTTGAGTCCCTGGCGGCGTAGTGTGTTACTGATGGTAGGCTTTGTTACTTTGGTCCCAGCTCTCTGCAGGTCATTCACTAGGTCCCCCCGTGTGGTTCTGGGATTTTTGCTCACCGTTCTTGTGATCATTTTGACCCCACAGGGTGAGATCTTGCGTGGAGCCCCAGATCGAGGGAGATTATCAGTGGTCTTGTATGTCTTCCATTTCCTAATAATTGCTCCCACAGTTGATTTCTTAAAACCAAGCTGCTTACCTATTGCAGATTCAGTCTTCCCAGCCTGGTGCAGGTCTACAATTTTGTTTCTGGTGTCCTTTGACAGCTCTTTGGTCTTGGCCATAGTGGAGTTTGGAGTGTGACTGTTTGAGGTTGTGGACAGGTGTCTTTTATACTGATAACAAGTTCAAACAGGTGCCATTAATACAGGTAATGAGTGGAGGACAGAGGAGCCTCTTAAAGAAGAAGTTACAGGTCTGTGAGAGCCAGAAATCTTGCTTGTTTGTAGGTGACCAAATACTTATTTTCCACCATAATTTGCAAAGAAATTCATTAAAAATCCTACAATGTGATTTTCTGGATTTTTTTTTCTCAATTTGTTGTCATAGTTGACATGTACCTATCATGAAAATTACAGGCCTCTCTCATCTTTTTAAGTGGGAGAACTTGCACAATTGGTGGCTGACTAAATACTTTTTCCCCCACTGTATATAGTTGCTGTATATATTGGCATATATATCAGAGTTGGTGCATATATTGGCATATATATCAGAGTTGGTGTATCGGTGTGTATGTTGTTGAATATATTAGTTTATTGCTGTATATATGTTTGTATCATGTTGTGTTGGAACACGGCTCAAGCTGTTGTTGTGGCCTCTTATTCTACTTCTTCCTCTCCATAAACAATATCTCTGCTCTTGAAATGGATCTAGTACATCTGGAGGTCAGGCCTTATATTCAATCTTGAGCCCTTTTATTCAATCTTGAGCACATTGAGAGAAAAAAAATCCATTAGGTTTCATCTTACCTGCATCAGCCATTCTATTGTGGCGCTGCAGTGAGATCTGTTTTCATCAGAGAGATTCAATACGTGAGCTGGTCAATGAAAAGAGTGCAATAGGGATGGATGGAGAGAGAAAGAGAGAGAGGGAAAGGGGAGAGAGAGAGAGAGAGAGAGAGAGAGAGAGAGAGAGAGAGAGAGAGAGAGAGAGAGAGAGAGAGAGAGAGAGAGAGAGAGAGAGAGAGAGAGAAAGAAAGAGGGAAATTGCAGAAAGGGAAAGTAGCTCTCATTTTAAATGGCCAAATATCAACACTTTTCAACACATTTGTTAAGGATTTGAGTGTTGGTGTGAATTAGCATGTATTATCTGAAATCAATGGTTTTGTTAGCTAGTGATGAACCTGCAAGTAAGCATTTCGTTGCACTGTGTGCACCATGTATATCATGTGTATATGACAAGTAAACAAACTTGAACTTGAACTTGAAAAGCTAATAAGCTAAAAGCTAATAATATTAGCTCAAATCTAACAAGAGTGGGAACATCCACTTGTCAGCTAAAGCTGATAGCCTCTTCTTTCTGAACACTCCCAGACCTCCCTGTGTGCTAAATGCTAATGCTAGCTGTGGATGCATACCTACTGTACAGCTTTACATTTTAGTAGACGCTCTTATCCAGAGCATACATTTATTTATTTTTTTTCATACCCCCCGTGGGAATTGAACCCACAACCCTGGCGTTGCAAATGCCATGCTCTACCAACTGAGCTACATCCCTGCCGGCCATTCCCTCCCCTACCCAGGGCCAATTGTGCGCCACCCCATGGGTCTCCCGGTCGCGGCCGGCTATGACAGAGCCTGGATTCGAACCAGGATCTCTAGTGGCACAGCTAGCACCCCTTAGACCACTGCGCCACAACATCATCCCTATACACCGACACCTCTTCTCCACAAACTTATTTCTTAGGGTTTGTGCTTCTTTTCAAAACTCTGCTCAGCCGCTTACCCAAACACACTTAAAAACACAGAGTGCTGCGAGACAATAAAATGCTCCCTCTCATCTGCATAGGTACTAACTATGCTGTTGTAGTTCTTCCCCCAACTCTTAGGTCTGAAACACGTCATTGACTGTATTTCCCTCATTTCATTGAGAGGCATTTTCAATTCATAAGGGCCTAAACTGATGGTTATGTTGTTGCAGTACCGAGCCCCTCCTGGACGAACCCGATATCTTTCAGAGAGCATTTTCTCTGATGCTCGGATGCACTTGGCAAGCCCTCCACTCTCTCTGTTAATGTGCTAACTGTCATAGCATCTTCCATAAGTTCCAAAACAGATTAGACATTTAATATCCACGCTCAGGTTGCACTGATCTTATCCATACAGTTTAGGGAGATACCCATCGGCCGGTGGTGGAGGGTTTCTGGACTAGGATTAAATAGTGGGTCCCACAGTTGTTTATTGTGCCATGTCTTCATTGGCTTGTGCATTTGCTGCTGCGGAGGTGCCCTTTATCTGTTAACAACCAGAGTGCTAGTTGTATTCCAGTTTATTAGGCCTACTGCTGGTCTGTGTTACCTAGCCAGTCTACTGCTGGTCTGTGTTACCTAGCCAGTCTACTGCTGGTCTGTGTTACCTAGCCAGTCTACTGCTGGTCTGTGTTACCTAGCCAGTCTACTGCTGGTCTGTGTTACCTAGCCAGTCTACTGCTGGTCTGTGTTACCTAGCCAGTCTACTGCTGGTCTGTGTTACCTAGCCAGTCTACTGCTGGTCTGTGTTACCTAGCCAGTCTACTGCTGGTCTGTGTTACACAGCCAGTCTACTGCTGGTCTGTGTTACTTAGCCAGTCTACTGCTGGTCTGTGTTACCTAGCCAGTCTACTACTGGTCTGTGTTACCTAGCCAGTCTACTGCTGGTCTGTGTTACCTAGCCAGTCTACTACTGGTCTGTGTTACCTAGCCAGTCTACTGCTGGTCTGTGTTACCTAGCCAGTCTACTGCTGGTCTGTGTTACCTAGCCAGTCTACTGCTGGTCTGTGTTACCTAGCCAGTCTACTGCTGGTCTGTGTTACCTAGCCAGTCTACTGCTGGTCTGTGTTACCTAGCCAGTCTACTGCTGGTCTGTGTTACCTAGCCAGTCTACTGCTGGTCTGTGTTACCTAACCAGTCTACTACTGGTCTGTGTTACCTAGCCAGTCTACTGCTGGTCTGTGTTACCTAGCCAGTCTACTGCTGGTCTGTGTTACCTAGCCAGTCTACTGCTGGTCTGTGTTACCTAGCCAGTCTACTGCTGGTCTGTGTTACCTAGCCAGTCTACTGCTGGTCTGTGTTACCTAGCCAGTCTACTGCTGGTCTGTGTTACCTAGCCAGTCTACTGCTGGTCTGTGTTACCTAGCCAGTCTACTGCTGGTCTGTGTTACCTAGCCAGTCTACTGCTGGTCTGTGTTACCTAGCCAGTCTACTGCTGGTCTGTGTTACCTAGCCAGTCTACTGCTGGTCTGTGTTACCTAGCCAGTCTACTGCTGGTCTGTGTTACCTAGCCAGTCTACTGCTGGTCTGTGTTACCTAGCCAGTCTACTGCTGGTCTGTGTTACCTAGCCAGTCTACTGCTGGTCTGTGTTACCTAGCCAGTCTACTGCTGGTCTGTGTTACCTAGCCAGTCTACTGCTGGTCTGTGTTACCTAGCCAGTCTACTGCTGGTCTGTGTTACCTAGCCAGTCTACTGCTGGTCTGTGTTACCTAGCCAGTCTACTGCTGGTCTGTGTTACCTAGCCAGTCTACTGCTGGTCTGTGTTACCTAGCCAGTCTACTGCTGGTCTGTGTTACCTAGCCAGTCTACTACTGGTCTGTGTTACCTGGATATTTCAAGAAATACTGCATATGATAGTGCCCTGAGTTTTTCCTGATCATGTGACCTGATCAGGAAAAATGCTGTAACTCTTTTTCTAGAAAGCCTTCTTTCTGAACACAGTATGTACATCCGTCTTTCATCCTGAAATTGCTGTCATCCTAAACACAAACAGTACTACAACTTGAATCATTAATCTTTGACTGGGTATCTTATTCATGCCCTGCATTTATGTATATGTTAGTCATCATCATTGTCAACATTAAAGTGTTCATATTAAATAGTTTATTGATAAATGCATAGATCAACCAAGGGATTTTGTTATTAGCTTTCATTTTAATATCAAGGTATTAGCGCTATTAGCATGTTGTTATACTAATATGCTAATTATTCTTATTTCTTAACTGTATTTATTGTGTGTTTATTGATTGATTAATGCATCGTTGGGTTTATATGAAAAATGTATGAAAAATGTATGCACTCACTAACTGTAAGTCGCTCTGGATAAGAGCGTCTGCTAAATGACTAAAATGTCAAAAGTAAAATGTTTATGGCTCGCAAGAAATGTGTTTCACTGTACTTGTGCACGTGTGCACATGACATTAAAACTTGAAACTATGCTCATGTACCCTGTTACAGGATGCATGAGGACAGTGAGTGAGGCCAATTAGTTGACCCCCATTGTCATGGAAGTTCATTAACGATATTATAAAGAGGTAGACACCAAGGATTCTCATATTCAGCTTGCAGCTTTATATGGGCTTTTGTTCCAACGTTTTAAATGCAAGATCGAATTAACAATCCTTTAATCTCCTGACTATTATTCCGAGGATTAATTGAATGGAATTAATATTGACCCGGTTGTCATGTTAAAGGTGGCAGCTTGATGGGTTTTCGGTCTCTGGTGCTTACGGCAGGTGTTCGCTAAGTGTACGTGAATGAAAGATGAGCCACAATGTCAACTTAACTTGTCACAGACAAGGCTAATGATTTAAGGAAAAGATACTAGAGGTGCATCTTAATGTGTTCTCCCTAATGCCAGCTTTCAGTAATTTAACTAGATTTGCACATTGCCCACCAATGTGGAGAGATGACGCAAGGTAGATTAGCAAATGGATAATGCATTTGACTTTTATTATGTGCTTTGTTAAAATAACAAATAGACCATGGCTACTTGCCGTACATTGATTTTGCTATTGTAGTTTCAAATTAGGTTTGATCAAATTTATAATTTTTCAAGGCAAAATTATTTCTTACCCAATCTACTTTTATTGAACTCTTTAATTGAATGTAACTCATGAATTGATGAATTGCAAGTCATTGATGCTTGTGGTAAAGAAAAATATGTCTAAAGTGTCTAAAAAGGTAACAAGCATTAGTTTATGTCAACAATATACACTGCTCAAAAAAAATTAAGGGAACACTTAAACAACACAATGTAACTCCAAGTCAATCACACTTCTGTGAAATCAAACTGTCCACTTAGGAAGCAACACTGATTGACAATACATTTCACATGCTGTTGTGCAAATGGAATAGACAACAGGTGGGAATTATAGGCAATAGCAAGACACCCCCAATAAAGGACTGGTTTTGCAGGTGGTGACCACAGATCACTTCTCAGTTCCTATGCTTCCTGGCTGATGTTTTGGTCACTTTTGAATGCTGGCGGTGCTTTCACTCTAGTGGTAGCATGAGACAGAGTCTACAACCCACACAAGTGGCTCAGGTAGTGCAGCTCATCCAGGATGGCACATCAATGCGAACTGTGGCAAGAAGGTTTGGTGTGTCTGTCAGCGTAGTGTCCAGAGCATGGAGGCACTACCAGGAGACAGGCCAGTACATCAGGAGACGTGGAGGAGGCCGTAGAAGGGCAACAACCCAGCAGCAGGACTGCTACCTCCGCCTTTGTGCAAGGAGGAGCAGGAGGAGCACTGCCAGAGCCCTGCAAAATGACCTCCAGCAGGCCACAAATGTGCATGTGTCTGCTCAAACGGTCAGAAACAGACTCCATGAGGGTGGTATGAGGGCCCGACGTCCACAGGTGGGGGTTGTGCTTACAGCCCAACACCGTGCAGGACGTTTGGCATTTGCCAGAGAACACCAAGATTGGCAAATTCGCCACTGGTGCCCTGTGCTCTTCACAGATGAAAGCAGGTTCACACTGAGCACGTGACAGACGTGACAGAGTCTGGAGATGCCGTGGAGAACGTTCTGCTGCCTGCAACATCCTCCAGCATGACCGGTTTGGCGGTGGGTCAGTCATGGTGTGGGGTGGCATTTCTTTGGGGGGCCGCACAGCCCTCCATGTGCTCGCCAGAGGTAGCCTGACTGCCATTAGGTACCGAGATGAGATCCTCAGACCCCTTGTGAGACCATATGCTGGTGCGGTTGGCCCTGGGTTCCTCCTAATGCAAGACAATGCTAGACCTCATGTGGCTGGAGTGTGTCAGCAGTTCCTGCAAGAGGAAGGCATTGATGCTATGGACTGCCCGTTCCCCAGACCTGAATCCAATTGAGCACATCTGGGACATCATGTCTCGCTCCATCCACCAACGCCACGTTGCACCACAGACTGTCCAGGAGTTGGCGGATGCTTTAGTCCAGGTCTGGGAGGAGATCCCTCAGGAGACCATCCGCCACCTCATCAGGAGCATGCCCAGGCGTTGTAGGGAGGTCATACAGGCACGTGGAGGCCACACACACTACTGAGCCTCATTTTGACTTGTTTTAAGGACATTACATCAAAGTTGGATCAGCCTGTAGTGTGGTTTTCCACTTAAATTTTGAGGGTGACTCCAAATCCAGACCTCCATGGGTTGATAAATTTGATTTCCATTGATAATTTTTGTGTGATTTTGTTGTCAGCACATTCAACTATATAAAGAAAAAAGTATTTAATAAGATTATTTCATTCATTCAGATCTAGGATGTGTTATTTTAGTGTTCCCTTTATTTTTTTGAGCAGTGTATTTCTGTTAAGAAGTCCATAGTACAGTCATAAGGTTAGGTTTTAGATTTCCGTCAACTTCTATTATGTTTACCAGGTTTTACTAGGCTACTATAGATTTTCTGCTAAAGGATTGCTACATTATTCTACCCTCTTTATTCAAATAGAATACTTTATGGGCTAACGGTTTAAAACCCATTTCTCAATCAAGAGACCTTCATTCTCAGTGATTGTAGCGTCTCTAGGGAAAAGATAGATCAGTTTCTTTAGTTTCGTTTTTTTATCACAGTTCAACAAGCATGATATAGGATGTATCTTATATATTGTATGAAATCTTCCAATAGACTCAGATAGATGATCAATGCCTCCAAAACAAATGGGAGAAAACACGTTTGTGTTTGATAGCCCTGTGAAACCTGAGCGAAAGAGAGAGAGAAAGAGAAAGAGAGAGAGAGAGAGAGAGAGAGAGAGAGAGAACGAGAGAGAGAGAGAGAGAGAGAGAGAGAGGGGCCTGCTTTTTAAACAGCTTTTCTTTTCACCTTTTGCGATTATTTATTTTCAAATAGTCCTTCAGGCTAATGTTCCGTTTTCGTATTTCACAGGCCCTTTTTCCATAAATGAAGCATCGCCGTAATAAATCATTGGACAAACAGAGACTTGTGCAAACCCTGAAAGGTCTAAAGATTTATGTAACACGTTTTCCACTTCCTCATTTTAGTACTCCACTGGTAAAGCTTGGCTAATAAAAAGTCCTATTAATATTTCCTGTTGCTAAGCAACCGCCGGCAGTCAAGTAATAGCATTCTGCTGGAAAAATAGATGACCGATAAGGAAAAATTCAATTATTTTATCATCTCCTGGGAAAAGGTGCCTTATTTCTCCGGCAATGTGATATGAAACTGTAGTTGTATATTATGAAGAAATATTTGAGCGAAATAGAAAGTTATTTCCAATTTCATTATGTCAAAGAGGACATTCATTGCTGCTAGACAGCTAGAACAAATATCTTTCTTATTTCTGATCAAGTCAATTAACTTTAGGATTAATTAAGCTAATCAAGGGATAAGGTATGGAATACATTTTATTTTTCTTAACCTCTAAAAGTCTAAGCCTTAGGGGGTGGGGGTTCTACTAAGTTAACATTTGGAATTGTTTTAAGATGGTCATACCATGGATCATTTAACTATTTGATTTTGAATAATAGGACCCCTGTAGGTATATATACAGTGAGGGAAAAAAGTATTTGATCCCCTGCTGATTTTGTACGTTTGCACACTGACAAAGAAATGATCAGTCTATAATTTTAATGTTAGGTTTATTTGAACAGTGAGAGACAGAATAACAACAAAAAAATCCAGAAAAACGCATGTCAAAAATGTTATAAATTGATTTGCATTTTAATGAGGGAAATAAGTATTTGACCCCTCTGCAAAACATGACTTAGTACTTGGTGGCAAAACCCTTTGGCAATCACAGAGGTCAGACGTTTCTTGTAGTTGGCCACCAAGTTTGCACACATCTCAGGAGGGATTTTGTTCCACTCCTCTTTGCAGATCTTCTCCAAGTCATTAAGGTTTCGAGGCTGACGTTTGGCAACTCGAACCTTCAGCTCCCTCCACAGATTGTCTATGGGGTTAAGGTCTGGAGACTGGCTAGGCCACTCCATAACCTTAATGTGCTTCTTCTTGAGCCACTCCTTTGTTGCCTTGGCTGTGTGTTTTGGGTCATTGTCATGCTGGAATACCCATCCACGACCCATTTTCAATGCCCTGGCTGAGGGAAGGAGGTTCTCACCCAAGATTTGACGGTACATGGCCCCGTCCATCATCCCTTTGATGCGGTGAAGTTGTCCTGTCCCCTTAGCAGAAAAACACCCCCAAAGCATAATGTTTCCACCTCCATGTTTGACGGTGGGGATGGTGTTCTTGGGGTCATAGGCAGCATTCCTCCTCCTCCAAACACGGCGAGCTGAGTTGATGCCAAAGAGCTCCATTTTGGTCTCATCTGACCACAACACTTTCACCCAGTTCTCCTCTGAATCATTCAGATGTTCATTGGCAAACTTCAGATGGCCCTGTATATGTGCTTTCTTGAGCAGGGGGACCTTGCAGGATTTCAGTCCTTCACGGCGTAGTGTGTTACCAATTGTTTTCTTGGTGACTAGTTCTGGGATGATTCCTCACTGTTCTCATGATCATTGTAACTCCACGAGGTGAGATCTTGCATGGAGCCCCAGGCCGAGGGAGATTGACAGTTATTTTGTGTTTCTTCCATTTGCGAATAATCGCACCAACTGTTGTCACCTTCTCACCAAGCTTCTTGGCAATGGTCTTGTAGCCCATTCCAGCCTTGTGTAGGTCTACAATCTTGTTCCTGACATCTTTGGAGAGCTCTTTGGTCTTGGCCATGGTGGAGAGTTTGGAATCTGATTGATTGATTGCTTCTGTGGACAGGTGTCTTTTATACAGGTAACAAGCTGAGATTAGGAGCACTCCCTTTAAGAGTGTGCTCCTAATCTCAGCTTGTTACCTGTATAAAAGACACCTGGGAGCCAGAAATCTTTCTGATTGAGAGGGGGTCAAATACTTATTTCCCTCATTAAAATGCAAATCAATTTATAACATTTTTGACATGCGTCTTTCTGGATCTTTTTGTTGTTATTCTGTCTCTCACTGTTCAAATAAACCTACCATTAAAATTAGAGACTGATCATTACTTTTTCAGTGTGCAAACGTACACAATCAGCAGGGGATCAAATACTTTTTTCCCTCACTGTATATAGGGATAAAATATTGAATTTGGCCTTTACTACTACAGCCCATAGAATCGCATTGAATAGCACATTCATAAATGGCAAAAAAATGATCATAAGGAATAAGGTTTTGAAGTGTCTGACCCATATCTAGGAGACATAAGGAAGCTCAGGAAGTATTAAATTTTTTTGGACACATATTTAACCCCTTTTTTTGTTGGCACAAACCATACTTCCATTAATTGTTTCAACCGGTACCGGGTTACCTTCAGACGAGTCCCATGATGGTGTTCGTGAGAATCTCCCTTTTCCATAATGGGGTCGTATAAGTTTGTAGCCCAAGCGGTTCGGACGCTACAGGCAGAAGTTGGCACATCGGCGGTACCGACTTCAGACGAGTCCCATTGGGGTTGTGGGGGTCGTAGAGCAAAACGGAGAACACCATCATATTAGTTTCTAGGCCAAACCGTTCAGATGCTACAGAAGTTTTCGTGAGAAGACCGATTTTTCGTCTCTTGATCTGACAAAACACCGCTGTAGCTTGGCCACCTTCCACCACAGATGAGGAAGGCCGACATAGGCGGATGCGGTGGATTGAGACAGCCCATCTCTAGCTTAAACTGATGGATTTTGATGGGGATTTTGTTATTATGTTACTTAGACTGACACACGGGTGCGTCAATATACTCTTAATCATGCACACCCTCGAAAATAGTGTAGGGTTGCATGTACTGTATTACCGTGTTATAAAACGAGCCAGATCCATTGCATTACAGACACGTAAGAGTGTTCATACATAATACATTTTTTTTCAATAGGTTGATTTCAATTAATCAATTGTTTTCATTGATTAATTTCAATTACTTTTCCATTAGTTGTTTCATCGTCTGTGGTCTGAGTGCCTACCTACAGCCCACTCATTTCACTGTATCATATCAGTGTGGTCAGAAAAGGTCAATGCAACAGAGTGGAAGTGAAAACACATCTCCAAACAAATTATGAGAACTCATAGAAAGCTTTCAATTCCTAACTGCAGCTAGATATAGTGTTGACATATCATCATGTTTATGCCCATCACCCGAGTTGCCCATTTGGGAGGCATTAAAGCCTCATTGGGTGAAAAAATAAACAATGTGTGATAAATTGCACCCTATTCCCTATACAGTGCACCCTGTGGGCCCTGGTCAAAAGTAGTGCACTAAATAGGGAATAGGGTGTCATTTGGGATGCAGTCAACGAGGACACCAAACAACCCAGTTAGCAAATTTGGTTCCTTGGAAGTTGTGGGAATGTATGTTTTTGGTTTCCCATTGGTTCTGGGAATGAAGCTATACGTTTCCTGACCGGTAAAACTGAAAGTTTTTTAAAATGTTCTAAGAACAGATGTGAACATTTTGCCTGTTTTGGCAATGTTCATTTTTTAGGTTGCAGGGAGGTTCTGAGAACGTTTTACTAATGGTTGCCTGAAAGTTTCCTGGGAGGTTTTATTAACGTTCTGAGAACGGAAATTATAGGTTATCTGGAGGTTTTTGAAACTTTCACTGAATGTTTTAATAAAACAGCAAACTTATTTTGGGTTAACTTTTTTGGAACTCCAATTGCAGATAGGACACATGGAAATTAATTTCCTTAGGTATTAATGGCATCAGTGAGATTTGAACCTATTCTTTTCTGTTTTCTTTCCATGCAATTAGTCCACTGCGCCACCAGAATGGAGCAAACTTGCCATGTCTTTTTACACATACAAAGCTTTTCATTTTAGTCTATTCAAACAGACCACATTTCAAAGGAAACAAGAACTCATTAAGATCAGGTGTCGCCAATTAGTGGGTGTGGCCAACACACCAGAACACACTTAAGAAAACAAAGGATAGAGAGAGTTTTCTTTATGCTGAGAACAGAATGTATATGTTTTTAAATAATGTTCTTAGAACATTCTCGGAACGTTACTTATGTTATCTTGTGGTTTTATGGAACGTTTTCTTGACGTTCTCTGAACAATTTGAGAACATGACTTTAAATAGAGCCATGAGGAAACCTGTAAGAAACGTTAAAATTAAATGTAACCATGTTTGAACTTTTAGGAAGCATTCTGTTAAAGTAATGAATACCAAGAAAAAAATGTTTTTTTGGTCAAGTTCCTTAAATGTGCTGAGAATGTTCCAAAGCCAAGCAACTATCCTGCACCATTCCCAGAAAGTTGTGGGAAGCTTGTATGCAAATAAATAGCCATAGAACAACCACACTCTCACCAAGCTCTAAGAAACATATGGTTCTCAGAACGTTATGTGCTAGCTGGGTAAACTCAGCTGCAGCAGAAGATGGCCGAGTCCTGTGACGCAGTTACATAGATAAAGGATTTCATATTTCATATTACATTCAGCCACAGGTCCCTGCTGCAGCTTATCATCCCATGAAATCATGTCCATATTGCTCGGTGCCATATCTTCACTATCCATCAGCTCATTCTGTTTTATTTGGAGGAATATTCACCCCTGGTGGCTATTGGAGAAGATCCCACATGATCGCAGCTTCCCCCACTGACTAATGTCCTCTCCAGTGTATAGTACTACTTTGGCTAATAGGATGTGCAACTGTAATAGTGGGCAGATCCAAAATGGTGACACTATCTCAGCTATACCATTGACATTGCACTGTCAGATGAGCCTGTTCAGACATACAGTCTCATCGGTATGGTATTTCTACAGCTGGCTCTTTGGAGGTCTACAGTTGCAGTAGGTGAAGAAGGCTGCTGTCAACAACATGTGAAGACAGTGTGTGAGGACTTAACACTCTCGCAAATCACCTCCTGGTTAACTTAATTGTTGCTGTGACTCCCTCCCCCCTGTGTGAAAACAGTGTGTGTGTACGAGGAGAGAAAGGGGGTAGGGGACGTATTTGACTGTAGTTGGGGCTCTCATTAGAAGAAGCAGAGCTGCTCAGATCTGCGTCCCAAATCACACCCTATTCCCTACATGCACTACTTTCGACCAGAGCCCCATGGCACTAGTGCACGGTGCGCCACGTAGCGAATTTGGTGCCATTTGGGACACAGGCTCTGTCTTACTGTCAGTAGCATGTGTACCTGCAGCTCCTGGCATGTCAGACAAGACATTTGCTCAGATGCTCTCCCTTCGTGAAGGTGGGAGACAGTCATGTGATGAGGTGCTTTGAGACAGAGAAAAGGGGGCCGCTGACCAATAATGAGGAAAACACATAGGGGACACCACGACATTTCACATCTGCAAATCACCATTTTCAAGGTAGTTGGTGGTTAGTAGTCACTATTCAGTCATATGTGATAGAATATCAACCCTCTTTTTTATGGTACCGGAAGCACTCCAATTTGTTCCTATTCTATTCAACGGCACATTGCTGTTGTAGTGCAACCAAGCTTGGGAAATGTGCTTGCACCTATCATTGCCTTATTAGTGACTCTGTCTCAGCATATCTTCAAAGGAGAGACTTAGAGGCTTAGAGTCCTACTCAGGGTGGCTCAGGTGTGTTTAAATCAGTGCTGATGAGAGAAACTCACCTGCTCTCAACTCAAGGCTAATTCCATGCCTCCATATCGAGTGCCAGGTTAGTGTACACTGTACAGCTCCCAACTGAAAAACATTCACATGGTCTTTTAAAATCTCTCCCCAGAACCTTGACACTCAGTGATGTACATTGACAGAAATATAAAAGGGACACTTGCAATGTGTGGACACATTGGAACTGAATTCCGCATGCTTTCTTTTCAATGTCATCGTGAGACATTACAGCTACGTTGAATTATTTTCTGATACTGCTCATTTGAGGAGCGTTTGTCATTTCTCAGCCAAAGGGAGTGAACGAAGTACAGTATGTTCATCTTTGATTAGCATCCAGTTGGAGTGATCGGAAGTTGTTTGCTTGGTTGTTGCTTAGTAAATACAGGTGAACTTTGCCATGTACAGTGGGGAGAACAAGTATTTGATACACTGCCGATTTTGCAGGTTTTCCTACTTACAAAGCATGTAGAGGTCTGTAATTTTTATCATAGGTACACTTTAACTGTGAGAGACGGAATCTAAAACAAAAATCCAGAAAATCACATTGTATGATTTTTAAGTAATTAATTTGCATGTTATTGCATGACATAAGTATTTGATCACCTACCAACCAGTAAGAATTCCGGCTCTCACAGACCTGTTAGTTTTTCTTTAAGAAGCCCTCCTGTTCTCCACTCATTACCTGTATTAACTGCACCTGTTTGAACTCGTTACCTGTATAAAAGACACCTGTCCACAGACTCAATCAAACAGACTCCAACCTCTCCACAATGGCCAAGACCAGAGCTCTGTGTAAGGACATCAGGGTTAAAATTATAGACCTGCACAAGGCTGGGATGGGCTACAGGACAAGAGGCAAGCAGCTTGGTGAGAAGGCAACAACTGTTGGCGCAATTATTAGAAAATGGAAGAAGTTCAAGATGACGGTCAATCACCCTCGGTCTGGGGCTCTATGCAAGATCTCACCTCGTGGGGCATCAATGATCATGAGGAAGGTGAGGGATCAGCCCAGAACTACACGACAGGACCTGGTCAATGACCTGAAGAGAGCTGGGACCACAGTCTCAAAGAAAACCATTAGTAACACACTACGCCGTCATGGATTAAAATCCTGCAGTGCACGCAAGGTCCCCCTGCTCAAGCCAGCGCATGTCCAGGCCCGTCTGAAGTTTGCCAATGACCATCTGGATGATCCAGAGGAGAAATGGGAGAAGGTCATGTGGTCTGATGAGACAAAAATAGAGCTTTTTGGTCTAAACTCCACTCGCCGTGTTTGGAGGAAGAAGAAGGATGAGTACAACCCCAAGAACACCATCCCAACCGTGAAGCATGGAGGTGGAAAAATCATTCTTTGGGAATGCTTTTCTGCAAAGGGGACAGGACAACTGCACCGTATTGAGGGGAGGATGGAAGGGGCCATGTATCGCGAGATCTTGGCCAACAACCTCCTTCCCTCAGTAAGTGCATTGAAGATGGGTCGTGGCTGGATCTTCCAGCATGACAACGACCTGAAACACACAGCCAGGGCAACTAAGGAGTGGCTCCGTAAGAAGCATCTCAAGGTCCTGGAGTGGCCTAGCCAGTCTCCAGACCTGAACCCAATAGAAAATCTTTGGAGGGAGCTGAAAGTCCGTATTGCCCAGCGACAGCCCCGAAACCTGAAGGATCTGGAGAAGGTCTGTATGGAGGAGTGGGCCAAAATCCCTGCTGCAGTGTGTGCAAACCTGGTCAAGACCTACAGGAAACGTATGATCTCTGTAATTGCAAACAAAGGTTTCTGTACCAAATATTAAGTTCTGCTTTTCTGATGTATCAAATACTTATGTCATGCAATAAAATGCAAATTAATTACTTAAAAATCATACAATGTGATTTTCTGCATTTTAGATTCCGTCTCTCACAGTTGAAGTGTACCTATGATAAAAATTACAGACCTCTACATGCTTTGTAAGTAGGAAAACCTGCAAAATCGGCAGTGTATCAAATACTTGTTCTCCCCACTGTAAATGCTATGAATTCGATGTTGTATTTACAGATAATTGGGAATGACTGAATTCATTAACAAAGAGCTACCGTATTAGAGTTCCTTTCACACAGAATGCTCATTTTCTGTCTAGAATGATAACCTACCTTGGGAATTGTCCGCTTCATATTCCAAATAGCCCCTGGATCCAATGTTGCAATACATGGAATACTTTAATTACTGCCATTATCACAAGCCTTGCCTGTCTTTTCCCTTTGTGAGCATCCAAGGCATCGTCTGCCTATCATACTTTATTACTTTGCATCCCTCTGATGACGCTCAGAAGCCTAAAGAACCAGCAGCAGGCGGTTTGCCTTTTCTGCTTTGAGTCTTTAAGCAGCGTATGATTTCTAAATCTTATTAGTACTCCTGGCCTTTTATAAATGAACCTCCCAGGTAGATGGAAGCTTGATGGGGTTCAGAAATTGAGGGAGGGAGTGAGGAGGGAGGGACGGAGGGAGGGAAAGGAGGGAGGGAGGGAGGGAGAGGAGGAGGAGGAGGGGAGGAGGGAGGGAGGGAGGGAGGGAGGGAGGGAGAGAGGGAGGGAGGGAGGGAGGGAGAGAGGGAGGGAGGGAGGGAGGGAGGGAGGGAGGGAGAGAGAGAGAGAGAGAGAGAGAGAGAGAGAGAGAGAGAGAGAGAGAGAGAGAGAGAGAGAGAGAGAGAGAGAGAGAGAGAGAGAGAGAGAGAGAGAGAGAGAGAGAGAGAGGAAGAGGGGGAGGAGGGGAATGAGTGAGGGAGGGGGGAGCGAAGAGGGGGAGGAGGGAGGGAAGAAGAGTGCTGTTAGCACTTTGCCCCCTAGGGCGAATAAGGAGTTTTCTTTGAGGGCTGGGTGGTAGGCAGTATGAGAGCTGGATGGCAGGCAGTATGAGGGCCGGGTGGTAGGCAATATGAGGGCCGGGTGGGAAGCAGTATGAGGGCCGGGCAGTAGGCGATTATGAGGGCCCGATAGCTGGCTGGCTGGCTCCCGTACTACCTAAGGGGTGTTTACTGTTGCTTTTGATGTATCAGTCTCGAACGCAGCCCTAATTAAAGCTGCCACGGCTGGGTGCCTGCAGAGATAATGTTCTATTATTATAGTAATTTGTTTCAATTAAACGCTCAGTGATTTTACAAGAACAATTGTGAACCTGAGTCAGTGAGCCATCACTCTCAAACAAATTTGCTCCAATCAGGGAGGGTGTGAACAGGGGGATTGAAGGCTTGGTTAGCCTGGGCAGTAAAGTAGGGGCGCTATTCAATCACACTGCGTTTGTACATTGTGTGAAAATACTCTCTTCAGCCAAAGGGAGCCATTGAGACCATCTTCCACTTGGCTCATGCTGTTTCTCTGCTTGACATGACAATGCTAAGTATGGCCACGCCTACTGGCAATGCTATGTATGGCCACGCCTACTGGCAATGCTATGTTTGGCCACGCCTACTGGCAATGCTATGTATGGCCACGCCTACTGGCAATGCTATGTATGGCCACGCCTACTGGCAATGCTATGTATGGCCACGCCTACTGGCAATGCTATGTATGGCCACGCCTACTGGCAATGCTATGTATGGACACGCCTACTGGCAATGCTATGTATGGCCACGCCTACTGGCAATGCTATGTATGGCCACGCCTACTGGCAATGCTATGTATGGCCACGCCTACTGGCAATGCTATGTATGGACACGCCTACTGGCAATGCTATGTATGGCCACGCCTACTGGCAATGCTATGTATGGACACGCCTACTGGCAATGTATGGCCACGCCTACTGGCAATGCTATGTATGGACACGCCTACTGGCAATGCTATGTATGGACACGCCTACTGGCAATGCTATGTATGGACACGCCTACTGCAATTCTACTACCCTTCCAATACTACAACGAGCAAATAGTCCATGCATAGTGGTGGTCCAGTCAATGTTATTTTACGAAGCTAGAGCCCTGAAACCTTGTATAGCATTGGGTCCTAAAAGTTGTCCTTTGTAGCTCAGTTGGTAGAGAATAGCGCTCGTAACGCCAGGTCAGTGGGTTTGATTCCTGGGGCCACCCATATGTCAAATATGTATTGGATGGCATGTATTATATATCCATAGTGTTATCTGTGTAGCTTTAGCTCTCTAGTTATTGGGTCCTAAATATAATTACAGATATGGAGATGATTTGAATGATATGAATTCATTCTTAGGACAAAAGCAAGAAGTATCCACTCCATACTGTCTCTCTCTGGGAAGCTCTACCTCTCTAATCTCCTTCACTGTGACATCACAGTTGCTGGTCAGATCGCCTCTGCTAAATCACACGGTGCAGCCAATCTAAGCTGCGATGAAACCATTTCAAAGGTAAGGCTAGAGGATCATAGCTTTCTGATGTCCCGTCATAATTGGAAAGCTGTTGTTATTTGACTCCCATTTCACTATGATGTACAGGATGTGAATACAAACATGGCAACCATAACAACAGCGGGGGAGAGGGGAACAGATTCACCCCGAAGTTTTGTCCTGCTTGCCTTGCATCACAGTTAGGGTCAGCTGGGTGTTCATTCTGGATGTTAAAAATGCAATATCCAACTGTCTCCCAGCCGAGTGTGTGTGTGTGTGTGTGTGTAGTGTGTGTGTGTAGTGTGTGTGTGTATGTATACTGTACGTGTGTGTGTGTGTGTGTGTGTGTGTGTGTGTGTGCACATTTACATGTGTTTGTGTGACTTCTACATCCAGAAGTGTAAAACAATAAAGTGAAAATCTCAGAAAAGTGCACCCTTTGACAATGGAGATGGCTCATTTATTATATCATCGCCCGTTGCATCATCATTGCCCTATTAGAATAAAGAGAACATGTTGTCTGTCTGTCTGTCTGTCCTGGGGGGGAGCGAGTCAGACAGTAATGGACAAATATAGCCTGTTACCCAGACAGTAGTCCCCCCCCCCCCCCCCCCCCCACGTACAGAGATGATACCATTTACGAATTAGCATACAGTACCTATGGCAACCGTCAACCTTTGTGAGATTCTTTCATAATGTTTGTACAGCCGTCACCCACCTGCTTCATTTAGCTCAGGGTGACTGACTTTTTTCTCTCTCTGAGTCTCTGAAAGGGCAAACAGAAAACACTCAAAAACATTTAATAAAAGCGCCTTTACGATAACGATTTGGTTAGACAACAGTTGGGAGTGTAATTATGTGACTTGTAATCGTGATGCATTGCATGGATAGGGTTTCTACAAGTAGTGTATAGAGGATCTTGCATTATGGTGTTCATATCGTAATGGTGTGAAATGTACATGTTTGTTGGAAAGGTAATACCATACTGAACAAAAACATAAACGCAACATGTAAAGTGTTGGTCCCATGGTTCATGAAATCCCAGAAAATATCCCAGAAATGTTCGATGCGCACAAAAAGCTTATTTCTCTCAAATGTTTTACACAAATTTGTTTACATCCCTGTTAGTGAGCATTTCTCCTTTGCCAAGATAATCCATCCACCTGACAGGTGTGGTATATCAAGAAGCTGATTAAACAGCATGATCATTAAACAGGTGCACCTTGTGCTGGGGACAATAAAAGGCCACTCTAAAATGTGCAGTTTTGTCACACAACACAACGCCACAAATGTCTCATGTTTTGAGGGAGCGTGCAATTGGCATGCTGACTGCAGGAATGTCCACCAGAGCTGTTGTCTGATAATTGAATGTTAATTTCTCTACCATAAGCCGCCTCCAACATTGTTTTAGAGAATTTGGCAGTATGTCCAACCAGCCTCACAACCGCAGACCACGTGTAATCACGCCAGCCCAGGACCTCCACATCCGGCTTCTTCACCTGCGGGATCGTCTGAGGCCAGCCACCCGGACAGCTGATGAAACTGCGGGTTTGCACAACCGAAGAATTTCTGCACAAACTGTCAGAAAAACCGTCTCAGGGAATTTTATCTGTGTGCTCGTCATCCTCACCAGGGTCTTGACCTGACTGCAATTCAGCGGCATAACCGACTTCAGTGGGGAAATGCTCACCTTCGATGGCCACTGGGACGCTGGAGAAGTGTGCTCTTCACGGATGAATCCCGGTTTCAACTGTACCGGGCAGATGGCAGACAGTGTGTATGGCGTTGTGTGGGCAAACGGTTTGCTGATGTCAACGTTGTGAACAGAGTGCCACATGGTGGCAGTGGGGTTATGGTATGGGCAGGCATAAGCTACGGACAGCACCCAATGTCACAGGAAGGCCAAAAAGATCATCACCCGAGCCACTGCCTGTTCACCCCGTTATCATCCAGAAGGCAAGGTCAGTACAAGTGCATCAAAGCCGGGACCGAGAGAATGAAAAACAGCTTCTATCTCAAGGCCATCAGACTGTTAAATAGCCATCACTAGCACATTAGAGGCTGCTGGTGCCTATTGAAATCACTGGCCACTTCAAGAGGTGGAACACTAGTCACTTTAATAATGTTTACATATCTTGCATTATTCATCTCATATGTATATACTATATTCTATAATATTCTAGCCACTATTCTTAGTCCATGCCGCTCTGTCATTGCTTGTCCATATATATATATATATATATATATATATATATATATATATATATATATATATATATATATATTCTTAAATTCCATTCCTTACTTAGATTTGTGTGTATTGGGTATATGTTGTGAAATTGTTAGATATTACTTGTTACTTGTATTACTGCACTGTCGGAGCTAGAAGCACAAGCATTTCGCTACACCCGCAATAACATCTGCTAAACATGTGTATGTGACAAATAACATTTTATTTCATTTGATTTAATTTGACAACGAATACAATTGCATTCTATCGATGGCAATTTGAATGCACAGAGATACCGTGGCGAGATCCTGAGGCCCATTGTCATGCCATTCATCCGCTGCCATCACCTCATGTTTCAGCATGGTAATGCATGGCCCCATGTCGCCAGGATCTGTACACAATTCCTGGAAGCTGAAAATGTCCCAGTTCTTCTATGGCCTGCATACTCACCAGACATGAAACCCATTGAGCATGTTTGGGATGCTCTGGATCAACGTGTTCGAAAGTGTGTTCCAGTTCCCGCCAATATCCAGCAACTTCCCACAGCCCACAATCAACAGCCTGATCAACTCTATGTGAAGGAAATGTGTCGCGCTGCATGAGGCAAATGGTGGTCACACCAGATACTGACTGGTTTTCTGTTCCACGCATCACTTTTTTTTTTTAAAGGTATCTGTGACCAACAGATGCATATCTGTATTCCCAGTCATGTGACATCCATAGATTAGGCCCTAATGAATGTATTTCAATTGACTGATTTCCTTATATGAACTGTAACTCAGTAAAATCTTTGAAATTGTTGCGTTTATATTTTTGTTCAGTGTAGTTACCAGACGCGCCATGTACTACTGTTCCTTAATTTTTAGAGGACCAAATTAAATTTCTTTGAATTGATCACATGCAAAATAAACTACAGTGTATGTTGTATATGTTTACCCTTAGTTTCAATTGACACAATGCTTCTGCTGTTTACTTCTCAGTGTACCTTTTGCTTCCTTAATTGCTATTTTCTTGTGTTGGCATGGTGATTGCACAAGGGAATACAGTCGATACAGTGTTTGCACACACCATCTGAACCCAGTGCAAGGTGTATTAACCTTGGTACATTCATTCAACCCATTTCTCACAAAGAGACACCATTTATTTGCAATATATGAAGAGATGAGAGGATATTTTGGAAATTAGCTATTTTAAAAGTTAAAATGTTGAATAAATTCACAGCCTGAAGCTCCTGACATGTAGAAATATTACAATATCCTGCTTTTCAAGTGATTGATCAACTGATCAACATCTGGCTTTTATGCCTCATATTTTACATTTGAGTACTCAGCTTTAATGGAAAAGGAACTAGAATTTAAGCAAATGCTATGAAGAACCAGTTAGAATATGAATAGTGGCAGAATGTGTCTATACTGGATTCCAAACAAATATTATGAATTATTCATGTTTTGGTTGAAAGAGAAAATGATTGATAGTAGTCCGCTATGGCTTCTCCATCTTCCTCCTCTAACAATAAGAATTAAATGGGTAATTCCTTTTGTCCCAAGAACTCCTCCACAGTTCTATTAAAACAGATAGCTCCCAATAGGAAACTACAGAGGACCCCTGTACCTTGCCACTCTGCTACTTTTCTGTTCCGCAGGTCTATTTCGTTTGTTTATATGAAACATAAGTGTGCTCAGATTAAAGGGTGACGATTTCGCCAAGAGGCTGTTGCTATGGAAATAGGTCTGCTGTAGTTATAATAGGCCATTCGTGTTTGATTCATTGGTTTTTCAACGCTTCTTGGTTTGTGGAGACCCTTAAAGAGCAGCTCCACCAAAAATGGAAAAAGAATGGATTTTTTTCTTTCTTTCTCTTTTTTAGCTAAAGCTGTTTGAGAAGTGGAGTGATGGTGGTTTGAATTATGATTTGAGGTTGCAAGGTTGTGTTTTGGGTGGGGTGAGGTTAGAGCATGGTTATTTGAAAAGCAAAAGGAATGTCTTTGTTCAGGCAGCTTTTTGTTAGCTGCTGTTGAGGCAAACAAAAAAAATCTTACGTCCTGTAAATATTTTGGGGGTTTTCAAAGCCGAGAGTCTGTACAACATTACATTACCAGTACATTTTATTCTCAGCAGCCTACTGAGGCCAATTATAATTACAGCACTGCAGACCCTTCATCTCAGAGGCTCTACTTGTGTTTATCAAGATCTCATATGCTAGGGCCCCTGCAATTAGATATTTTTAGCACGGCACTAATGTGTAATGTGTTATTTAACTCATGAATGTTTACAGGGCTTATAAATGCTAGTTGATCAATTTCGGAGCTGTAAATTGACAAACATTCCCCAATTATGATTGCATTAACGCCTGCTTTGGCTGGTGTACGTCCTGATAGATTTTGAATTAATTTTATTTCAGAAGATCTGTTAGACTACTAAGGACTCATTAATCAGTTGAAAGCGTGTATCCTCCTTTAATGGGTCAACTACCAACAATGAACTTGGAAGCAGCGTTTTTTCTACTTGAATGACAAACCAGAGTAATTGTAGTCTATAGGCTATTATTCTATAAGCACAGCTTGTGCTCTGAACCATCCTGGTACTCAGTGGAAAATTGAGTAAACGTTGGCCATGTTGCCACCTGCTTGTCCCAAATGATCCTAATGATGTTCTACAGTGGCAAGACGCCTCCCACCTCACTTTGAAAATGGTTATGTGATTAATTGGTTTGGATCGTAAATTCCAGGCAGGGACATCAGAGGGTGTTGACTTAAGTCCAAGGGTGGCAGTGCAGATCTCCATAAAAAAACTATATTTTTTAATGAATTCACAAGTAAGATAAAGGAACAGATAGTCTTTGATTGTTGGTGTGATTAATGATACTGTATGTTGTTCAAGGTCATTTGCACCACAGGACTGGACTTGATATTCAACACATCAAATCTTGCCTCAAAAGCGTAATCAAGATAAAAATGGGCAGAAAAGTGCAGTTTAGTGCAGGAACGTATATGGTGTGTGTCTCAGTCATGACTGAGGAGAGTGGGAAAATCTAGATACGTTGACTTCCGACCAGTCCTGAGGAGAACAGTGGGACCAGTGAACCCGGAACGGCACACTCACTTTCTTTGATCTCCTACCTACCGTTTGCCCTCATTAATGCAGGCTTCAAGTTTTTTTGGTAAATTGGGAATGTACAATTGATAAAGTTAAAGTAGTAAAGCTGGTCTTCTTCTCTCACCCAGATCCAGGAGATGACTCGCCACGACGGTTCACATTATGACCTCAGCCGTCACAACCCCCATCTGATAAACATGTCACCTAGGATACTGTCCCATCACTCCATGAGTGCACTGTCCCAACTGAACTCTCAGGTTGGCCGGAGTGCACTTACCCATGGTTCTCCCTCACCTCCCGGAAGTAAATCAGCCACACCCTCTCCCTCGAGCTCCACACAGGAAGAGGAAACCGATTCCCACCATAAGGTACTGATGTGGCAATGCTTCTTTGATTTCGCTGAACCTAGGGAAAGTCAGGGTGTTGCTCTTGTTGGTGTTGGGTGTTGCAAGGTGGAAGGAAAATTGTCAAATTGTCGTTAACCTATAACTATATTTTCTTTCAGACAGGGTTGTGTGACTTGCTGTCACGTTGTTTAATTTGTGTATGTATGGCAGAATGACAGTGAATGTATGGCAATTATTCAACAAGCGACTTTGTGGGGTTTTAAGCGCGGTAGTATATTTATGAGCACAGACATATCTCCAATCTCATAGGTAATTAGGGATCATCTGGTATTTTTTAGATTGGCTTCGAATCCTAGTTCAAACTGAAAGCAATGTAGCTTTTTATTTTCCCTTTTTGTTCTAATTGTTTTGCTGTCTAAATTATTTCAATTGAAATGTCCCCGTAATGTGGGATTTGCTGAGAATCCGTTATCACCATGTCATCTCCTTAATTGCACATTGTTAATTGTCACATCAAGAAAGGAGATGGAGAAAGAACTTCTTACTCCCTTTCCAGTTATGTTGTGGACTATTTTTTTCAAATTCCCTTGTTGATTATACTGCTTTATGTATGTTCACATAACTGGTGTTATTGTTGTTCTCTGGGCCCTATCCATAGTGATTTACGAAGCTGTGTTCGATTCTTTATATTGCAGCAATGGCAACAGGGATGCATTTGGATCTTTTCCTCTGTGTTCGTCTGTAAGACGTTGCTATAAGATGTGGGAGACAGAACTTGAGGCAACATACTGTAGTTCCAAACCAAATGACTTGAAGCAGAAGTGTTCTACATCGTGTATTGTAGTCTTCTAGAACTCTACACACCTATCAATAGATGTGTTTCTCAGCTGTGGGGTAAACATGTTGAAAAGGACAGCAAAGCTTGAGGGAGTATATGTGTGCCTCAATCCCTCACAGCTCTTTCATTTGAAACAAGGACACAGGAATACATACTCAATAAGTGACATTATTTAATTTATGTAAATCCATACAACAAAGCATACAGAAATGACTCAACAATCAGGGCTCTCACTGGATTTGTTTTCCATTTACCTGGGGGATTATAAAATATGAATATGAATGTATAATTGAATCCGGGGGTTTCTATAGTGTTGTTGCATATTTATCAGCATCTGTACACAAGCATACAGCGATACAACGTTAGACCAGCACATTTTCTGAAACACAATTTTTTCTCCACCATACAAGCTCCCCGCTGTGCAAGACTGTTCATGTATGAAAAAACCCAGATTACAATTTCTCCCCTATCAGTATGTAATTCCATTAGCCTCCAATGTATTCAACATCCACATCAAAGCTAGTAGAAACAAAGGTGATTTTTAATACATTTTGCTCCATTGCACAAAAGTTGGAATCTATTATCTAAATGAAACTCTTTAAGAAGAGTGTCGTCAGGAATGTTAGGTGAGAAATGTACATTTTTACCTAGTACGGGAAGAAATGTGTTTGTGTTGTTTTGATAAATAATTTTTGACAATGTAAACGAGGTATTGCTGAAGAAAAACAGCTTCAATTGGAATAGATAATGGTAGTGTTATATTAGACTTGAGAGATTGAATCTCAGTTTCTGTTCATAGAGTACAATTCAAAACAAGAGAGTATTAATAGTATCATACTGTAAATACATGTTCTACATATAAATACAACGTTCTGTGTTTGATGTGAACAGGTTTAGCTTATTACATTGAATGTTTCTTTACTGATAATTCTAAATGAAACCGAATACTGCACTGCAAATCATTGTTGAAAAGGGGAGTTGTTTGCATTTTGACTGTGGATGTCTCAATAACTTGGAATGGATTCAATCAAACGGTCATTACGATGAAAATGCACACTTTCATTAAAGTCTAAATTAGTTTTATTTTGTTTTTCGCTGCAAAAGTTCATACACATTATTGTCTATTAACCTAGTGAGAAGATAAGAGGTAAGTCATACTTATTCTTACACTTGACTGGCAACTCATCTCTTGATGTTGGGGATGCAAGCTTGTTTGAGCTGTCTGCTGGGCATAGATGTGGATGAGTTGGCACACTGACCATGATCATTTGTCTACGTGAGGCAGTGAAACGTTACCAATGGAAGGAGGTGTGAAGTGAGAGGAGTGGGGAGCGTCTTGTCACTGTGTTCTGTTGATCTCCTCATGTAGTAGAGAGGTGTATGCACATAATGGCAGACACAAGTGACATCACACCAAGTCTGATAGCCTACCATTGTGGAGAGCACTGTCGAAAGGGAGCAGTTGAAGTTTACCACATCTCTTACCTGTGTCATACAGTACATTCTCTGTGAGTGAGCAGTCGTCTTCTTGTAAGGAACTACAAAGTTCAGTCTCCAAACAGAAAGACACGAGAGACAAATTAATAACGTTTATTTTATTTTTTATCTTCTTCCAGATGACGGGCGAGAAGCGGCCCTCCTCGGAGATGACGAAGCCCAAACCCAAACCACAGAAGAAGAAGAAGAAAAAGGACCCCAACGAGCCGAACAAGCCTGTGTCGGCCTACGCCCTCTTCTTCAGGGACACCCAGGCGGCCATCAAGGGCGCCAACCCCAACGCCACCTTCGGGGACGTGTCCAAGATCGTGGCCTCCATGTGGGACAGCCTGGGGGAGGAGGCGAAACAGGTACACAAACACACACCTATACACACACGTGCATACACACACACACACACCAACATACACGTATATACATACATACATACACACACACACCAAACACACTCTGAAATTAGTGGATAATGTTTTGCAGGTCTTAATGACATAATTGCATTCCTGATGTAATAACATTCACTTTAACGCCATAACACGTTGACAGACATACAGTTGAAGTCGGAAGTTTACATACACTTAGGTTGGAATCATTAAAACTTGTTTTTCAACCACTCCACACATTTCTTGTTAACAAACTATAGTTTTGGCAAGTCGGTTAGGACATCTACTTTGTGCATGACACAATTAATTTTTCCAACAATTGTTTACAGACAGATTATTTCACTTATTATTCACTGTATCACAATTCCAGTGGGTCAGAAGTTTACATACACTAAGTTGACTGTGCTTTTAAACAGCTTGGAAAATTCCAGAAAATTATGTCATGGCTTTAGAAGCTTCTGATAGGCTAATTGACATCATTTGAGTCAATTGGAGGTGTACCTGTGGATGTATTTCAAGGCCTACCTTCAAACTCAGTGCCTTTTTGCTTGACATCATGGGAAAATGAAAAGAAATCAGCCAAGACCTCAGAAAAAAAGTGTAGACCTCCACACGTCTGGTTCATCCTTGGGAGCAATTTCCAAACACCTGAAGGTACCACGTTCATCTGTGCACACAATAGTAAGCAAGTATAAACACCATGGGACCACGCAGCCGTCATACCGCTCAGGAAGGAGACGCGTTCTGTCTCCTAGAGATGAACGTACTTTGGTGCGAAAAGTACAAATCAATCCCAGAACAACAGCAAAAGTATCTATATCCACAGTAAAACGAGTCCTATATCGACATAACCTGAATGGCCGCTCAGCAAGGAAGAAGCCACTGCTCCAAAACCGCCAAAATTCCTCCTGACAGAGCTGGTGTAACTGAGTCAGTTTTGTAGGCCTCCTTGCTCGCACACGCTTTTTCAGTTCTGCCCACACATTTCCTATAGGATTGAGGTCAGGGCTTTGTGATGGCCACTCCAATACCTTGACTTTGTTGTCCTTAAGCCATTTTGCCACAACTTTGGAAGTATGCTTGGGGTCATTGTCCATTTGGAAGACCCAAATGGACAATGACCAAGCTTTAACTTCCTGACTGATGTCTTGAGATGTTGCTTCAATATATCCACATACTTTTCCTTCCTCATGATGTCATTTATTTTGTGAAGTGCACCAGTCCCTCCTGCAGCAAAGCACCCCCACAGCAAGACTCCCGAGTGGCGCAGTGGTCTAAGGCACTGCATCGCAGTGCTAGCTGTGCCACTAGAGATCCTGGTTCGAATCCAGGCTCTGTCGTACCCGGCCGCGACCGGGAGACCCATGGGGCGGCGCACAATTGGCCCAGGGTAGGGGAGGGAATGGCCGGCAGGGATGTAGCTCAGTTGGTAGAGCATGGCGTTTGCAACGCCAGGGTTGTGGGTTCATTTCCTACGGGGGGCCAGTATGAAAAAAATTATAATAAATAATAATGTATGCACTCACTAACTGTAAGTCGCTCTGGATAAGAGCGTCTGCTAAATGACTAAAATGTAAATGTAAGACGCTGTCACCCCCGTGCTTCACGGTTGGGATTGTGTTCTTCGGCTTGCAAGCATTCCCCACCTTTTTCCTCCAAAGATAACGATGGTCATTATGGCCAAACAGTTCTATTTTTGTTTCATCAGACCAGAGGACATTTCTCCAAAAAGTACGATCTTTGTCCCCATGTGCAGTTGCAAACCGTAGTCTGGCTTTTTTATGGTGGTTTTGGAGCAGTGGCTTCTTCTTTGCTGAGCAGCCTTTCAGGTTATGTCGATATAGGACTCGTTTTACTGTGGATATAGATACATTTGTACCTGTTTCCACCAGCATCTTCACAAGGTCCTTTGCTGTTGTTCTGGGATTGATTTGCACTTTTCGCACCAAAGTACGTTCAGCTCTAGGAGACAGAACGCGTCTCCTTCCTGAGCGGTATGATGGCTGCGGGGTCCCATGGTGTTTATACTTGCGTACTATTGTTTGTACAGATGAACGTGGTACCTTCAGGCGTTTTGGAAATTGCTCCCAAGGATGAACCAGACTTGTTGAGGTCTACAATTTTTTTTTCTGAGGTCTTGACTGATTTCTTTGGATTTTCCCATGATGTCAAGCAAAGAGGCACTGAGTTTGAAGGTAGGCCTTGAAATACATCCACAGGTACACCTCCAATTGACTCAAATGATGTCAATTAGCCTATCAGAAGATTCTAAAGCCATGACATCATTTTCAGGCTGTTTAAAGGCACAGTCAACTTAGTGTATATAAACTTCTGACCCACTGGAATTGTGATACAGTGAATTATAAGTGAAATAATCTGTCTGTAAACAATTGTTGGAAAAATAACTTGTGTCATGCACAAAGTAGATGTCCTAACCGACTTGCCAAAACTATAGTTTGTTAACAAGAAATTTGTGGAGAGGTTGAAAACAAGTTTTAATGACTCCAACCTAAGTGTATTTAAACTTCCGACTTCAACTGTATATATGATATGATATATGATCAGTCAAACACAACATAAAGGTACACAAAATGGCCGACCTTCACTTCAGGTGTTTTCTTCCAGACAGAACCATGGAGGCCTACAGTATATCGAAGTAACAGTGTATTTACAATCATCACAATGTAGCTAAATGTAAGTGAACACAGTCATCTCTCGCCAACACCTCACACATCTGTCAGAACAGAAGCGCCATAGAATCTCCTGTCAAAGAGAAGAAATGTCATATTCACACAGTAATCACAGAAAACAATAGTTAAACCAACAACAAACCCATCTTAGACAATCATCTTTGTTCTAGACATAGAGGAGGAGGCAGAATAACGGCTCAGGTCAAAGAAAATAAATATCTAATTTGTAGTCACAAATAGTAGCACATACATCAATCTTAAAGTGGTAGTTCACTTCAAAAGCCAAATTTGTCAGATGTTTCCAGTCCATATAGCTGCATCTACGCTACCGAATGTGTGGACATGGACTGATCTCATTATTAGATCACTTTTTAGGCCTGATAGCAGCTGAGGAACTTTGATTTCGAACTGAACTGTCACTTTAATATCTAATTTATTAGGATCTGCCCATTTCAGCCGATGGGAGGGGTCTGTAGGAGAAATGAATGCTCAAAGATTGTTGGGCTGCATCTCACCAGTTTCAATGCGGTCTGTTTTTAATGGTATGACAAGCAGTGAAAGGGCATCATGATTGTCATGCAAATGTCCTTATTCGCCTTGATTTGAACTTTGAACTGTGGAACATGTACAAGGTACAGCAACAGGATCATTTCCATGCATTTCATTAGAATATTTAGCATCGCTACGCCTTTATTTACCTATAAAATGGTGAATACTGTGAAACTTTGCACAATATGAATTGCACCGTAGATTAAAAGGGTTGGAAACAAAACAACCAACGACTATGTACCATATGGAGAGCTTGGCACTATAAGGCTCCATCTGCAAAAATATGATTCTGAGATAATTGGCTTTAAAGTTCCGAACCCTTATTGGTTTGAGTGGTGTCAGCAATTTTTTTATTGTATTCTTTTGAACTTAACAACATGAATTGCGGTATTTAGAGTAATACAGTGCATTCGGAAAGTATTCAGACCCCTTGACTTTTTCCACATTTTTTTCCACATTTTGTTACGTTACAGCCTTATTCTAAAATTGATAACATTGGTTTTGTTGCTAATTTTAAAAAAATACAAAACTTAAATATCACATTTACATAAGTATTCAGACCCTTTACTCAGTACTTTGTTGAAGCATCTTTGGCAGCGATTACAGCCTCAAGTCTTCTTGGGTATGACGCTACAAGCTTGGCACACCTGTATTTGGGGAGTTTCTACCATTCTTCTCTACATATCCTCTCAAGCTCTGTCAGGTTGGATGGGGAGCATTGCTGCACAGCTATTTTCAGGTCTCTCCAGAGATGTTCGGTCGGGTTCAAGTCCGGGCTATGGCTGGGCCACTCAAGGACACACCTGTACTTCTCCGTTCATCTTTCCCTCGATCCTGACTAGTGTCCCAGTCCTTGCCGCTGAAAAACATCCCCACAGCATGATGCTGCCACCACCATGCTTCACCGTAGGGATGGTGCCAGGTTTCCTCCAGATGTGACGCTTGGCATTCAGGCCAAAGAGTTCAATCTTGGTTTCATCAGACCAGAGAATCTTGTTTCTCATGGTCTGAGAGTCTTTAGGTGCCTTTTGGCAAACTCCAAGCGGGCTGTCATGTGCCTTTTACTGAGGAGTGGCTTCCATCTGGCCACTCTACCATAAAGGCCTGATTGGTGGAGTGCTGCAGAGATGGTTGTCCTTCTGGAAGGTTCTCCCATCTCCACAGAGGAACTCTAGAGCTCTGTCAGAGTGACCATCGGGTTCAGTATGAAAATGTATGCACACACTAACTGTAAGTCGCTCTGGATAAGAGCGTCTGCTAAATGACAAAAAAAAAAATAAAAAATTAAATGTATAAATTTTCTTGGTTACCTCCCTGACTAAGGCCCTTCTCCCCCGATTGCTCAGTTTGGCCGGGCGGCCAGCTCTAGGAAGAGTATTGGTGGTTCCAAACTTCTGCCATTTAAGAATGATGGAGGCCGTTGTGTTCTTGGGGACCTTCAATGCTGCAGAAATGTTTTGGTACCCTTCCCCAGAACTGTGCCTCGACACAATCCTGTCTTGGGGCTCTACGGACAATTCTTTCGACCTCATGGCTTGGTTTTTGCTCTGACATGCATTTTCAACTGTGGGACCTTATATAGACAGGTGTGTGCCTTTCCAAATCATGTCCAATCAATTGAATTGACCACAGGTGGACTCATCTCAAGGATGATCAATGGAAACAGGACGCACCTGAGCTCAATTTCGAGTCTCATAGGAAAGGGTCTGAATACTTATGTAAATAAGGTAGTTCTGTTTTCGCTTTGTCATTATGAGGTATTGTGTGTAGATTGCTGAAGAAAACATTTGATTTTATCAATTTTAGAATAAGGATGTAACGTAACAAAATGTGGAAAGAGTCAAGGGGTCTGAATACTTTCTGAAGGTAGAGAACATTGAACAGAACAAGACTATGTCAAGAACTCAATTTTGACAAAAATGCAGATAGAAGCTTATAGTCCCAAGCGCAGATAGAAGCTTATAGTCCCAAGCGCTCGATATGCTTATGTGATGCATGGCTTATGTGATGCATGGCGTGTATGAAGGAATGAGGTGTTATTCATGAAGTATATACTCAATGTCGATCTCATTATTACACATCAATTACAATGGCAATGCAAGCGTAGTGTAATTACTGCAGATACTCCTTCCCACTATTGACAAACCCGCAGCCATAGGGTTACAGCAATGTCAAGTTTAAGAAACTTCTCTTTCCATTTTCTTAGTCAAAGGGCCCCATAGCAACAAATTAGATAGTCTGATGACGTCAGTCCAAAGCAAGACTTATTTTTAGAATATCCACTCAGGCAGGGACCTATTGCATGTCAAGTAAATGCACCTGTCTCTATGACAAAGTGCATCGCCATCGCACACCGTATCTCCCTCTGTAAGTGTGTTTTTCCCCAAACCTACTCTATACAGCTGGACTTTGGGATGCTGGGTGTTCTTTTATTTGCAGTTAATTCTTGCCTCCTTCACCAGGCCCTCTTCAGCATGAATCTTCATTTCGCTCCTGACACCCTTGAATGCGAATTCCTCATTTCCTGCCCTTTTATTTATATCTGTTGCCCTGGTGATTTGATCATGCTGACAATACTAGATTAGCAATTGCCTCGTCCTTGAATCCGCCTCAAGGACATCTGTTCCTGAAATGTTATTGTTTGCTGGGTTCTTAACCCTTTGGTGTCCTGGCTCTTTCAAAATGTTATGTTCAACACCCTGTATTCTTTTTCTGAGGTAATGTTATTCTCCAAACAAAGATTACATTGAATGGGGTTAGTCCTTCACAGAAGGATTATAAAAAATAAAAAATAAAAAAGGGAAACTCCTCCATTGAAATAATAATTTGATAGGTTGTTCTACACTTAATTGTACTCAATTTGGTTGTGCTCTCGTGTTAAATCACATTCCTTAGCTCACAACGGCAAAATCAACTTTTTCATCAGCAACAATATATCAAATCAAATTGGC
>NC_139995.1:51874879-52044879 GCF_964263955.1 Coregonus lavaretus
CGATCCTCTCCCTATCTCTCCATATCTCTCCCTCCTCCCCCCCATCCTCTCCCTATCTCTTCCTCCTCTCCCCCATCCTCTCCCTATCTCTCCCTCCTCCCCCATCCTCTCCCTATCTCTCCCCACCCCATCCTCTCCCTATCTCTCCCTCCTCCCCCCATCCTCTCCCTATCTCTCCCTCCTCCCCCATCCTCTCCCATCTCTCCCCTCCTCTCCCTATCTCTCCCTCCTCCCCCCATCCTCTCCCTATCTCTTCCCTCCCTCCCCCCATCCTCTCCCTATCTCTCCCTCCTCCCCCATCCTCTCCCTATCTCTCCCACCCCATCCTCTCCCTATCTCTCCCTCCTCCCCCATCCTCTCCCTATCTCTCCCTCCTCCCCCCATCCTCTCCCTATCTCTCTCCTCCCTCCCCCATCCTCTCCCTATCTCTCCCTCCTCCCCCCATCCTCTCCCTATCTCTCCCTCCTCCCCCCATCCTCTCCCTATCTCTCCCTCCTCCCCATCCTCTCCCTATCTCTCCCTCCTCCCCCATCCTCTCCCTATCTCTCCCTCCTCCCCCCATCCTCTCCCTATCTCTCCCTCCTCCCCCCATCCTCTCCCTATCTCTCCCTCCTCCCCCCATCCTCTCCCTATCTCTCCCTCCTCCCCCCATCCTCTCCCTATCTCTCCCTCTGTCTATCCCTTCTCTGTCTATCCCACTCAGTTGGTGTCAGTAGGGTTCAGGAGTTTATTGTCTCCTTATAATTAACTGGTTATCAAACAAGAAGATTTCATTAAGGTACAATTACCGGCTAATTCTTGCGGGACACCCCCCATGTCAGGATTATGACCGTGGCATATGCTCTCTTGAAGCTTTGTTATTTCTAATTCATCCCGACCTGCAGCCTCTGACGGCTTCAATCGCTAATGAATCCACTCACTTTGGAATAATTAGAGAATCCTTAGGCATGGTAATTTATTTAAAAGTATCCGTCGTCGGACGAATCATTAGCTGTGTTAAATTAATTTGAAATTAAAGCTGCTGGGAGTACTTGGGGGTTCATTAAATAGGCAGTGCCGGCTCTATCAATATTTAAGGGCTGAGGAGTTAAGGTCGCAACTTCCAACCCGGAAATATCCTCACAGTCTGTTCTATTTTTTTGTTCTAGGATTAAGATATATTTCCAGATGTTTTTGTATATATTAATAGATTTTGATATGAATATGTAATGTGGAAACAAAGCAGACATGGATGACACAACACCATATACGGTCACTCCCCTCCTCCTCCCATCACTCGCTCTATATTGACTTTCATGCCATTAGAGGGAGAGAGGATAAACATCAGTTCTTGGGGCAAGAGCTTATTTTTACACCCCCTATAGAAGGCTGCAGTGCAAGTGTGCATGTGTGGTGTGTGTGTGTGTGTGTGTGCGTGTTTACGTGGATGTTTCATGCACCGTGTGTGTCTGTGTCTTCCAGTGTGTACATGTGAGCGTGCCCATGTGTGCGTTGCTAGCTTCTCTGTGTGCGTTGCTAGCTTCTCTGTGTGCGTTGCTAGCTTCTCTGTTTGCGTTGCTAGCTTCTCTGTGTGCATTTGCAACGCATGAATGCCTAATGGTAATTCTGGCCCACCTCTTTCAGAGAATGACCTGTCTATAAGAACACTACGAAGAGAACTTTAATTATCCTCTTATCTACTCATGCAGTCTGTTTTGTAGAAGGACTCCCTAGCGAATCCAAGAGCGGAAGTGTGCGTCCCAAATGCCAACTTATTCCCTACTGTGTAGTGAATAGGGTGCCATTTGGGACGCAGCAAGGTATTTTTTCAAATCAATTTAAGGATGGACTTCACACTTGTTTTCATACCATCGTAAAGGGTACGGGGGCCTCAGTCTCAGCCTCAGCAAACGCTGGCAACCGCACATGACTGACACCCTATTACATTAACTTGAATTCCCCTTCTGAACGCATCATTTGAGGTTCGTTCGGCGGACTGTTTGGAATTTTTTGTCTCGTCTCGATGCTTTGATGGGACATCAACTCTGATTTAGCGATGTGTTGCTTCAAAAGGAGGCAAAAACGGTGAAGCAAAATGCAGAGTGGCAAATAGGGTTCTTTAACATAATGGTGTTCTCGCTCTCTAGCTTTATTTCATCACACCCCTCTCTCTCTCTAAACGCCACGTCTCCCCCTGTTATCCCTCTCCACCTCCCTGTCTTCCTCAACAGCACGTCCTCTCCAGACATTTTCAATAACTGTGGGAAAACCAACATAAAACTGAATGGGATGCTAATATGTGTATGTTTTCTTTTTTGCAGTTGTTCACATGGTATTGATACTATATGCACCATTGAGTCAAATATTGTGTCGTCTAGATTGGGAAGGATCAGAGTTGTATTCAGTGTGGTGAAACGTTGAGAATGTTGCAGAAGAAATCCTCTATTCAACCTGACAGACAATCATTTCTGTTCTACACTATACATTTCTATCTGAAAGTTCTGTAACACCCTCCTGAACAGGACGCCAGGGCTTTTAGCCCTATAATTAGAAAAACATTTTTTTTAAATGTATGTAAAATGTCTAGCCTAGCCTAGCCTAAAATATAGCATCTTCTAAATGACGAAAACGTAAAAACGTAAAATACTGACCACTGCTTTGTTTCTGTTTGTCTCAGGGCTACAACATGAAAACGGAGGGATTTTAGTCTACCCACATAAAAAAAAATACTACATTTTACTATACAATACTACAGTGCTTACTATAGAATTCTATATTAAACTGTAGTATACTGTAGAATACCATACTACACACTGTAGTATCCCTTAATCATGCGTAGTACATTTACATTTGAGCGACTTACAAATAGTACTTACTATAAAATGTTGTAGTATTTTGTAGAATACTATAGTAAATGCTACAGTATTATCCAGAAAATAAACAACTGTAGTAAACACTACAGTAATGTCCACAAAAACACTAGAGTGAATACTATAGTCTTTATACCATAGTATATACTGTAGTATTTTTTAAATGTGGTTAACCCAGCCTAAAAAAGCGTGTCTGCTAAATGACTAAAATGTAATTTATAATGCTTAGCCTAGCTTAGCGCCTTATCACTGACCACCGCTTTGTTGCTGTTTGTCTCTATCTCGCAGGGCTACAAGAGGAAAACAGAGGCGGCGAAGAAGGAGTACCTGAAAGCCTTGGCAGCCTACCGAGCCACTCTGGTTACCAAGGTAACAGCGGGGGGGGGGGGTCACGTCTCTGATATACATGGGTCAGTGGTGATATAAGGGATAATAAATTGGATGGAGAATTCTTCTCTCGTCCTGGGGGAAGAGCTCCGTGTGGCCTCGTCCTGGGGGAAGGGCTCCGTGTGGCACAGCTGGAGAAGAAGGGGTATGTGTGCTCTGAAGAGAACACAGACACACACACACACACACACACACACACACACACACGTGTGTGTGTGCATTAGAGAGGGGGTGTATATGCCTATGTGTGTTCTTACTTATGTTTGTGTGCGTGTTAGAGTGTGTGCGCCTGTATGTGTTCATGTGTGTGAGGGCATGTGTGTGAGGGTGTGTGTGTGATGGCGTGTGTGTGAGGGTGTGTGTGTGATGGCGTGTGTGTGAGGGCGTGTGTGTGAGGGCGTGTGTGTGAGGGCGTGTGTGTGAGGGCGTGTGTGTGAGGGCGTGTGTGTGAGAGTGTGTGTGTGAGGGCATGTGTGTGAAGGCGTGTTTGTGAGGGCGTGTGTGTGAGGGCGTGTGTGTGAGGGCATGTGTGTGAGGGTGTGGTGTGAGGGCATGTGTGTGAGGGCATGTGTGTGAGGGCGTGTGTGAGGGCATGTGTGTGAGGCCATGTGTGTGAGGGTGTGTGTGTGAGGGCGTGTGTGTGAGGGCGTGTGTGTGAGGGCATGTGTGTGAGGGCGTGTGTATGAGAGTGTGTGTGTGAGGGCATGTGTGTGAGGGCGTGGTGTGAGGGCATGTGTGTGAGGGCGTGTGTGAGGGCATGTGTGTGAGGGCATGTGTGTGAGGGCGTGTGTATGAGAGTGTGTGTGTGAGGGCATGTGTGTGAGGGCGTGGTGTGAGGGCGTGTGTGTGAGGGCATGTTTGTGAAGGCGTGGTGTGAGGGCGTGTGTGTGAGGGCGTGTGTGAGGGCGTGTGTGTGAGGGCGTGTGTGAGGGCATGATTGTGAGGGCGTGTTTGTGAGGGCGTGTTTGTGAGGGCGTGTGTGTGAGGGCATGTGTGTGAGGGCATGTGTGTGAGGGCGTGTGTGTGAGGGCGTGTGTGTGAGGGCATGTGTGTGAGGGTGTGTGCGTGGAGGCAGAAGTGAGCATTGCTTAGTATGGTGGCTCCTGGTTCTGTCTCTGTTTTCACCAGGAACAAATGAGGGCTGCCTGATGCTTGCTCACATCGACAGTTTCTTTGACTTTATTCTGGGTTGTTGGAGATGAGATCTGATAGCTGCTCTGGCAATACTGCCGCCAAACATTTCCAATACAGAGTAGAAAACAAAAGTGGTTGTAGGAGGTCAGACTGAAAATAATTCTGGAACGTCTGAGTTCAATTGAATCCCAATCTTACTTGGATTTCATGGATTTGATATACAGTACTGTAATGGAGATGCCTTCACATTTGTAACATTGCTTCATCCAATCATTGTTCAAACCTTTCCTCTTTCTTCCAGATATTTAGATATACTGTATTCAATGTAACCATATATACTTATATTTAGACTTCAGACAAGATAATCAATTAATGTCCGTGATTTCTCAACGTTCAAGCTCATAAAATTACACTCTAAATATGAATCCTAAAATACTAATTCAGAACCGGATTAGATGTCTAATAACAGTAGGATTAAATCATAATAGATTCTACAAAATTTTTTCCTGTTCCAGTCTTAGTGCCAAGCACCTATTTTCTCAATTTCCATGTCTTCACTCCATTGTTTTCCCATCACATAAACCAAAATTGCATTACCATGTTAAACACCCTCCCACCGGTCCCCATGGCCTCCCACTTCCTCCAAGGCTTACAAGCCCAAAACAAGTGCCTTGATTAAGGCATGAACAGTTTATTCATCAACCACTCTCGTTACCAGTGCAGTTTTTATTCCTTTAATAAAGCCCATTCACACCGCTCGTTTGCGTAATTAAATATTGCTTTCTGACACATCTCGTATTCAGAGGCTTGATTGATGTGTGTGCAGATTGGCAGGCATTTAAAAGAAATTAAAACAGACAGAAATAACTGCAAATCTACCGTTCATTCACCACCACTCACAACAAGACACATAGTATATGTAGCCATTCAAAGGGAGTCCTCTTTAAATAGTGTGTTTAAATTGCTGAAGAGAAGTCGGAATCAAGGAGAGAGGAATTGAAGGTAATTGGAAATCGGCAGAGTGACATTTTGGACGAGTCACGTGCCCGGTGCGTTCGGCGTGCACCTGTTGCCACTTTGTTTGTGACGCACACTGATAATCTATGTTGGGAGAAAAAACACACACACAAATGGAGCTTGATGACTACAGTAAATGTCTCGTTTAAAAGCCCCAAGTTAATGAGGTTCATTCATTCAGAAAGTCAAAGTGTTGTTTTGTGCTTTTCAACCCACCAAGGGAGACATAATGGGATAGTTAACCCAAATGACAAATGATTGGTTTCCTTACCTTGTTACTACCTGTCCCTTTAAAGGGGAAATTTCACATTTCTATATCTCCACAAATAATACTCTCCTGTTGTTCATAGAATAGGCTGAGTAGTATAGTATAGTATAAAATAGTACTGTCTTCAGTTATGGTTGTTCAGTGCTTGGAAGGGAGATAGCATCCCCCCCACACACACACTTCCCTCCCACCCCTCTCTCACCATTCTTTACCATTCTTTACCTGTATCTCACCAATATAAATGAGTTGTGTAATATATTGTGTAATATATTGTGTAATATATTGGGTAATGTATTGGGTAATATATTGGGTAATGTATTGGGTAATGTATTGGGTAATGTATTGGGTAATGTATTGGGTAATGTATTGGGTAATATATTGGGTAATGTATTGGGTAATGTATTGGGTAATGTATTGGGTAATGTATTGGGTAATGTATTGGGTAATGTATTGGGTAATGTATTGGGTAATATATTGGGTAAAATATTGGGTAATACCTATTTGAACTGTCCTTTTTGTCCCTCTTGTCTTCCCCTCTGTCCTCAGACCTACAATGACCCTGTGGAGACGAAAAGTGTCCATACGAGCCAGCCTTCCTCGCACATGATGCCCCCCAATCCACCACTGTACAGTGTCCCACCCCAGCCCTCCTCCCCCTACAGTCTGGGGCCGGGGGGCTTCCCCCTGTCGGACCTGCAGAGCTACGCGGGGGCGCCGCGTCACGCCCTCTCCCGGACCCTCAGCCAGTCTCAGATGCTGCCCAGCATTAGTGCCTCTCCCCCCTCCTCCTTCCAGATCAGCCCGCCATTGCACCAACAGCTCTCCCTGCACCAGAACTCCCTCCTCAACCAGCCAATCCGCATGCAGCACGGTCACCAGATGGGACTCCAGGGCTCCCTTCACTCACCTCCTCCTGGCCAGCAGGTTAGTGTGACTCTGGGAGTGCCGATATCACCAGCATATATCATATAAGTAAATTATATGAAGGAATAGTGACATGCTTGCTTTTTTAGTATGCTAGTGTCGAGAGAGAGTATGGACCATAGAGATCCTATTAAATTACCCATTCCTAATTCCCAATTCGAATTCCTAATTCGAATTCCTAATTCAATGGTATGGCCAAACAACTTATAACCGTTTGGTTCTCTGTAACCTTCGCAACCTTAGCAAAAATAGCTGTGCAGCGACGCTCCCCATCCAACCTGACAGAGCTTGAGAGGATCTGCAGAGAAGAATGGGAGAAACTTCCCAAATACCGGTGTGCCAAACTTGTAGTGTCATACCCAAGAAGACTCGAGGCTGTAATCGCTGCCAAAGGTGGTTCAACAAAGTACTGAGTAAAGGGTCTGAATACTTATGTAAATGTGATATTTCCGTTTTTTATTTTTTTGAAATTTGCATAAATGTCTAAAAACCTGTTTTTGGTTTGTCATTATGGGGTATTATGTGTAGATTGATGAGGAGAAAAAAAACGATTTAATCAATTTTAGAATAAGGCTATAACGTAACAAAATGTGGAAAAGTCAAGGGGTCTGAATACTTTCCGAATGCACTGTACGTGCTGCAAGTCATATTATATTGTACGTCCGCTATTACATTAGTAATCCAACCTAACGTAAAGTTACATATAAAACTAAATGGAGTGGCACAGATTTTAGTAATATTGAATACGTTTTGTTCTGAGACCAGGTTGGAACAACACATCAACCAAATGCAGCAATGCTAACACCATGGCCCCTATGTTTTATTAATTTGCGGCTGAAATCTCTCTCTCTCTCTCAGTTAAATTCCATTTCAATTCAATTCAATTTCAATTCAATTCAATTCAATTTAAGGGCTTTATTGGCATGGGAAATGTATGTTAACATTGCCAAAGCAATGTTTAACTCCCCTGAATGCCTCTGTCGATCCTACAGCTATTGTATACAGTAATAATGTGCCTATGAACCAGAGTCATACCGTTAGCACTGAGGCAGTGTGCCCTAGTAGGAAGTCCACTGTGTGCAGCTCACCCTGCACTATCAGCTCAAGGAAAAAATAATATTGTCATGTCTCTCTCTCTCTCTCTCTCTCTCTCTCCTCTCTCTCTCTTCTCTCTCTCTCTCTCCTCTCTGTCTCTCTCTGTCTCTCTCTCTTCTCTCTCTTCTCTCTCTCTCTCTCTCTCTCTCTCTCTCTCTCTCTCTCTCTCTCTCTCGCTCTCTCTCTCTCTCCTCTCTCTCTCTCTCTCTGTCTCTCTCGCTCTCTCTCTGTCTTTCTCTCTCTCTCTCTCTGTCGCTCTCTCTCTCTCTCTCTCTCTCTCTCTCTCTCTCTCTCTCTCTCTCTCTCTCTCTCCATCCCCTCCCCCTGCTTTTCTCTCTCATTCTCCCCTCTCCATTTGGCCAGTGTAAATTGTCAGAAACTTAAACTAATGCCATGGCCTGGCTCTCTCTCTCTCCTATAGGGATTCACCCACCTACAGTCAGAGTACCAGAAAAGTGTGGGTTCCCAGTCCCCGGGGGCCCCTAATCCTGGAGGGAGACAGAACCACGAGTGGGACAGTGAATACTGCGATCGGGAGTGCGGTGGCAACCACTGCAGGTGAGCAGCCCAGAACCAGTATCGGCTTTGTGTAGGAAACTATTGTTATTACTATACTGTTTAAACCTTAGAATAGGGACAGTTTTCCGGACCCAGAGTAAGGCTAGCTCGGGACTAAGGAACTATTTCAATTGAGATTTTCCATTCGCAATGATTCTTTAGTCCAATACTTAATATGTGTTCGATAAACTGGCAGAGAATTATTCAATGCTATTTTAACAGTTCAAGTGAATGCCTTTGAATACACAATTGTATTATTTAATGCTGTCTCAAATGTTCATTCGAAAATACCTTTGATACTACTGCTTCGTGTCCTTGAATTGACTTTGTACCATTTCAGTCCTCAATTTTGGCTCAGCTACAGTGAATGTCGATATGACAGCAGTCAAAAACAGTCAATTATTGTCAGCTCATGCATACATCCAAATCATCTTGGCTCCTGGACATTTCAAGGCTGCGTTTAGGCAATAACTTATCAATGACCCAAGCCCAGCTCAGATAATCCCTGCCATTGTGTCTCTGGGTTGTAGTAATGCTGCAGCAAATGTACATTATCCCAGGGGCGTTGGCAGTCACAATGTAAGTAACCTAATTTATGCCTCTGTCGATCCTATAGCTATTGTATACAGTAATGATGTGCCTCTGAACCAGAGTCATACCGTTAGCACTAAGGCGGTGTGCCCTAGTAGGAAGTCCACTGTGTGCAGCTCACCCTGCACTTTCAGCTCAAGCATAAATAATATTGTAATATCTACTTCTGATAAGCTTCCCAGTTAAGCAATATAAACAATCAAGCATCACAAAAAAGTGCTGAATGTAGACCACATTAATATATGTAGCCTAAGAAACACATTTCATGAAATCAATCTCTGAAACTCACTTAGATAGTACCTTTGATGATACAGTGTTAGCAATAAATGGTTATAACATCTACAGAAAAGACAGAAATGCCAATGGGGGCAGTGTTGCGGCCTATATACAGAGCCACATTCCTGTAAAGATTAGAGAGAATATCATGTTAAATACTATTGAAGTAATATGGCTACAGGTTCACCTGTCTCACCTAAAGCCCTTTCTTGCGGGAAGCTGCTATAGACCACCAAGTGCTAACAGTCAGTATCTGGATAATATGTGTGAAATGCATGATAATGTATGTGATATCAATAGAGAGGTATATTTTCTGGGTGATTTAAATATTGACTGGCTTTCACTCAAGAAAAAGCTTCAAACTGTAACCAGTGCCTGCAACCTGGTTCAGGTTATCAGTCAACCTACCAGGGTGGTTACAAACAGCACAGGAATGAAGTCATAAACATGTACTGATCACATCTTTACTAATGTTGCAGAAATCTGCTTTAAAGCTGTATCCAAATCCATCGGATGTAGTGATCACAATATAGTAGCCATTTCTAAGAAAACCAAAGTGCCAAACTGAATAAAAAGAAGAAGAAACTATACTATGAAAAAAAGATAAATGATATAAAGAATCATAGTAAAAAGCTTTGGAGCACCTTAAATGAAATTTTGGGCAAAAATGCGAACTCAGCTCCATCATTCATTGAATCAGATGGCTCATTCATCACCAAACCCACTGATATTGCAAACTACTTTAATTATTTTTTCATTGGCAAGATTAGCAAACTTAGGCATGACATGCCAGCAACAAATGCCGACACTACGCATCCAAGTATAACTGACCAAATTATGAAAGACAAGCAAGTGAGTGTGGAAGAGGTGAAAAAACAATTGTTGTCTATCAACAATGACAAGCCACATGGGTCTGACAACTTCGATTGAAAATTACTGAGGATAATAGCGGACGATATTGCCGCTCCTATTTGCCATATCTTCAATCTAAGCCTACAAGAAAGTGTGTGCCCTCAGACCTGGAGGGAAGCAAAAGTAATTCTGCTACCCAAGAATAGTAAAGCCTCCTTTACTGGCGCAAATAGTCGACCAATCAGCCTGTTACCAACCCTTAATAAACTTCTGGAAAAACTTGTGTTTGACCAGATGCAATGCTATTTTACAGTAAACAAATGAAAAACAGACTTTCAGCACGCTTATAGGGAAGGACATTCAACATGCACGGCACTTACACAAATGACTGATGATTGGCAGAGAGAAATTGATGATAAAAAGATTGTGGGAGCTGTTTTGTTAGACTTCAGTGCAGCTTTTAACATTATCGATCATAGTCTGCTGCTGGAACGTATGTGTTATGGCTTTTCACCCCTTGCTCTATTGTGGATCAAGAGTTACCTGTCTAACCGAACACAGGGGTTGTTCTTTAATGGAAGCCTCTCCAACATAATCCAGGTAGAATCAGGAATTCCCCAGGGCAGCTGTTTCAATCTTTACTAATGACCTGACACTCTGCCACTGGCTCTGAGTAAAGCCTGTGCAACAAAGAGGTACTTAGGAAAATTACAATTGGCTCAGAACAGGGCAGCACAGCTGGCCTTTAAATGTACACGGAGAACTAACATTATTAATATGCATGTCAGTCTCTCATGGCTCAAAGTAGAGGAGAGATTGACTTCATCACTACTTGTTTTTGTATTGACATGCTGAATGCACCGAGCAGTCTGTTTAAGCTATTAGCACACAGCTCAGACACCCATGCATAACTCACAAGACATGCCACCAGAGGTCTCTTCACAATCCCAAAGTCCAGAGCAGACTATGAGAGGCGCACAGTACTACATACTGTAGAGGCATGAATACATGGAACTCTATTCCACATCAGGTAACTGATACAAGCAGTAGAATCACATTTAAAGATCAGATGAAAATACACCTTATGAACAGCGGGGACTGTGAAGAGACACACACAGGAACAGACAGACACTTACACATACACACGATAAGACGCACTCTACACACACGCACACATGGCTGTTGTATTGTAGATATGTGGTACTATAGTAATGACCTGAGGGCACACACTTAATGTGTTGTGAAAAGTGTTATGAAATGTAATGTCATGTAATATTTTAAATTGTATATAACTGCCTTAATGTTGCTGGACTCCAGGAAGAGTAGCTACTGCCTCGGCAGGAACTAATGGGGATCCATAATAAACCCCAGGAAGAGTCGCTGCTGCCTTGGCAACAGCTAATGGGGATCCTTAATAAATACAGATACAAATACATGGTGTGCTTCTTCACGCGATGGCATCAGTTGGATTTCATTTAGCTGTTATCCTTTGTCCTAACAGTTGACACAATTTTCGTAACTTTCACTTGCTTGAAACACTTTGTCATAACTTTGTTTGGCTATAGTGTGTGATAGTCTCCAGTGTAGTGTGTGATAGTCTCCAGTGTAGTGTGTAATAGTCTCCAGTGTAATAGTCTCCAGTGTAGTGTGTAATAGTCTCCAGTGTAGTGTTTAATAGTCTCCAATGTAATAGTCTCCAGTGTAGTGTATAATAGTCTCCAGTTTAGTGTTTAATAGTCTCCAGTGTAATAGTCTCCAGTGTAGTGTTTAATAGTCTCCAGTGTAGTGTGTAATAGTCTCCAGTTTAGTATGTAATAGTCTCCAGTGTAGTGTGTGATAGTCTCCAGTGTAGTGTGTAATAGTCTCCAGTGTAGTGTGTAATAGTCTCCAGTGTAGTGGGTAATAGTCTCCAGTGTAGTGTGTAATAGTATCCAGTGTAGTGTGTAATAGTCTCCAGTGTAGTGTTTAATAGTATCCAGTGTAGTGTGTAATAGTCTCCAGTGTAGTGTTTAATAGTCTCCTGTGTAGTAGTCTCCAGTGCAGTGTGTAATAGTCTCCAGTGTAGTGTTTAATAGTCTCCTGTGTAGTGTTTAATAGTCTCCAGTGTAATAGTATCCAGTGCAGTGTGTAATAGTCTCCAGTGTAATGTTTAATAGTCTCCTGTGTAGTAGTCTCCAGTGTAGTGTTTAATAGTCTCATGTGTAGTAGTCTCCAGTGCAGTGTGTAATAGTCTCCAGTGTAGTGTTTAATAGTCTCCTGTGTAGTGTTTAATAGTATCCAGTGTAATAGTATCCAGTGCAGTGTGTAATAGTCTCCAGTGTAGTGTTTAATAGTATCCTGTGTAGTAGTTTCCAGTGCAGTGTGTAATAGTATCCAGTGTAGTGTGTAATAGTCTCCAGTGTAGTGTGTAATAGTATCCAGTGTAGTGTGTAATAGTCTCCAGTGTAGTGTGTTATAGTCTCCAGTGTAGTGTGTAATAGTCTCCAGTGCAGTGTGTAATAGTCTCCAGTGTAGTGTGTAATAGTCTCCAGTGCAGTGTGTAATAGTCTCAAGTGTAGTGTGTAATAGTCTCCAGTGCAGTGTGTAATAGTCTCAAGTGTAGTGTGTAATAGTCTCCAGTGTAGTGTGTAATAGTCTCCAGTGCAGTGTGTAATAGTCTCAAGTGTAGTGTGTAATAGTCTCCAGTGTAGTGTGTAATAGTCTCAAGTGTAGTGTGTAATAGTCTCCAGTGCAGTGTGTAATAGTCTCAAGTGTAGTGTGTAATAGTCTCCAGTGTAGTGTGTAATAGTCTCCAGTGCAGTGTGTAATAGTCTCCAGTGCAGTGTGTAATAGTCTCCAGTGTAGTGTGTAATAGTCTCCAGTGCAGTGTGTAATAGTCTCCAGTTTAGTATGTAATAGTCTCCAGTGTAGTGTGTGATAGTCTCCAGTGTAGTGTGTAATAGTCTCCAGTGTAGTGTGTAATAGTCTCCAGTTTAGTATGTAATAGTCTCCAGTGTAGTGTGTGATAGTCTCCAGTGTAGTGTGTAATAGTCTCCAGTGTAGTGTGTAATAGTCTCCAGTGTAGTGGGTAATAGTCTCCAGTGTAGTGTGTAATAGTATCCAGTGTAGTGTGTAATAGTCTCCAGTGTAGTGTTTAATAGTATCCAGTGTAGTGTGTAATAGTCTCCAGTGTAGTGTTTAATAGTCTCCTGTGTAGTAGTCTCCAGTGCAGTGTGTAATAGTCTCCAGTGCAGTGTGTAATAGTCTCCAGTGTAGTGTGTAATAGTCTCCAGTGCAGTGTGTAATAGTCTCAAGTGTAGTGTGTAATAGTCTCCAGTGCAGTGTGTAATAGTCTCAAGTGTAGTGTGTAATAGTCTCCAGTGTAGTGTGTAATAGTCTCCAGTGCAGTGTGTAATAGTCTCAAGTGTAGTGTGTAATAGTCTCCAGTGTATTGTGTAATAGTCTCAAGTGTAGTGTGTAATAGTCTCCAGTGCAGTGTGTAATAGTCTCAAGTGTAGTGTGTAATAGTCTCCAGTGTAGTGTGTAATAGTCTCCAGTGCAGTGTGTAATAGTCTCCAGTGCAGTGTGTAATAGTCTCAAGTGTAGTGTGTAATAGTCTCCAGTGCAGTGTGTAATAGTCTCAAGTGTAGTGTGTAATAGTCTCCAGTGTAGTGTGTAATAGTCTCAAGTGTAGTGTGTAATAGTCTCCAGTGCAGTGTGTAATAGTCTCAAGTGTAGTGTGTAATAGTTTCCAGTGCAGTGTGTAATAGTCTCAAGTGTAGTGTGTAATAGTCTCCAGTGTAGTGTGTAATAGTCTCCAGTGCAGTGTGTAATAGTCTCCAGTGCAGTGTGTAATAGTCTCAAGTGTAGTGTATAATAGTCTCCAGTGCAGTGTGTAATAGTCTCAAGTGTAGTGTGTAATAGTCTCCAGTGTAGTGTGTAATAGTCTCCAGTGTAGTGTGTAATAGTCTCCAGTTCTCTTTAATGTGTTCCGGTCATCTTGTCATTCTTCATCACCGTTGTGGAGTTCAATGGCTGTGCAGGTGCCTTATTTTGCGCAGAGGGAGGGAGCTCCTGTCTCACTTTGTTCATGGTGCCAGCCAGACTTGTTTTCTTTGAAAGCAACTTGTTCGCCAATGACAGTGAAGTAAAGAAATTGTCCATGGTGACATTTCTCCCCTTGCTAACGTAAGGTTTCACAATTACCACATTCTCTGACACTCGCTCACTTGCTGCCTGATGTGGATATTTTCCCTGATATTGAAAGCCGTTCAGCATGTACAATTACGCAAGCTCTCACTGTGTAGCCTACTCCAAGTAGGCCAGAGTAGGCTGATAAGACTGCTTTGATTCGGTGGACTGATATAGGATACATACCATTTTAAGACTATAATTAGAATGGATCAATACAATAGAATGACCCGCCCTGTTCTTCATTCACAATTGGTCATTACAGAATGATGCATCGTTGGCTTCCCCTCGCTCAGCAACTCATCCCCGTTCTCCTGTTTTCTCCCCATCATACTTTACTGTGTGAAATTCATTTCGGTATAGTTTAGGTTCAGTTTCGAGGCAATTATCGGGGTGATTATCAGCTGGGCACTTTCAACTGTTGGGTAATGTGTGGAGCAGACCCTACTGTTGGGAAAAGGAGCGGAGCAGACCCTACTGTTGGGAGAAGGAGGGGCACAGACCCTACTGTTGGGAGAAGGAGCGGAGCAGACCCTACTGTTGGGAGAAGGAGGGGCACAGACCCTACTGTTGGGAGAAGGAGCGGAGCAGACCCTACTGTTGGGAGAAGGAGGGGAGCAGACCCTACTGTTGGGAGAAGGAGCGGAGCAGACCCTACTGTTGGGAGAAGGAGGGGAGCAGACCCTACTGTTGGGAGAAGGAGGGGAGCAGACCCTACTGTTGGGAGAAGGAGGGGAGCAGACCCTACTGTTGGGAGAAAGAGGGGCGCAGGCCCTACTGTTGGGAGAAGGAGCGGCGCAGGCCCTACTGTTGGGAGAAGAAGCAGAGCAGACCCTACTGTTGGGAGAAGGAGCGGCGCAGGCCCTACTGTTGGGAGAAGAAGCGGAGCAGACCCTACTGTTGGGAGAAGAAGCGGAGCAGACCCTACTGTTGGGAGAAGGAGGGGAGCAGACCCTACTGTTGGGAGAAGGAGGGGAGCAGACCCTACTGTTGGGAGAAGGAGGGGAGCAGACCCTACTGTTGGGAGAAGGAGGGGAGCAGACCCTACTGTTGGGAGAAGGAGGGGAGCAGACCCTCCTGTTGGGAGAAGGAGGGGAGCAGACCCTACTGTTGGGAGAAGGAGGGGAGCAGACCCTACTGTTGGGAGAAGGAGGGGAGCAGACCCTACTGTTGGGAGAAGGAGGGGCACAGACCCTACTGTTGGGGGAAGGAGGGGCAATGGGGGGAAAACCGTTCAAAAAAATAACATGCCCTTCTAAAACTGGCTATAGCTCCAGTTCTGTTTGTGATATTAAGATTGTAACAACGACAGTTTGTTATATAGACTTATTTAGGAAAAGTCAAGGACAGAGGGGGGCATGACTTAAAAAATGGCTGAGTATAAAAATGAAAATGACTGCTTTAGCGGTTCTAGTTATCAAAACTTCTGTTAGGAACATCTCTTGGCACGCTTGATTCCTTCCATATTAGTTTTAGAACTGTCCCTACTGTACTTCAAAGGGGAAGCATTTTAGGTGTTTAATAGAAGAAGAATGATAGTCGTTCGAGAGAGAGATGTATCAGTGTGCTTTTTTGGAGAGTAAGTAGTATCACCTCTCTGAGTCTGTTTTATTTATTCCTTCTCTTCACACCCTCTCTCTCTCTTCTTGTTCTCCAATTCCTCCTTCTCTTCTCACCGTCTCCCTCTCTTCTTGTTTTCAGTGGCAGCATGATAGCCAGGGACAAGCCACTCTACCTCACTTGAAGCTGGAGGCCGCCGTCGACAAGAAAAGACACCAGGGAGTCAGCCCTCAACATCCCCACCCCACACAAACCACCTCCCCGACCCCCCAGCCCACTCCTACCACCACCAACAACCACCCTTTTTTGTCAATGTAATTTCTTCGGTTTTTAGAAAGATTTGTGCAAAGTTCTGATGACTACTAGCGAGCCCTGTTCTCTCTCTTTTTTTTTGTCTTTTTTTTCGGCACACACTTACAAATATCCAGGCGTATTTCTTCTCCCGCCTGAATCTAAAGCACTCATCTTTGTCTCAGAGTTTAAAAAAAGTGAACTATCATGAAAATAGTCCCCCTCAGGGACTAAACTGAGCTTTAATTGGAATAAGATGAGCAAAAATCATTCTTTTTATTTTCCTTCTTCTTCTTCTTCTTCTTCTTCTTCTTCTTCTCATTTAATCATTTATTTTTATTTGTTTCGTTTTGTTTTCTTGTTGTTGTTGTTTTTATTTATTTCTCGCTTGCTACATTTGCTTTTGCCAATAACAGTCCCTGTGCTGTAGGGAAAATAATGCTCCTTGATGTTACTGTAGCTGTGCTTTAGGGTCTGTGACTTATATTCATACAAAGTGATGGGGTGGGAAAGGATAATTACATCAATTCAACTTTTTTTTTATGAAAGACCTGTGGAGATTTACCTAGCTGTCACAGTGTGATTGTAAATATCACTTTGATCAAATTGGGAATTCGAAGTCCAGATAGCTTTTCTTTCTTCTTCTTTAATATTACCTGTAAGTCATTGGTTTGTATTTCGAAGTATATCTTGTGTGTGCGGTTGCGTGCCTGCGTGTGTGTGGGTGTGTATGCGTGTGCGACTGTGCGTATGTGTGTGCACGTGCATTTGGGTGTGTCTGTGTGCATGTGAGTGTGTATGCGTGTGTGTGTTTGTGTGTGTTTTGTGAATTTTAACAGGCTCTGCAGGTGGATTTCAGAGGAGTACTTCACACACTCGATCTTGCATTAAATCTGTGCTCACTGGTGTGATTTTTCCAATAAAGTTACATCAAAAACCCAATACAGAGTCTGTGTCCTGCAGATCATTAAATGGAAGGAGAGAGAAAGAAAGAAAGTGATAGAGAGAGATAGTTAGGGAGGGAGAGAGAGAGAGAGAGAGAGAGAGAGAGAGAGAGAGAGAGAGAGAGAGAGAGAAGGGTAATGAGGAAAAGCGAGACAGACACATACACTCAAAGATCCTTGGCTACAGTCTGTTGATTTGATCATTTAATTCACCTGGTCATGTAAATTGTCAATATTCACCCACTAAACATAAAAATGTGATCTAAAAAGCTAACTATATGTGAATTAATACTTCACAGAAACATAGCAGTGGGTTTCTAGGTTTCCAGTATCTTCTTAGGTGTTTCTATTGTGTTGATCTCATCTTTAAGTTTTGTGATAAATATGAATGCATTTGATGAAGAAGACATATGTTCTTATTTTCACTGTAGCATAATTTAATTTTTTAGTTGTAATGGAAATATAATAACATTTAAGTTATGTATAAGCCTGACAATTGTAGTTCTTTTATTTGTAAAGCCAGTAATGATTTCTGTTTTTAAATTGTTATCAACATGTATTTTTTTAAGTTGCCCATTAGCTATTTGACAGGTTTCCTATTTATGAAAGAACAAGAGATCATTTTTGCTTCTTACAATGGACGTGCATTTTTATTCAAATTGTATTGTTTACCTTTTGGGTTTGATGATAATGATGATAATGATGATAATGATGATTGCTTTTGTTTCTTTTTCAATTTTTTTCTTTTTTTTACGCTGGTTCTTTCTTTCCTTGCCAGTGACATCATTTTGTGTCACAATGCTTATTTTATTTCAAATCTCCATAATAAATAAAAAAGTGAAAAGTGAAATAGGCTGCTACCGACTCTTTTTTTCCGTCACAGAACATTCTGTTTACTTCCCTTCAGTCAAGTGTCCGATCTAAAACGCCATCCACTTAACACTTGGAAAATATCTTAAAACAATGTATTTATACCTCCATAATATCACTCACTTCCTTTTTTCCAACACAAAACACGTTTTCTATACTTAAATGTAGTCTTATGGCTGGACTCAAATCAAATGCTATGGCTTTACTAATTAGCTGTCATCACTAAAGCTAACACCATCCCAATCTGAACGTTGTCCTCAATGTATCTCCACAACCATGAACAGATGCAGGATTGAATTTGCATTGCTGCTATGTGAAAGTGGTTGGTTGGTGGACGGCAGAGATAGAGAAAACAGAGAAATGCATGGCATAAGGTACACAAACTCGGGCATCCATCCTAAATACAGATTTTTCCCCCAATTGCAGTCTTCCAGATAGACCCATACGGAAAACATATATAAATGTCAATATATTTAACTTCACATAAAATGTATTTGAAATACATGTACATACACTTGCATCTTTGCTCAGATGCATGTAATGCCTGACAGTTCCAGAAATGCATGGCTATGACATCTAGTCTACAGGGCGGCCAAAGGGGTTCCTAATTCGGCATATGACATAGTTTGTCCCTTCAGAGGATTCTTAGATTATCCTTAACGTATTGATCAATGGAGATATGTTTTTGGGCCACCAAACCAAAACTTCGGCACTAGCTAGGTTTCTATCCAATTGGCGACAGATTTTCATGCCAATATTCTAAAATCTTCATAAAAACAATATCCACATTTTCCCACCAGAGATGTGTTTCCATCAACTTGACTGTTGCCGATAAAAAGCTGTGCGTGATGACATGGTGCACATTTTTAAAAAAGAGTTTGCGTTTAAATTCATATGTACCCGAATAAAAAATAAAAGTAAATGGATTTCCAATTGCATTTTCAACTCTACTGATCGTTAAGTCACAAAAAATGTTGCATTATATAGCAAATGTGCCCACTCTGGTCATGATGAGTTGCTATTATTTTTATTTGTCAAACGGCAGCCAAGCATTGATCATCATGTCACCAGAATAAGACCCTTGATATTTATTGGAAAGCAGCATCCATCACTGTGCACTTTCACAACCCTGTGAAGTTCATCATAATTGACTTCATCTGTAGCCTAATAAACTGCATGGTTCCCGAGTCGTAGTGGAGAGGACCACAACATGCCATCGCGTGACTCCAACTTTACTTCCATATGATGTTTATTATATCAACATTTGCGCATAAATGCGTTTCCACTGCCATTTCTCGCATAATTAATTTTACAGACACAAAAATATCCCATTTTGTCTGGCGTATTTAGTTTTGTTGACATTTGGAAAGTTTACAGACAAATTTGTTGTTTTCATCAGGCCTGTTGTGACTTTTTTTACTCCCATAAAAAGGTTGGATGGACACCTGGTTACTGATATAATTGTAATTGTTATGGTGAGTTAATTTTAACATTCCATTCAACTTCATAAAAAAACACTTTTTCTCATCTCAATTTTTTTAATTAATGATAATAGTTGTATTAATGATAATAGTTTTATTAATGATAATAGTTTTATTAATAATAATAGCTTTATTAATGATAATAGCTTTATTAATGATAATAGCTAGTGCTAGTTAGCTAGTTTTATTAATGATAATAGTTTTATTAATGATAATAGTTGTATTAATAATAATAGTTTTATCAATGATAATAGTTTTATTAATGATAATAGATGTATTAATGATAATAGCTAGTGCCTCTATTCATCTTAATTAAATAATGAATAAATCTAGTGCCTGAGATGTGAAAGATGGAGTCACTACATGACCGATAGTGTGTCATGTTGATTAGTCATTTTTGTAGTCATTTAAATGTATTTATATGCAATTTTTTGCTTTTGGTATTCTTTTGGAATGTGTCCGTTAGAGGATTCGGAGGTGTTATTTGTTTCTTTAAATATTTGACATGCATCCTAAAAAATGTATCCAAAAATATATATTTCTAATGTATTTTTTTTCCAAATGGGGAGGAGAGAGGGAATTGTTCAAGGGAACTGTCACTACCGCTCCATTTGATGTTTTGTGGCTGGAATCTCTCTCTCTCTCTCTTTCTTTCTCTCTCCCTCCCTCCCTCCCTCCCTCCCTCTCTCTCGCTCTCTCTCTCTCTCTCCCCCTCCCTCCCTCCCTCCCTCCCTCCCTCCCTCCCTCCCTCCCTCCCTCCCTCCCTCCCTCTTTCTTTCTTTCTTTCTCTCTCTCTCTCCCTCCCTCTCTCTCTCCCTCCCTCTCTCTCGCTCTCCCTCTAGATCATTATTGAATAATTGGAAAACTTCATGATAAGACACACATTATATGAAAATCACAGTCATACCTTCTTAATGAAATGCCAGATTTCTTTGGGTACAGACAGCCACGTTGGACTCTTTCTTTGTGTCTGTGTGTGTGTGAACACAAATGTGTGGGAAGGTGGGGTGATGGCTCCTCTGTGTTGAATGTTGAAATAGACGTTCTTGTCCTTTTCTTTGCCGTCACAATGCCCTTCCTTTATTTGACAGTTTTCTCAACCTTGATGCCTACTACTCTCCATGGTCATTCTGACAGTCATTGTGCAAACCAAACAGCAAATACTGAGCCGCTAGCCTTCATTTGACAATTTCGTCAGGTCCCTTTATCCTTTCCTCCGCAATAAAGTCAAACTAGCGAGGGAAAAGTCAAATTAAACCTTCCATTTGTGGTAAAATAAGTCATTGTAAAGAGTCAAAACACTTGTATTCATACAATTAAAAGAGCTACGGTTTTCCATATCAAGTACACATGGACCTGGGCCCGTGTTCACAAAGGTACGGTTTCCCAGACACAGGGGATTCCTAATCTGTGTCTGGGAAAGCAGCCCAAAGAGTATCTATAGGAGTGCTGAATAAGAGGGGGTACCTGATCCTACATCAGCACTCCTATTCTGAGACGCTTTATGAATACGGATGCATAGATACACTAGGTGAGTAGTTTCTCTGTTTGTCTGTTGAGATTGGTAGTGTTGATGTGTACGGTGTCCATATTAGGACATACATGAGTTGTTAAAGCAGGTACAGGGGTGTGACATTTGAGGTGGACACAGTGTGCTGGCATTTCTGGCCTTGGTTTTGAGATGTCAACATGGAGACAAGAACGGAAACTGTTTGATCAAAACAGAAACTTTTTCCACCACGATTGGGGCCTTTTTCATTGTGATGCAACGTGCACAAGTCGAACTCTCTTTATTATCACAAACACGTTTTTTCGTCATTTTTTTACCTCCTCTGTTGTGGTTGTGTAATGTACAAACTCTGGTTTCCAAGTAAAAAATTTTAGCTCACCCGACCACATGAGATGGTGCCTAGCGAGTGAGCCTCAGCAGACAGTTAGAGAGTAGATGGTCAGTGTTAGGTGTGACCTTCAAAGTCACAAGGCCACCTGACTAAAAAAGTTGCAACTTTGGTTCTGTGGCAGAGCGAGAACAGGAAATGTAGGCAGTTTTGACAAGAACAGGGTTTCACTTTGTGTTCACTTCATCTGTTTGGGGTTTGGAGATTCAACAGTAGAAAATTATTCCAAAAAGGGCTACTTGCATTTCTACAGAGTAATCCAGTGAGAAATGATCATGTAAATGTTCTATGTCAGGATGTAGTTACCATGAAGCTAATATTTTTGTAGGAATGCAGCTATTACAGTAAAATGTGTTAAGACCAGGCTGCGAAAATATGTATAGTTATCATAGAGCAAATGTTATATGTATTATAACATGCACAATATCAGACATGGCACTTTGATGTGTATTTATTTATTCCATCATAACAATAATGGCAAATATCTAATCAGTTTTACCATACAGGTTATTTTTCCAACCCGCTGTCAAATTCACTGTAAATAAGTGAATATGTACAGTATTGTGACAGAATTTTCTAAGAAGATGCCATGTTTAAAATGCGAAAACCCCCTAAGAGAGATTCTGAAACTTCAAGTGAGACTGAACTTCTGTCTATGACTGGTCACTCACCAGAGCAGTATGCTTAAATATTACAGTTGCTTTTTAATTACCATATCACCTACCCTTCAGAAGCTCTTTAAGATATACTGTAGATAACGTTACCTCCTACAATGTAGGCTTGCTCTCGACCCCCTAAGGTCAATGTCCGCGCCCATGCGGGAATCTAATTAGCATAATACAAAAATCCCCATAAAAATGTGTCAGTTTAAGATAGAGATATCTGTTTTGCATTGGATGCATCTCAATCCACCGCATTCGCCGATGTCGCACTTTTGCATCTGCGGTGAAAGAGCACTGTTTGTCAGACCATGAGACATCCCGAAAATCGATTTTCTCACAAAGTCGTCTGTAGCGTTCGAACGGTTTGGCCTAAAAACTAGTATGACCTCTCTATTGAAAGATGAAACTCTCACGAACACGATGTAGTTCTCCATTTTGCTCTACAACCCCTACTCGTCTGAAGTCGGTTCAGCCAATCTGCCAACTTCTGTCTGTAGTGTCCGAACAGTTTGGGCTACACTTCCCTCTGTGGAAAGGTGAGACTCTTTGCTCATTTGAGCCGATCTTGCCATAATATGGACTTGGTCTTTTACCAAATAGGGCTATCTTCTGTATACCACCCCTACCTTGTCACAACACAACTGATTGGCTGAAACGCATTAAGAAGGAAAGAAATTCCACAAATTAACTTTTAACAAGGCACACCTGTTAATTGAAATGCATTCCAGGTGACTACCTCATGAAGCTGGTTGAGAGAATGCCAAGAGTGTGCAAAGCTGTCATCAAGGCAAAGGGTGGCTACTTTGAAGAATCTAAAATATAAAAGATATTTTGATTTGTTTAACACTTTTTTGGTTACTACATGATTCCATGTGTTATTTCATAGTTGTGATGTCTTCACTATTATTCTACAATGTAGAAAATAGTAAAAAAAAAAAAAAAAAACCTTGAATGAGTAGGTGTGTCCAAACTTTTGACTGGTACTGTACATGTCTGTTGTTTTGCTCTAGGACGCCCAAAGGCCTCACAAGACTCGTCTGAAGGTCCCCCAGTACCAGTTGAAAAGAAATATGGAAGTATACTGTCACGATCGTAGAAAGGAGCAGACCAAAGCGCAGCGTGTTGAGCGAACATCGTAGACTTTATTATTAAAGAAACCACGATAAAAACAATAAACCACGATCATGAAGTCCTCAGTGACACGACTGAAACGGAAACAAAAACCCACAAAACCCAGGTGAAACCACACAGTTTAAATATGGCTCCCAATCAGAGATAACGAGCCAACAGCTGACACTCGTTACCTCCGATTGGGAGTCATATGACTAATAAAGAACAATTAACCCCAAACATAGAAATGAACAACCAGAAATCCCCAACATAGAAATACACCCAAACAATGAAAATGAACAACCCTGGCTCAAATATCAACGTCCATGGAGCCAGAGTGTCACAGTACCCCCCCCTAAAGGTGCGACCTCCGGGCGCACCAGCATACAGTCTAGGGGAGGGTCTGGGTGGGCGTCTGTCCACGGTGGCGGCTCTGGCCCAGGTCGTGGTCCCCACCCCACCTTAGTCACTATCCGCTTCCGTATCCCCCTCCACATGACCACCCCCCAACTAAACCCCACTGGATTAAGGGGCGGCACCGGACTAAGGGGCAGCACCGGACTAAGGGGCAGCACTGGACTAAGGGGCAGCACCGGACTAAGGGGCAGCACTGGACTAAGGGGCAGCACTGGACTAAGGGGCAGCACCGGACTAAGGGGCAGCACTGGACTAAGGGGCAGCACCGGACTAAGGGGCAGCACCGGACTAAGGGACAGTACCTGACTAACTGGCGGATCCTGGCTGGCTGGCTCTGGCGGATCCTGTCTGGCAGAAGGCTCTGGCTGATCCTGTCTGGCAGAAGGCTCTGGCTGATCCTGTCTGGCAGAAGGCTCTGGCTGATCCTGTCTGGCAGAAGGCTCTGGCTGATCCTGTCTGGCGGAAGGCTCTGGCTGATCCTGTCTGGCGGAAGGCTCTGGCTGATCCTGTCTGGCGGAAGGCTCTGGCTGATCCTGTCTGGCGGAAGGCTCTGGCTGATCCTGTCTGGCGGAAGGCTCTGGCTGATCCTGTCTGGCGGAAGGCTCTGGCTGATCCTGTCTGGCAGAAGGCTCTGGCTGCTCCTGTCTGGCGGAAGGCTCTGGCTGATCCTGTCTGGCGGAAGGCTCTGGCTGATCCTGTCTGGCGGAAGGCTCTGGCTGCTCCTGTCTGGCGGAGAGCTCTAGCGGCTCCGTTCTGGCGGACGGCTCTGAAGGCTCATGGCAGACGGGCGGCTTTGCAGGCTCAGTACAGACGGGCAGTTCCTGCGGCGCTTGGCAGACGGACAGTTCAGACGGCGTTGGGCAGACGGGCAGTTCAGGCGCCGTTGGGCAGACGGGCAGTTCAGACGGCGTTGGGCAGACGGACAGTTCAGGCCCCGTTGGGCAGACGGCAGACTCTGGCCGTCTGAGGCGCATCGTAGGCCTGGTGCGTGGTGCCGGAACAGGAGGTACCGGGCTGAGGACACGCATCTCAGGGCTAGTGCGGGGAGAAGCAACAGGGCATGCTGGACCCTGGGGAAGCACCGTAGGCCTGATGCGTGGTGCCGGAACTGGAGGTACCGGGCTGAGGACACGCATCTCAGGGCTAGTGCGGGAAGCAGCAACAGGGCATACTTGGCCCTGGGGACGCACCGTAGGCCTGATGCGTGGTGCCGGAACTGGAGGTACCGGGCTGAGGACACGCATCTCAGGGCTAGTGCGGAGAGCAACAACAGGATGCACAGGACTCTGGGGACACACAGGAGGCTTGGTGCGTGGTGTATGCACTGGTGGTAAAGGGCTGGAGACACGCACCATAGAGCCAGTGCGTGGAGGAGACACAGGGCTCTGAAGACGCACTGGAAACCTGGTGCGTGGTGTAGGTACTGGTGGTACTGGGCTGGAGCGAGGAGGTGGTGCCGGAAATACCGGACCGTGCAGGCGTACTGGCTCCCTTGAACACTGAGCCTGCCCAACCTTACCTGGTTGTATGCTCCCCGTCGCCTGACCAGTACAGGGAGGTGGAATAACCCGCACTGGCCTATGTATGCGAACCGGGGACACCCTGCGTAAGGCTGGTGCCATGTAAGCCGGCCCGAGGAGACGCACTGGTGACCGGATGCGTGGGGCCGGCCTCATGACATCTGGCTCAATGCTCAGTCTAGCCCGGCCGATACATGGAGCTGGAATGTACCGCACCGGGCTATGCCTGCGTACAGGAGACACCATGCGCTCTACTGCGTAACACGGTGTCTGCCCGTACTCTCGCTCTCCACGGTCAGTCCAGGGAGTAGGCGCAGGTCTCCTACCTGACTTCGCCACACTCCCTCTTAGCCCCCCCCCCAAGAAATTCTTGGGTAGTACCCACGGGCTTCCAGTCTTGCCTCCGTGCTGCCTCCTCATATCGCCGCCTCTCGGCTTTAGCTGCCTCCAGCTCTTCACGAGGACGGCGATATTCTCCCGGTTGTGCCCAAGGCCCCTTACCATCCAGAATCTCCTCCCATGTCCATGAATCCTTTATGGGTGGATAGAAATCCTGTGTAGGTGGATCCTGTTGCCGCTTGACACGCCGCTTGGTCCTTTTAAGGTGGGTTTTTCTGTCACGATCGTAGAAAGGAGCAGACCAAAGCGCAGCGTGTTGAGCGAACATCGTAGACTTTATTATTAAAGAAACCACGATAAAAACAATAAACCACGATCATGAAGTCCTCAGTGACACGACTGAAACGGAAACAAAAACCCACAAAACCCAGGTGAAACCACACAGTTTAAATATGGCTCCCAATCAGAGATAACGAGCCAACAGCTGACACTCGTTACCTCCGATTGGGAGTCATATGACTAATAAAGAACAATTAACCCCAAACATAGAAATGAACAACCAGAAATCCCCAACATAGAAATACACCCAAACAATGAAAATGAACAACCCTGGCTCAAATATCAACGTCCATGGAGCCAGAGTGTCACATATACAGTATATGGAAACTGTTTAGTGCCAAAAATAAGGGGTTAAATATAAAAAATATACATATAAAATGTTTCCTGATCTTTCTTATATCGCTCAGATATAGGACAGACACTTCAGAACAAACTTCCTTTTGATTACTTTTTTGGGGACTATCTGTTGTTCCATGTGGTGAATCTGTTCTTCAATGTGTTTGTATGGGCTAACAGCAGTAAGGCCAAAAATACTTTTTTTTATACTTCAAGGGGTCTTCAAATTCTAAATCAAATAGCAAAATGATCCTTGGTATGACCTTCTTAAAACAATTCCATATAGTTTAGTAGAACCCCCTCCCCCGGCTTAGACAGGGCTTAGACTCTTATGGGTTAAGTCTCTTTTAGCGTCTTGCCTGATTTATTGCTTTTTCTCCTTTCTTGTTTTCCTGACAGCTGAATGCCTTTCTTAGCTTTACAAATGTACTGTACTTATGGCCTTTACAAAATAATACATGAACACAACGTACTGTATATTGATTTAATTCAGGATCAATGACTGTATCAATCTTAAAGGCCTTTAGACTCTTCACATTGAGTGGGGATACCAGCCATTTATGTTTTACATAAAAATGGCCACCATTTTACAACTTCAGGAAATCAACAGCATTGTTCATCAATGAACGTTTATAACAGATGGCCAGAGGAATCTTCTGTATGTTATCAAGCTCACTGTCAACTTAGTTACGTTCATTACTTATCTCATATATTTAAACATTTTAATTAATTTAAATTTAATTTTTAATTTAATTTTTAATTTAAATTTAATATACTGTGTATATGGGCATCCTTAGTAGTATGAAATGTTAGATCAAACCTAAAATAAATCTGGCCATCAAAAAGAGCAATTAGTGATGTGATCAACCTTATTTTGTCAGATTTAAATACTTTTGTAAAGTGTCAATATTTTTGACTGATGTCTACGGGATAATTTTCGATCAACACATAAAAACAGTGTGAAAAGCTGAATTGGCACTTTCATTCTACATGGAAACTGTTATGGTGGTTGAGAACATTGAACAATTGGTGGCCAGAAAAGGCTTGACTGACAAGAAGTCCTCTTTCGTTTATTAACTCTGTTTCATTTCGCTGCGGGCTACACAAGGCCACATCCAAGCAGAGAAACCACCGTGCTCACTTACTCTGAGGAGAAAAATAAGAAGTCCTCTGTTCTCTCTGTCTCAGTTGTTGCTAACTCTCCCCTTGAGCATGACTCAAATGGAGAACCGCAGACGTAAGTATTTTCTTGTCACATTGTGTTCTGTGAAAGTAAGATCATGTTATTTCTCTGAGATAACTTTTTATGTTCACCACAGATATGGCCGTAGATAAACCCAAATTAGAACAAGTGAAGATGGAACAGGTGTTTAGTAGTCATTTCAAACACTTACTAAGCATCAAGTTTCACTTTTTGAGCAATATCACCCACACATATATTTTTGACTCCATAGCAGATTTCTGTAAATGTTAAGGATAAATATGTGTTTGATCCTTTACAGTACCTTCAGAAAGTGTTCACACCCCTTGACTTTTTCCACATTTTGTTGTGTTACTGGTCTACATACAATACTCTATAACGTAAAAGTGGAATTATGTTTTTAGATACTTTTACAAATTAATTAATAATGAAAAGCTGAAATGTCTTGAGTCAATAAGTATTCAACCCCTTTGTTATGGCAAGCCTAAATAAGTTCAGGAAGAAAAACATGTGCTTAACAAGTCACATAATAAGTCGCATGGACTCACTCTGTGTGCAATAATAGTGTTTAACCTGATTTTTTAATGACTACCTCATCTCTGTACCCCACATATACAATTATCTGTAAGGTCCCCCAATTGAGCAGTGAATTTCAAACACAGATTCAATCACAAAGACCAGGGTGGTGTTCTAATGCCTCGCAAAGAAGGGCACCTATTGGAAGATGGGTAAAAATAAAAAGCAGTTACAGAGTTTAATGGCTGTGATAGGAGAAAACTGAGGATGGATCAACAACATTGTAGTTACTCCACAATACTAACCTAAATGACAGAGTGAAAAGAAGGAAGCTTGTACAGAATAAAAATATTCCAAAACATGTTTGCAATAAGGCACTAAAGTAATACTGTAAAGAATGTGGCCTAGAAATTAAATTCATGTCCTGAATACAAAGCGTTATGTTTGGGGCAAATCCAACAGAACACATCACACTCCATATTTTTAAGCATGCTGTTGGCTGCATCATGTTATGAGTATGCTTATCATCGACAAGGACTAGGTCATTTTTTAGGATAAAAATAAATGGAATAGAGCTAAGCACAAGCAAAATCACAAGCAAAATCCTACCAAGACAACATGGAATGTTCCTGAGTGGCCTAGTTACAGTTTTGACTTAAATTGGCTTGAAAATCATTGGTTAAGAAAATGGCTGTCTAGCAACCAACTTGACAGAGCTTGAAGAATAAAATAAAATGGGCAAATGTTGTACAATCAAGGTGTGCAAAGTTCTTAGAGACTTACCAAGACAGACTCACAGCTGTAATCGCTGCCAAGAGTGATTCTAACATGTATTGTAAATTACATACAATAAATTTGCTAACTTTTCTAAAACCATGTTTTCACTTTGTCATTATGGGGTATTGTGTGTAGACGGGTGAGAAAAAAATATATTTAATCAATTTTGAATTCCGGCTGTAACACATTTTTTTTTTTTTAAAGTCAAGGGGTACGGTATGAATATTTTCTGAAGGCACTGTATGTTTGTGAACAAGGCTTTGGTTCAAATTTGTGTTTATTTGGAGTAAAAAACATTATGTATTGTGCAATTTTTTGATAATTAACCCATTGTTTGCCCAATTAATCAAATCACTGCACACACTTATAACATGTTTAAGAATGCTTCAAGATGAGGGTCCACTCAAAAGTTTCTTCATTCACTATTACATCAAAGCAAGCCAGAGGTTGTGTGTTTTAAAATACAATGTGGTAAAAGAGGGTGGGATTGAGAATCAACCCAAAAAGAGAACAACAATGTCATTACTGCCAATCAACGTAAACCAGAGGTAATACCATGTTTACAAAGGGTACACGTTAAACCAGAGGTAATACCATGTTTACAAAGGGTACACGTTAAACCAGAGGTAATACCATGTTTACAAAGGGTACACGTTAAACCAGAGGTAATACCATGTTTACAAAGGGTACACGTTAAACCAGAGGTAATACCATGTTTACAAAGGGTACACATTAAACCAGAGGTAATACCATGTTTACAAAGGGTACACGTTAAACCAGAGGTAATACCATGTTTACAAAGGGTACACGTTAAACCAGAGGTAATACCTTGTTTACAAAGGGTACACGTTAAACCAGAGGTAATACCATGTTTACAAAGGGTACACGTTAAACCAGAGGTAATACCATGTTTACAAAGGGTACACGTTAAACCAGAGGTAATACCATGTTTACAAAGGGTACACGTTAAACCAGAGGTAATACCATGTTTACAAAGGGTACACATTAAACCAGAGGTAATACCATGCTTACAAAGGGTACACAATTTTACGGCCGTAACTTGGGAATTGTTAATGATGACAGTCCTTTTTGAGTCTATGCATGCACCATGAGACATCAAGGTTGGGAAAGGGTAGAAGAGTGAAAATGCCTTTTCTTACAGTTTGCTCATACTGTCTTAGTGTACATTTCACATTCTACCTTTGTGTGCATTCTCCTTTCTGACATTTGTGGGTGTGTTTCCTGTGAACCTTCCTTCAAATTCCCAGCACCAAAACATCATAGCAGCACCACAAAGCTGCATATGAAAACATACCACGGAGTTGGTGATTGACAGCATATGATAATCCCGCCCATCTGGGGGTTTTGAAACTTTTGAAATATTGTTCAAGGATCTTGCTCCTGAATGGGAATGCTAACACAGGGGCGTAGGGAATGGGAAATATAGCTTAATCAGCAAATATTGCTGGGGGATAAGGCTTGCTCGACTGACTAAACACACGCACACAAGTGAGAGGAGATGTTGTCGTAACGTTGAGGCACCAACTATTGATCTTTACCACTCCATATGATAATGTAGACACAGTATATGTTCTACTGGTGGGCTCTGTGTTGCAGTTCTATTGCTTCCTGGTGCCAAACCAACCCATGCACTAATAATTACCTTAAACCTTAGCCACACGTTTGTAACCTGGCTGACCCACGTGACTCACAGCGCAGGGGGAGCTGTGACCACACTGGCCTGGAAAGGAGGCAGTTTGTTAATGCAATATTCGCTCAGAAATTGTGCAACGGGTTTGATTGGTTCTCTCAAATGTAATTTTTTCCTTGGGGTTGGGACCTCAATGTTTGGATTTGAAAATCCAACCGTTGTAATAGAAGGGGACGGCGCTCTGGGGCTGTGTGTGGCTGGACGTGTGGGTGTTTGAGTGAGAAAGACACAGAGGAAAGCCAACCAGTAAAAGCACAGCCCCCTTCATTATCGACACATTGTGCTGACAACATCAAAGAGCCATTCAACTCTGAAATCAGGAGGACTTTGAGAATTAGGTGTTAGCCAGACTAACACGGTTGTCCACTGAAAGTACAATGTCCACGAAATCCCTGAAAACCACTCAACCTAACGGAATCATAGCTACTTCTTTCTGTCTTGGTGACCTGAAATCCAACCCTAGCATGTTGGTGCCATCTGGGTTTTCACGTCAGACACCTTTTCATTTCCTCTTTTAGCTGTGATCCTATAATGACAATCTGGTTGTCGTTCAACTCCCAACTCAACTCTAACACAACCAATTCAACTCCAACACAACCAACTCAACTCCCACACAATTCCAACCCAACCAACTCATCTCCCACACAACCAACTCAACTCCCACACAACCAACTCAATTCGCCTACACAACCAACTCATCTCCCACAGAACCAACTCAACTCCCACACAACCAACTCAATTCGCCTACACAACCAACTCAACTCCCACAGAACCAACTCAATTCGCCTACACAACCAACTCAATTCGCCTACACAACCAACTCAACTCCCACAGAACCAACTCAACTCCCACACAACCAACTCAATTCGCCTACACAACCAACTCAACTCCCACAGAACCAACTCAATTCGCCTACACAACCAACTCAATTCGCCTACACAACCAACTCAACTCCCACACAACCAACTCAATTCGCCTACACAACCAACTCAATTCGCCTACACAACCAACTCAACTCCCACACAACCAACTCAATTCGCCTACACAACCAACTCAATTCGCCTACACAACCAACTCAACTCCCACACAACCAAACTGAATTCGCCTACACAACCAACTCAATTCGCCTACACAACCAACTCAACTCCCACACAACCAAACTCAATTCGCCTACACAACCAACTCAATTCGCCTACACAACCAACTCAACTCCCACACAACCAACTCATTTCGCCTACACAACCAACTCAATTCGCCTACACAACCAACTCAACTCCCACACAACCAACTCAATTCGCCTACACAACCAACTCAATTCGCCTACACAACCAACTCAACACCCACACAACCAAACTCAATTCGCCTACACAACCAACTCAACTCCCACACAACCAACTCAACTCCCACACAACCAACTCAATTCGCCTACACAACCAACTCAATTCGCCTACACAACCAACTCAACTCCCACACAACCAACTCAATTCGCCTACACAACCAACTCAATTCGCCTACACAACCAACTCAACTCCCACACAACCAACTCAATTCGCCTACACAACCAACTCAATTCGCCTACACAACCAACTCAACTCCCACACAACCAACTCAATTCGCCTACACAACCAACTAAATTCGCCTACACAACCAACTCAACTCCCACACAACCAACTCAATTCGCCTACACAACCAACTCAATTCGCCTACACAACCAACTCAACTCCCACACAACCAACTCAATTCGCCTACACAACCAACTCAATTCGCCTACACAACCAACTCAACTCCCACCCAACCAACTCAATTCGCCTACACAACCAACTCAATTCGCCTACACAACCAACTCAACTCCCACACAACCAACTCAACTCCCACACAACCAAACTCAATTCGCCTACACAACCAACTCAATTCGCCTACACAACCAACTCAACTCCCACACAACCAACTCAATTCGCCTACACAACCAACTCAATTCGCCTACACAACCAACTCAACTCCCACACAACCAACTCAATTCGCCTACACAACCAACTCAATTCGCCTACACAACCAACTCAACTCCCACACAACCAACTCAACTCCCACACAACCAAACTCAATTCGCCTACACAACCAACTCAATTCGCCTACACAACCAACTCAACTCCCACACAACCAACTCAATTCGCCTACACAACCAACTCAATTCGCCTACACAACCAACTCAACTCCCACACAACCAACTCAATTCGCCTACACAACCAACTCAATTCGCCTACACAACCAACTCAACTCCCACACAACCAACTCAATTCGCCTACACAACCAACTCAATTCGCCTACACAACCAACTCAACTCCCACAGAACCAACTCAACTCCCACACAACCAACTCAATTTGCCTACACAACCAACTCAATTCGCCTACACAACCAACTCAACTCCCACACAACCAAACTCAATTTGCCTACACAACCAACTCAACTCCCACACAACCAACTCAATTCGCCTACACAACCAACTCAACTCCCACACAACCAACTCAACTCCCACACAACCAAACTCAATTCGCCTACACAACCAACTCAATTCGCCTACACAACCAACTCATCTCCCACAGAACCAACTCAACTCCCACACAACCAACTCAATTCGCCTACACAACCAACTCAACTCCCACACAACCAACTCAATTCGCCTACACAACCAACTCAATTCGCCTACACAACCAACTCAACTCCCACACAACCAACTCAATTCGCCTACACAACCAACTCAATTCGCCTACACAACCAACTCAACTCCCACACAACCAACTCAATTCACCTACACAACCAACTCAATTCGCCTACACAACCAACTCAACTCCCACACAACCAACTCAATTCGCCTACACAACCAACTCAATTCGCCTACACAACCAACTCAACTCCGACAGAACCAACTCAACTCGCCTCTCACGAGCCACCGATAATAGAAAACGACATTGCACTGGAAAGGCATAAAGTTATTTATTTTTTTTACCCCCTTTTTCTCCCCAAATCACAATCTTGTCTCATCGCTGCAACTCCCCAACGGGCTCGGGAGGCGAAGGTCGAGTCATGCGTCCCGCCAAACCGCGCTTCTTAACCCGGAAGCCAGCCGCACCAATGTGTCGGAGGAAACACTGTTCAACTGACGACCGAGGTCAGCCTGCAGGCGCCCGGCCCGCCACAGCGCAATGAGCCAAGTAAAGCCCCCCCGGCCAAACCCTCCCCTAACCCGGACCAATTGTGCACCACCCTATGGGACTCCCGATCACAGCCGGTTATTCATCTAAACGGCTCAATAAACGACGTGCAGCGGCGTACAATCCAGGAATCTTCCTAATTGAATGATTGTTTATTTTTTGTCTTTTTAGTTTTTGTCGTTTCTGTTTTTTTTTTTGGGCCATCTGTTTCCTTGGACTGTTAATACACCATTCTGATTGAGTCTTCATTTTTTCATGTCTTTTTTTCTTCCAGCATTTCTCACCTTCTCTCTCTCCCTCACTTGTCATGGAAATCATTCGAGGCTCCAAAACAAGAAAAATATAACAAGCGGTGGTTTGTAGACCTGAGCCAAAACCCCCAAAACTGTAGCCTAATTATGAAGGAACAATTAAGGACTATGCATATTATATTTATTGGGACTTTACACATGAACATATGCTCATGAATACCAACAAAATAATGATTAAAAAAATTCCTGAATGTCTATCTGATGTCGGTGTTATCAAACACCCCTGGTTTTCATATACCCTCACACCATCCCCACTTCCCCTCCTTTTACACTCCATGGTTGACAGTCATATTCTCCTTTTTTAGAGCCTGTGGAACAAGAATTTCCAATCTCGGAATTACTCAGAATTCAGATCACAACCCTCTCTCCTCCAGTAGTACGAGTCTACTTTAAAATTCATAACTACATTCTGAAGAATAAAAGGGCTCTGATGGAATATTTCCAAGAAGCTTACTTGAGCAAAAATACAATTCGATCTGGCATATTTAATAACCCTAACCTGGCTCTTTAGTACATACTGTAATAATAACAATAATAACATTGGGAAAAAACTCCCAGCCATGCCTTAGCATGAAATGACTGCCCATAATTCCTGCCTCTGGGAAAAGGGGGGTGAGTGAGCGAAGTCTTGTTAAAGTTAGCCGAGTCAGCTCGCTCTCTGTGATTCGCTCTGTCCTCCTTTTTCATTTGCCGGGAGCCAGTTTGAATGAGATCAAACAAACATGATTGATTAAGCTCGGCTGAGTTGCGCTGCACCGACAAGGGTTGCTATTTTAGTCGCTCTTCGCTCTGTAAATATTCAACGTTGTTATTGAAAGTGGTGTTGATTTGATAGTGAGTCCTTTATGCCGGGATAATGTAATGCCTTGTGTTGTACTAGATTCCTGTTTTTGAATATTTACTGAACTGTCATCTCAAAAGTCCTGTTTTGATTTGACAACACCTCTGAGGAACAACAGCACAATAAAAGAGTGTGAGAAAAAAAGATAACATGTTTTCCAATAGGAAACTGCCAGTATTAATCACACCCTCTGTCTCTCCTTTCTCATATTGTGTTAGTTGCTCTCTCTCTCTCTCTCTCTCTCTCTCCTCTCTCTCTCTCTCTCTCTCTCTCTCTCTCCCTCTCCCTCTCCCTCTCCCTCTCTCTCCTCTCTCTCTCTCTCTCTCACTCTCTCTCTCTCTCTCTCTCTCTTGCTCTCTCTCTCTCTCTCTCTCTCTCTCTCTCTCTCTCTCTCTCTCCTCTCTCTCTCTCTCTCTCTCTCTTGCTCTCTCTCCTCTCTCTCTCTCTCCTCTCTCTCTCTCTCTCTCTCTCTCTCTCTCTCTCTCTCTCTCTCTCTCTCTCTCTCTCATATACAGTACCAGTCAAAAGTTTGGACAGACCTACGCATTCAAAGGTTTTTCTTTATTTTTTACGATTTTCAGCTTTGCACACTCTTGGCATTCTCTCAACCAGCTTCACCTGGAATGCTTTTACAACAGTCTTGAAGGAGTTCCCACACATGCTTAGCACTTTTCCTTCACTCTGCCGTCGACTCATCCCAAACCATCTCAACTGGGTTGAGGTCGGGGGATTGTGGAGGCCAGGTCATCTGATGCAGCACTCCATTACTCTCCTTCTTGGTCAAATAGCTCTTACACAGCTTGGAGGTGTGTTGGGTCATTGTCCTGTTGAAAAAACAAATGATAGTCCCACTAAGCCCAAACCAGATGGGGATTGCGTATTGCCTGCAGAATGCTGTGGTAGCCATGCTGGTTAATTGTGCCTTGAATTCTAAATAAATCACAGACAGTGTCACCAGCAAAGCACCCACACACCATAACGACCTCCTCCTCCATGCTTTATGGTGGGAAATATACATTCGGAGATCATCCGTTCACCCACACCGCGTCTCACAAAGACACAGCGGTTGGAACCAAAAATCTCCAATTTGGACTCCAGACCAAAGGACAAATTTCCACCGGTCTAATGTCCATTGCTCGTGTTTCTTGCCCAAGCAGGTCTCTTCTTCTTATTGGTGTCCTTTAATAGCGGTTTCTTTGCAGCAATTCGACCATGAAGGCCTGATTCACACAGTCCCCTCTGAACAGTATATGTTGAGATGTGTCTGTGACTTGAACTCTGTGGCATTTATTTGTGCTGTAATATCTGAGGCTGGTAACTCTAATGAACTTATCCTCTGCAGCAGAGGTAACTCTGGGTCTTCCATTCCTGTGGTGGTCCTCATGAGAGCCAGTGTCATCATAGCGCTTTATGGTTTTTGCGACTGCACTTGAGGAAACTTTAAAAGTTATTGTCTTAAAGTAAAGATGGACTGTCGTTTCTCTGTGCTTATTTGAGCTGTTCTTGCCATAATATGGACTTGGTCTTTTACCAAATAGGGCTATCTTCTGCATACCCCCCCACACCTTGTCACAACACAACTGATCGGCTCAAACGCATTAAGAAGGACATAAATTCCACAAATTAACTTTTAAGAAGGCACACCTGTTAATTGAAATGCATTCCAGTTGACTACCTCATGAAGCTGGTTGAGAGAATGCCAAGAGTGTGCAAAGCTGTCATCAAGGCAAAGGGTGGCTATTTGAAGAATCTCAAATATAAAATATATTTTGATTTGTTTAACACCTTTTTGGTTACTACATGATTCCATATGTGCTATTTCATAGTTTTGATGTCTTCACTATTATTCTACAATGTAGAAAATAGTAAAAATAAAGAAAAACCCTTGAATGAGTAGGTGTGCCCAAACTTTTGACTGGTAGTGTGTATATATATATATATATATATATCTCCCTCTGTGTGTTTGTGTGTGTATGTGTAAATGTGTGTGTGTGTGTGTGTGTGTGTGTGTGTGTGTGTGTGTGTGTGTGTGTGTGAGAGAGAGAGAGAGAGAGAGAGAGAGAGAGAGAGAGAGAGAGAGAGAGAGAGAGAGAGCCAGAGAGAGAGAGAGCCAGAGAGAGAAAGAGAGAGAGAGCACGTTGTGGAACGTCCTGAGTTGAATTAGGTAATCTCCAGTCAGAGATCCAAGTCTCTCTCTCTCTCTCTCTCTCTCTCTCTCTCTCTCTCTCTCTCTCTCTCTCTCTCTCTATCTTTCTCTCTCTCTCTCTCTCTCTCTCTCTCTCTCTCTCTCTCTCTCTCTGTCCCTCTCTCTCTCATCAAACGCTAATACACTCTTTGTGAGCCAACATGAATAGACACAGAGACCGCTAGTGGTTCTGATCAGTAGAGACACAGAGACCCCTAGTGGTTCTGATCAGTAGAGGCACAGAGACTGCTAGTGGTTCTGATCAGTAGAGACACAGAGACCCCTAGTGGTTCTGATCAGTAGAGGCACAGAGACCGCTAGTGGTTCTGATCAGTAGAGACACAGAGACCCCTAGTGGTTCTGATCAGTAGAGACACAGAGACCGCTAGTGGTTCTGATCAGTAGAGACACAGAGACCGCTAGTGGTTCTGATTAGTAGAGACACAGAGACGCCTAGTGGAACTGATCAGTAGAGACACAGAGACCGCCAGTGGTTCTGATCAGTAGAGACACAGAGACCGCTAGTGGTTCTGATTAGTAGAGACACAGAGACACCTAGTGGTTCTGATTAGTAGAGACACAGAGACGCCTAGTGGTTCTGATCAGTAGAGACACAGAGACCGCTAGTGGTTCTGATCAGTAGAGACACAGAGACGCCTAGTGGTTCTGATCAGTAGAGACACAGAGATGCCTAGTGCAGGGTTTCCCAACTGGCGGCCCAGTGGCCGAATTTGGCCGGCGGGTGGGTGTTTTAGGCCCTAGAAGAGCAAGAAACAAAACAAAAAAACAAACAAAACAAACATTTGTATTGCTTTTTTAATTGTTGGACATAAAGACTGTAAAAACACCAAGAAATCAGCTCCAAGTTATTTTTATTTAAGAAATCTGTTCCCAAGTATTCCCACACATAGTAGAGAGACACGTGATTGTATACAAATATATGCAAGGTTTGAGATTATTATGTTTTAGTCAAACAATGTGTCTGTTTGGGCTTCTTGAGGTCAATTTCCAGTCTACGCAGCTGAATCTAGTTGATGATCCTTGCCCTAGTGATTCTGATCAGTAGAGACACAGAGACCCATAGTGGTTTTGATACATTTCATAATCCAAAAGGGGGCATTACTAGCATTGACGTTTTATCACATTATATAGTGTCGTATGTGATCATACTGTATCTATCCAATCATGAACAAATGTGTCCATAGTGGTCATTGTATTTTGAATGTATCCTAATGCACCTGTTGCAGCTGGTCAGCACAGCAGTCGTAAAGATTCCCAAAAGAGATTCCACAGTTGGTATCGCTAGTCCCTTGTTATTCCATCTATTTTCCATTTTCCACTTGAATCCCAAAATGATTAACCTCAGAGCACATTCACCACTGAACCAACATTATTGAATCATGACACCATCAGAATGTCAACGAAGTGGCTGAACGTAAACAAAGAGCGAACATGAGGAAAAGGTCACTGGAGTTCAGACTGACCCAGTTCTGTCCAAGGGCAAGCAGACTCTCTGAGATCGACATACACTAAATTGACCAAAAAGTATGTGGACACCTGCTCGTCGAACATCTCATTCCAAAATCATGGGCATTAATATGGAGTATGTCCCCCCTTTGCTGCTATAACAGCCTCTACTTTTCTGGGAAGGCTTTCCACTAGACGTTGGAACATTGCTGCGGGGACTTGCTTCCATTCAGCCACGAGCATTAGTGAGGTCGGGCACTGATGTTGGGCGATTAGGCCTTGCTCGCAGTCGGCGTTCCAATTCATCCCAAAGGTGTTCGATGGGGTTGAGGTTAGGGTTCTGTTTAGGTGAGTCAAGTTCTTCCACACCGATCTCAACAAACCATTTCTGTATGGACCTCGCTTTGTGCACGGGGACATTGTCATGCTGAAACAGGAAAGGGCCTTCCCCAAACTGTTGCCACAAATTTGGAAGCACAGAATCTTCTAGAATGTAATTGTATGCTGTAGCGTTAAGTTCCCTTCACTGGAACTAAGGAGCCTAGCCCAAACCATGAAAATCAGCCCCAGACCATAATCCACCAAACTTTACAGTTGGCACTATGCATTGGGGCAGGTAGCGTTCTCCTGGCATCTGTCAAACACAGATTCGTCCGTCGGACTGCCAGATGGTGAAGCATGAATCATCACTCCAGAGAACACATTTCCACTGCTCCAGAGTCCAATGGCGGTGAGCTTTACACCACTGCAGCCGACGCTTGGCACTGCACATGGTGATCTTAGGCTTGTGTGCGGCTTCTCGGCCATGGAAACACATTTCATGAAGCTCCCGACAAACAGTTATTGTGCTGACGTTGCTTCCAGAGGCAGTTTGGAACTCGATAGTGAGTGTTGCAACCGAGGACAGACGATTTTTACGTGCTTCGCGCTTCAGCACTCGGCGGTCCCGTTCTGTGAGCTTGTGTGGCCTACCACTTCACGGCTGAGCCATTGTTGCTCCTAGACGTTTCCACCACAATAACAGCACTTACAGTTAACCGGGGCAGCTCTAGCAGGGCAGATATTTGACAAACTGACTTGTTGGAAAGGCAGCATCCTATGACGTTGCCACGTTGAAAGTCACTGAGCTCTTCAGTAAGGCCATTCTACTGCCAATGTTTGTCCATGGAGATTGCATGGCGGTGTGCTCAATTTTATACACCTGTCAGCAACGGGTATGGCTGAAATAGCTGAATCCACTAATTTGAAGGGGTGTCAACATACATTTGTATATACACTGCTCAAGAAAATTAAGGGAACACTAAAATAACACATCCTAGATCTGAATGAATGAAATAATCTTATTAAATACTTTTTTCTTTACATAGTTGAATGTGCTGACAACAAAATCACACAAAAATTATCAATGGAAATCAAATGTATCAACCCATGGAGGTCTGGATTTGGAGTCACCCTCAAAATTAAAGTGGAAAACCACACTACAGGCTGATCCAACTTTGATGTAATGTCCTTAAAACAAGTCAAAATGTGTGTGTGGCCTCCACGTGCCTGTATGACCTTCCTACAATGCCTGGGCATGCTCCTGATGAGGTGGCGGATTGACTCCTGAGGGATCTCCTCCCAGACCTGGACTAAAGCATCCGCCAACTCCTGGACAGTCTGTGGTGCAACGTGGCATTGGTGGATGGAGCGAGACAGATGTGCTCAATTGGATTCAGGTCTGGGGAACTGGCGGGCCAGTCCATAGCATCAATGCCTTCCTCTTGCAGGAACTGCTGACACACTCCAGCCACATGAGGTCTAGCATTGTCTTGCATTAGGAGGAACCCAGGGCCAACCGCACCAGCATATGGTCTCACAAGGGGTCTGAGGATCTCATCTCGGTACCTAATGGCAGTCAGGCTACCTCTGGCGAGCACATGGAGGGCTGTGCGGCCCCCCAAAGAAATGCCACCCCACACCGTGACTGACCCACCGCCAAACCGGTCATGCTGGAGGATGTTGCAGGCAGCAGAACGTTCTCCACGGCGTCTCCAGACTCTGTCACGTCTGTCACATGTGCTCAGTGTGAACCTGCTTTCATCTGTGAAGAGCACAGGGCGCCAGTGGCGAATTTGCCAATCTTGGTGTTCTCTGGCAAATGCCAAACGTCCTGCACGGTGTTGGGCTGTAAGCACAACCCCCACCTGTGGACGTCGGGCCCTCATACCACCCTCATGGAGTCTGTTTCTGACCGTTTGAGCAGACACATGCACATTTGTGGCCTGCTGGAGGTCATTTTGCAGGGCTCTGGCAGTGCTCCTCCTGCTCCTCCTTGCAAAAGGCGGAGGTAGCGGTCCTGCTGCTGGGTTGTTGCCCTCCTACGGCCTCCTCCACGTCTCCTGGTGTACTGGCCTGTCTCCTGGTAGCGCCTCCATGCTCTGGACACTATGCTGACAGACACAGCAAACCTTCTTGCCACAGCTCGCATTGATGTGCCATCCTGGATGAGCTGCACTACCTGAGCCACTTGTGTGGGTTGTAGACTCCGTCTCATGCTACCACTAGAGTGAAAGCACCGCCAGCATTCAAAAGTGACCAAAACATCAGCCAGGAAGCATAGGAACTGAGAAGTGGTCTGTGGTCACCACCTGCAGAACCACTTCTTTATTGGGGGTGTCTTGCTAATTGCCTATAATTTCCACCTGTTGTCTATTCCATTTGCACAACAGCATGTGAAATGTATTGTCAATCAGTGTTGCTTCCTAAGTGGACAGTTTGATTTCACAGAAGTGTGATTGACTTGGAGTTACATTGTGTTGTTTAAGTGTTCCCTTTATTTTTTTGAGCAGTGTATATTATGTAATTCCCTTATTCCATCTATAGTGCACTACTTTTGTCTAGTGGCTTATACTGTACTGTACTGTATATTAGGAATAGGGTGTCATTTGTGTCCTATAATATGAGAAATAGGGTGTCATAAGTGCCCTATAATATGGGGAATAGGGTGTCATTTGTGCCCTATTATATGAGAAATAGGGTGTCATTTGTGCCCTATGAAATGAGGAATAGGGTGTCATTTGTGCCCTATAATATGAGAAATAGGGTGTCATTTGTGCCCTATGAAATGAGGAATAGGGTGTCATTTGTGCCCTATAGTATGAAGAATAACGTGTCATTTCATCAGTGAGTAGTGGAATGGACTGATGAGGTGAGAGGAGGTAAGGAGTGTCAGGCTAACTGTAGAATAACTGCTTAACGTGAGGTTAGTATAGTCAGGTAGAGAGGTTAGCATAGACAGGTAGAGAGGTTAGTATAGAAAGAGAGGTTAGTATAGACAGGTAGAGAGGTTAGTATAGAAAGGTAGAGAGGTTAGTATACACAGGTAGAGATGTTAGTATAGACAGGTAGAGAGGTTAGTTAAGACAGGTAGAGAGGTTAGTATACACAGGTAGAGAGGTTAGTATTGACAGGTAGAGAGGTTAGTATACACAGGTAGAGAGGTTAGTATAGACAGGTAGAGAGGTTAGTATAGATAGGTGGAGAGGTTTGTATATAGTATAAACAGGAAGAGGGGTTAGTATATACAGGTAGAGAGGTTTTTATATACAGGTAGAGAGGTTAGTAGAGAGGTTAGTAAAGACAGGTAGAGTGGTTAGTATAGATAGGTAGAGAGGTTAGTATAGACAGGTAGAGAGGTTAGTATAGACAGGTAGAGAGGTTAGTATAGACAGGTAGAGAGGTTAGTATAGACAGGTAGAGAGTTAGTATAGACAGGTAGAGAGGTTAGTATAGACAGGTACAGATGTTAGTATACACAGGTAGAAAGGTTAGTAGAGAGGTTAATATACACAGGTAGAGAGGTTAGTATAGACAGGTAGAGAGGTTAGTATAGACAGGTAGAGAGGTTAGTATAGACAGGTAGAGAGGTTAGTATAGACAGCTAGAGAGGTTAGTATAGACAGGTAGAAAGGTTAGTATAGAACGGTAGAGAGGTTAGTATAGACAGGTAGAGAGGTTAGTAGAGAGGTTAGTATAGAAGGTAGAGAGGTTAGTATAGACAGGTAGAGAGGTTAGTATAGACAGGTAGAGAGGTTAGTATAGACAGGTAGAGAGGTTAGTATAGATTGGTAGAGAGGTTAGTAGAGAGGTTAGTATAGAAGGTAGAGAGGTTAGTATAGACAGGTAGAGTTAGTGTACACAGGTAGAGAGGTTAGTATAGACAGGTAGAGAGGTTCGTAGAGAGGTTAGTATAGACAGGTAGAGAGGTTAGTATAGACAGGTAGAGAGGTTAGTATAGACAGGTAGAGAGTTTAGTATAGACAGGTAGAAAGGTTAGTATAGATCGGTAGAAAGGTTAGTATAGACAGGTAGAGAGGTTAGTAGAGAGGTTAGTATACACAGCTAGAGAGGTTAGTATAGACAGGTAGAGAGGTTAGTATAGACAGGTAGACAGGTTAGTATAGACAGGTAGAGAAGTTGGTATAGACAGGTAGAGCTGTTAGTATAGACAGGTAGAGAGGTTAGTATAGACAGGTAGAGAGGTTAGTATACACAGGTAGATAGGTTAGTATAGACAGGTAGATAGGTTAGTATAGACAGGTAGAGAGGTTAGTAGAGAGGTTAGTATAGACAGGTAGAGAGGTTAGTATAGACAGGTACAGCGGTTAGTATAGACAGGTAGAGAGGTTAGAATAGACAGGTAGAGAGGTTAGTATAGACAGGTAGAGAGGTTAGTATAGACGTTAGTAGAGAGGTTAGTATAGACAGGTAGAGAGGTTAGTATAGACAGGTAGAGAGGTTAGTATAGACGGGTAGAGAGGTTAGTATAGACAGGTAGAGAGGTTAGTATAGACAGGTAGAGAGGATAGTAGAGAGGTTAGTATAGACAGGTAGAGAGGTTAGTATAGACAGGTAGAGAAGTTAGTATAGACAGGTAGAGAGATTAGAATAGACAGGTAGAGAGGTTAGTATAGACAGGTAGAGAGGTTAGTATAGACAGGTAGAGAGGTTAGTATAGACAGGTGGAGAGGTTAGTAGAGAGGTTAGTATAGACAGGTAGATAGGATAGTATAGACAGGCAGAGAGGTTAGTATAGACAGGTAGAGAGGTTAGTATAGACAGGTAGAGAGGTTAGTATAGACAGGTAGAGAGTTAGTATAGACAGGTAGAGAGGTTTTTATATACAGGTAGAGAGGTTAGTAGAGAGGTTAGTAAAGACAGGTAGAGTGGTTAGTATAGATAGGTAGAGAGGTTAGTATAGACAGGTAGAGAGGTTAGTATAGACAGGTAGAGAGGTTAGTATAGACAGGTAGAGAGTTAGTATAGACAGGTAGAGAGGTTAGTATAGACAGGTACAGATGTTAGTATACACAGGTAGAGAGGTTAGTAGAGAGGTTAATATACACAGGTAGAGAGGTTAGTATAGACAGGTAGAGAGGTTAGTATAGACAGGCAGAGAGGTTAGTAGAGAGGTTAGTATAGAAGGTAGAGAGGTTAGTATAGACAGGTAGAGAGGTTAGTATAGACAGGTAGAGAGGTTAGTATAGACAGGTAGAGAGGTTAGTATATATTGGTAGAGAGGTTAGTAGAGAGGTTAGTATAGAATGTAGAGAGGTTAGTATAGACAGGTAGAGAGGTTAGTATACACAGGTAGAGAGGTTAGTATAGACAGGTAGAGAGGTTCGTAGAGAGGTTAGTATAGACAGGTAGAGAGGTTAGTATAGACAGGTAGAGAGGTTAGTATAGACAGGTAGAGAGTTTAGTATAGACAGGTAGAAAGGTTAGTATAGAACGGTAGAAAGGTTAGTATAGACAGGTAGAGAGGTTAGTAGAGAGGTTAGTATACACAGCTAGAGAGGTTAGTATAGACAGGTAGACAGGTTAGTATAGACAGGTAGAGAAGTTGGTATAGACAGGTAGAGCTGTTAGTATAGACAGGAAGAGAGGTTAGTATAGACAGGTAGAGAGGTTAGTATACACAGGTAGATAGGTTAGTATAGACAGGTAGATAGGTTAGTATAGACAGGTAGAGAGGTTAGTAGAGAGGTTAGTATAGACAGGTAGAGAGGTTAGTATAGACAGGTAGAGAGGTTAGTATAGACAGGTAGAGAGGTTAGTATAGACAGGTAGAGAGGTTAGTATAGACAGGTAGAGAGGATAGTATACAAAGGTAGAGAGGTTAGTATAGACAGCTAGAGAGGTTAGTATAGACAGGTAGAGAGGATAGTATAGATAGGTAGAGAAGTTAGTATAGACAGGTAGAGAGGTTAGTATAGACAGGTAGAGAGGTTAGTATAGAAAGGTAGAGAGGTTAGTATAGAAAGGTAGATAGGTTAGTTTACACAGGTAGAGAGGTTAGTATAGACAGGTAGAGAGGTTAGTAGAGAGGTTAGTATAGACAGGTAGAGAGGTTAGTATAGACAGGTAGAGAGGTTAGTAGAGAGGTTAGTATAGACAGGTAGAGAGGTTAGTATAGACAGGTACAGCGGTTAGTATAGACAGGTAGAGAGGTTAGAATAGACAGGTAGAGAGGTTAGTATAGACAGGTAGAGAGGTTAGTATAGACGTTAGTGGAGAGGTTAGTATAGACAGGTAGAGAGGTTAGTATAGACAGGTAGAGAGGTTAGTATAGACAGGTAGAGAGGTTAGTATAGACAGGTAGAGAGGTTAGTATAGACAGGTAGAGAGGATAGTAGAGAGGTTAGTATAGACAGGTAGAGAGGTTAGTATAGACAGGTAGAGAAGTTAGTATAGACAGGTAGAGAGATTAGAATAGAGAGGTAGAGAGGTTAGTATAGACAGGTAGAGAGGTTAGTATAGACAGGTAGAGAGGTTAGTATAGACAGGTGGAGAGGTTAGTAGAGAGGTTAGTATAGACAGGTAGATAGGTTAGTATAGACAGGCAGAGAGGTTAGTATAGACAGGTAGAGAGGTTAGTATAGACAGGTAGAGAGGTTAGTATAGACAGGTAGAGAGGTTAGTAGAGAGGTTAGTATAGACAGGTAGAGAGGTTAGTATAGACAGGTAGAGAAGTTAGTATAAACAGGTAGAGAGATTAGAATAGACAGGTAGAGAGGTTAGTATAGACAGGTAGAGAGGTTAGTATAGACAGGTAGAGAGGTTAGTATAGACAGGTGGAGAGGTTAGTAGAGAGGTTAGTATAGACAGGTAGAGAGGTTAGTATAGACAGGCAGAGAGGTTAGTATAGACAGGCAGAGAGGTTAGTATAGACAGGTAGAGAGGTTAGTATAGACATTTAGAGAGGTTAGTATACACAGGTAGAGAGGTTAGTAAAGACAGGCAGAGACGTTAGAATAGACAGGTAGAGAGAGGTTAGTATAGACAGGTAGAGAGGTTAGTATAGACAGGCAGAGAGGTTAGTATAGACAGGTAGAGAAGTTAGTATAGACAGGTAGAGAGGTTAGTATATAGTATAGACAGGTAGAGATGTTAATATGTAGTATAGACAGGTAGAGAGGTTAGTATAGACAGGTAGAGAGGTTAGTATATAGTATAGACAGGTGGAGATGTTAATATATAGTATAGACAGGTGGAGAGTTTAGTATATAGAATAGACATGTAGAGAAGGTAGTGTAGACAGAGAGGTAAGTATAGACAAGTAGAGGGGTTATTATATAAATGTAGAGAGGTTATTATAGACAGGTAGAGAGGTTAGTATAGACAGGAAGATATAGAATAGACAGGTAGAGCGGTTAGTATAGACAGGTAGAGAGGTTGGAATAGACAGGTAGAGAGGTTAGTATAGACAGGTAGAGAGGTTAAATAGACAGGTAGAGAGGTTAGTAAAGACAGGTAGAGAGGTTAGTATAGACAAGTAGAGAGGTTAGTATAGAACGGCAGAGAGGTTAGTATAGATAGGTAGAGAGGTTAATATAGACAGGTAGAGAGGTTAGTATAGACAGGTAGAGAGGTTAGTATAGACAGGTAGAGAGGTTAGTATAGACAGGTAGAGAGCTTAGTATAGACAGGTAGAGAGGTTAGTATAGAAAGGTAGAGAGGTTAGTATAGAAAGGTAGAGAGGTTAGTATAGACAGGTAGAGAGTTTAGTATAGACAGGTAGAGAGGTTAGTATAGAAAGGTAGAGAGGTTAGTATAGACAGGTAGAGAGGTTAGTATAGACAAGTAGAGAGGTTAGTATAGAACGGCAGAGAGGTTAGTATAGACAGGTAGAGAGGTTAGTATAGACTGGTAGAGAGGTTAGTATAGATAGGTAGAGAGGTTAATATAGACAGGTAGAGAGGTTAGTATAGACAGGTAGAGAGGTTAGTTTAGACACGTAGAGAGGTTAGTTTAGACAGGTAGAGAGGTTAGTATACACAGGTAGAGAGGTTAGTATAGACAGGTAGAGAGGTTAGTATAGACAGGTAGAGAAGTTAGTAGAGAGGTTAGTATAGACAGGTAGAGAGGTTAGTATAGACAGGTAGAGAGGTTAGTATATAGTATAGACAGGTAGAGGTGTTTATATATAGTATAGACAGGTAGAGAGGTTAGTATAGACAGGTAGAGAGGTTAGTATAGACAGGTAGAGAGGTTAGTAGAGAGGTTAGTATAGACAGGTAGAGAGGTTAGGATAGACAGGTAGAGAGGTTACTATAGAAATGTAGAGAGGTTAGTATAGACAGGTAGAGAGGTTAGTATAGACAGGTAGAGAGGTTAGTATAGACAGGTAGAGAGGTTAGTATAGACAGGTAAAGTGGTTAGTATAGAAAGGCAGAGAGGTTAGTATAGTCAGGTAGAGAGGTTAGTATAGACAGGTATAGAGGTTAGTATAGACAGGTAGAGAGGTTAGTATAAACAGGTAGAGAGGTTAGTATAGACAGGTAGAGAGGTTACTATAGAAAGGTAGAGAGGTTAGTATAGACAGGTAGAGAGGTTAGTATAGACAGGTAGAGAGGTTAGTATAGACAGGTAAAGTGGTTAGTATAGAAAGGTAGAGAGGTTAGTATACACAGGTAGAGAGGTTAGTAAAGACAGGCAGAGACGTTAGAATAGACAGGTAGAGAGAGGTTAGTATAGACAGGTAGAGAGGTTAGTATAGACAGGCAGAGAGGTTAGTATAGATAGGTAGAGAGGTTAATATAGACAGGTAGAGAGGTTAGTATAGACAGGTAGAGAGGTTAGTTTAGACACATAGAGAGGTTAGTTTAGACAGGTAGAGAGGTTAGTATACACAGGTAGAGAGGTTAGTATAGACAGGTAGAGAGGTTAGTATAGACAGGTAGAGAAGTTAGTAGAGAGGTTAGTATAGACAGGTAGAGAGGTTAGTATAGACAGGTAGAGAGGTTAGTATATAGTATAGACAGGTAGAGGTGTTTATATATAGTATAGACAGGTAGAGAGGTTAGTATAGACAGGTAGAGAGGTTAGTATAGACAGGTAGAGAGGTTAGTAGAGAGGTTAGTATAGACAGGTAGAGAGGTTAGGATAGACAGGTAGAGAGGTTACTATAGAAATGTAGAGAGGTTAGTATAGACAGGTAGAGAGGTTAGTATAGACAGGTAGAGAGGTTAGTATAGACAGGTAGAGAGGTTAGTATAGACAGGTAAAGTGGTTAGTATAGAAAGGCAGAGAGGTTAGTATAGTCAGGTAGAGAGGTTAGTATAGACAGGTATAGAGGTTAGTATAGACAGGTAGAGAGGTTAGTATACACAGGTAGAGAGGTTAGTATAGACAGGTAGAGAGGTTACTATAGAAAGGTAGAGAGGTTAGTATAGACAGTTAGAGAGGTAAGTATAGACAAGTAGAGGGGTTATTATATAAATGTAGAGAGGTTATTATAGACAGGTAGAGAGGTTAGTATAGACAGGAAGATATAGAATAGACAGGTAGAGCGGTTAGTATAGACAGGTAGAAAGGTTGGAATAGACAGGTAGAGAGGTTAGTATAGACAGGTAGAGAGGTTAAATAGACAGGTAGAGAGGTTAGTAAAGACAGGTAGAGAGGTTAGTATAGACAGGTAGAGAGGTTAGTATAGACAGGTAGAGAGGTTAGTATAGATAGGTAGAGAGGTTAATATAGACAGGTAGAGAGGTTAGTATAGACAGGTAGAGAGGTTAGTTTAGACACGTAGAGAGGTTAGTTTAGACAGGTAGAGAGGTTAGTATACACAGGTAGAGAGGTTAGTATAGACAGGTAGAGAGGTTAGTATAGACAGGTAGAGAAGTTAGTAGAGAGGTTAGTATAGACAGGTAGAGAGGTTAGTATAGACAGGTAGAGAGGTTAGTATATAGTATAGACAGGTAGAGGTGTTTATATATAGTATAGACAGGTAGAGAGGTTAGTATAGACAGGTAGAGAGGTTAGTATAGACAGGTAGAGAGGTTAGTAGAGAGGTTAGTATAGACAGGTAGAGAGGTTAGGATAGACAGGTAGAGAGGTTACTATAGAAATGTAGAGAGGTTAGTATAGACAGGTAGAGAGGTTAGTATAGACAGGTAGAGAGGTTAGTATAGACAGGTAGAGAGGTTAGTATAGACAGGTAAAGTGGTTAGTATAGAAAGGCAGAGAGGTTAGTATAGTCAGGTAGAGAGGTTAGTATAGACAGGTATAGAGGTTAGTATAGACAGGTAGAGAGGTTAGTATACACAGGTAGAGAGGTTAGTATAGACAGGTAGAGAGGTTACTATAGAAAGGTAGAGAGGTTAGTATAGACAGGTAGAGAGGTTAGTATAGACAGGTAGAGAGGTTAGTATAGACAGGTAAAGTGGTTAGTATAGAAAGGTAGAGAGGTTAGTATACACAGGTAGAGAGGTTAGTAAAGACAGGCAGAGACGTTAGAATAGACAGGTAGAGAGAGGTTAGTATAGACAGGTAGAGAGGTTAGTATAGACAGGTAGAGAGGTTAGTATATAGTATAGACAGGTAGAGGTGTTTATATATAGTATAGACAGGTAGAGAGGTTAGTATAGACAGGTAGAGAGGTTAGTATAGACAGGTAGAGAGGTTAGTAGAGAGGTTAGTATAGACAGGTAGAGAGGTTAGGATAGACAGGTAGAGAGGTTACTATAGAAATGTAGAGAGGTTAGTATAGACAGGTAGAGAGGTTAGTATAGACAGGTAGAGAGGTTAGTATAGACAGGTAGAGAGGTTAGTATAGACAGGTAAAGTGGTTAGTATAGAAAGGCAGAGAGGTTAGTATAGTCAGGTAGAGAGGTTAGTATAGACAGGTATAGAGGTTAGTATAGACAGGTAGAGAGGTTAGTATAAACAGGTAGAGAGGTTAGTATAGACAGGTAGAGAGGTTACTATAGAAAGGTAGAGAGGTTAGTATAGACAGGTAGAGAGGTTAGTATAGACAGGTAGAGAGGTTAGTATAGACAGGTAAAGTGGTTAGTATAGAAAGGTAGAGAGGTTAGTATACACAGGTAGAGAGGTTAGTAAAGACAGGCAGAGACGTTAGAATAGACAGGTAGAGAGAGGTTAGTATAGACAGGTAGAGAGGTTAGTATAGACAGGCAGAGAGGTTAGTATAGATAGGTAGAGAGGTTAATATAGACAGGTAGAGAGGTTAGTATAGACAGGTAGAGAGGTTAGTTTAGACACGTAGAGAGGTTAGTTTAGACAGGTAGAGAGGTTAGTATACACAGGTAGAGAGGTTAGTATAGACAGGTAGAGAGGTTAGTATAGACAGGTAGAGAAGTTAGTAGAGAGGTTAGTATAGACAGGTAGAGAGGTTAGTATAGACAGGTAGAGAGGTTAGTATATAGTATAGACAGGTAGAGGTGTTTATATATAGTATAGACAGGTAGAGAGGTTAGTATAGACAGGTAGAGAGGTTAGTATAGACAGGTAGAGAGGTTAGTAGAGAGGTTAGTATAGACAGGTAGAGAGGTTAGGATAGACAGGTAGAGAGGTTACTATAGAAATGTAGAGAGGTTAGTATAGACAGGTAGAGAGGTTAGTATAGACAGGTAGAGAGGTTAGTATAGACAGGTAGAGAGGTTAGTATAGACAGGTAAAGTGGTTAGTATAGAAAGGCAGAGAGGTTAGTATAGTCAGGTAGAGAGGTTAGTATAGACAGGTATAGAGGTTAGTATAGACAGGTAGAGAGGTTAGTATACACAGGTAGAGAGGTTAGTATAGACAGGTAGAGAGGTTACTATAGAAAGGTAGAGAGGTTAGTATAGACAGTTAGAGAGGTAAGTATAGACAAGTAGAGGGGTTATTATATAAATGTAGAGAGGTTATTATAGACAGGTAGAGAGGTTAGTATAGACAGGAAGATATAGAATAGACAGGTAGAGCGGTTAGTATAGACAGGTAGAGAGGTTGGAATAGACAGGTAGAGAGGTTAGTATAGACAGGTAGAGAGGTTAAATAGACAGGTAGAGAGGTTAGTAAAGACAGGTAGAGAGGTTAGTATAGACAGGTAGAGAGGTTAGTATAGACAGGTAGAGAGGTTAGTATAGATAGGTAGAGAGGTTAATATAGACAGGTAGAGAGGTTAGTATAGACAGGTAGAGAGGTTAGTTTAGACACGTAGAGAGGTTAGTTTAGACAGGTAGAGAGGTTAGTATACACAGGTAGAGAGGTTAGTATAGACAGGTAGAGAGGTTAGTATAGACAGGTAGAGAAGTTAGTAGAGAGGTTAGTATAGACAGGTAGAGAGGTTAGTATAGACAGGTAGAGAGGTTAGTATATAGTATAGACAGGTAGAGGTGTTTATATATAGTATAGACAGGTAGAGAGGTTAGTATAGACAGGTAGAGAGGTTAGTATAGACAGGTAGAGAGGTTAGTAGAGAGGTTAGTATAGACAGGTAGAGAGGTTAGGATAGACAGGTAGAGAGGTTACTATAGAAATGTAGAGAGGTTAGTATAGACAGGTAGAGAGGTTAGTATAGACAGGTAGAGAGGTTAGTATAGACAGGTAGAGAGGTTAGTATAGACAGGTAAAGTGGTTAGTATAGAAAGGCAGAGAGGTTAGTATAGTCAGGTAGAGAGGTTAGTATAGACAGGTATAGAGGTTAGTATAGACAGGTAGAGAGGTTAGTATACACAGGTAGAGAGGTTAGTATAGACAGGTAGAGAGGTTACTATAGAAAGGTAGAGAGGTTAGTATAGACAGGTAGAGAGGTTAGTCTAGACAGGTAGAGAGGTTAGTATAGACAGGTAAAGTGGTTAGTATAGAAAGGTAGAGAGGTTAGTATACACAGGTAGAGAGGTTAGTAAAGACAGGCAGAGACGTTAGAATAGACAGGTAGAGAGAGGTTAGTATAGACAGGTAGAGAGGTTAGTATAGACAGGCAGAGAGGTTAGTATAGACAGGTAGAGAAGTTAGTATAGACAGGTAGAGAGGTTAGTATATAGTATAGACAGGTAGAGATGTTAATATGTAGTATAGACAGGTAGAGAGGTTAGTATAGACAGGTAGAGAGGTTAGTATATAGTATAGACAGGTGGAGATGTTAATATATAGTATAGACAGGTGGAGAGTTTAGTATATAGAATACACATGTAGAGAAGGTAGTGTAGACAGTTAGAGAGGTAAGTATAGACAAGTAGAGGGGTTATTATATAAATGTAGAGAGGTTATTATAGACAGGTAGAGAGGTTAGTATAGACAGGAAGATATAGAATAGACAGGTAGAGCGGTTAGTATAGACAGGTAGAGAGGTTTGAATAGACAGGTAGAGAGGTTAGTATAGACAGGTAGAGAGGTTAAATAGACAGGTAGAGAGGTTAGTAAAGACAGGTAGAGAGGTTAGTATAGACAGGTAGAGAGGTTAGTATAGACAGGTCGAGAGGTTAGTATAGATAGGTAGAGAGGTTAGTTTAGACAGGTAGAGAGGTTAGTTTAGACAGGTAGAGAGGTTAGTATACACAGGTAGAGAGGTTAGTATAGACAGGTAGAGAGGTTAGTATAGACAGGTAGAGAAGTTAGTAGAGAGGTTAGTATAGACAGGTAGAGAGGTTAGTATAGACAGGTAGAGAGGTTAGTATATAGTATAGACAGGTAGAGGTGTTTATATATAGTATAGACAGGTAGAGAGGTTAGTATAGACAGGTAGAGAGGTTAGTATACACAGGTAAAGTGGTTAGTATAGAAAGGCAGAGAGGTTAGTATAGTCAGGTAGAGAGGTTAGTATAGACAGGTAGAGAGGTTAGTATAGACAGGTAGAGAGGTTAGTATACACAGGTAGAGAGGTTAGTATAGACAGGTAGAGAGGTTACTATAGAAAGGTAGAGAGGTTAGTATAGACAGGTAGAGAGGTTAGTATAGACAGGTAGAGAGGTTAGTATAGACAGGTAAAGTGGTTAGTATAGAAAGGTAGAGAGGTTAGTATAGACAGGTAGAGAGGTTAGTATACACAGGTAGAGAGGTTAGTAAAGACAGGCAGAGAGGTTAGAATAGACAGGTAGAGAGGTTAGTATAGACAGTTAGAGAGGTTAGTATAGACAGGCAGATAGGTTAGTATAGACAGGTAGAGAGGTTAGTATATAGTATAGACAGGTAGAGATGTTAATATATAGTATAGACAGGTAGAGAGGTTAGTATAGACAGGTAGAGAGGTTAGTATAGACAGGTAGAGAGGTTAGTATATAGTATAGACAGGTGGAGATGTTAATATATAGTATAGACAGGTGGAGAGTTTAGTATATAGAATAGACATGTAGAGAAGGTAGTGTAGACAGTTAGAGAGGTAAGTATAGACAAGTAGCGAGGTTATTATAGAAATGTAGAGAGGTTATTATAGACATGTAAAGAGGTTAGTACAGACAGGTAGAGAGGTTAGTATAGACAGGTAGAGAGGTTATTATATAAATGTAGAGAGGTTAGTATAGACAGGTAAAGAGTTAGTACACACAGGTGGAGAGGTTAGTATAGACAGGAAGAGATAGAATAGACAGGTAGAGAGGTTAGTATAGACAGGTAGAGAGGTTAGTATAGACAGGTAGAGAGGTTAGAATAGAAAGGTAGAGAGGTTAGTATAGACAGGTAGAGAGGTTAGTATAGACAGGTAGAGAGGTTAAATAGACAGGTAGAGAGGTTAGTATAGACAGGTAGAGAGGTTAGTATAGACAGGTCGAGAGGTTAGTATAGATAGGTAGAGAGGTTAGTATAGACAGGTAGAGAGGTTAGTATAGACAGGTAGAGAGGTTAGTATAGACAGGTAGAGAGGTTAGTATAGACAGGTAGAGATGTTAGTATAGACAGGTAGAGAGGTTAGTATAGACAGGTAGAGAGGTTAGTATAGACAGGTAGAGAGCTTAGTATAGACAGGTAGAGAGGTTAGTATAGAAAGGTAGAGAGGTTAGTATAGAAAGGTAGAGAGGTTAGTATAGACAGGTAGAGAGGTTACTATAGACAGCTAGAGATATTAGTATAAAAAGGTAGAGAGGTTAGTATAGATAGGTGGAGAGGTTTGTATATAGTATAAACAGGAAGTGAGGTTAGTATATACAGGAAGAGAGGTTAGTATATACAGGTAGAGAGGTTAGTATAGACAGGTAGAGAGGTTAGTATAGACAGGTAGAGAGGTTAGTATACACAGGTAAAGAGGTTAGTATAGACAGGTAGAGTGGTTAGTATAGACAGGTAGAGAGGTTAGTATAGACAGGTAGAGAGGTTAGTAGAGAGGTTAGTATAGAAGGCAGAGAGGTTAGTATAGACAGGTAGAGAGGTTAGTATAGACAGGTAGAGAGTTTAGTATACACAGGTAGAGAAGTTAGTATAGACAGGTAGAGAGGTTAGTATAGATAGGTAGAGAGGTTAGTATAGACAGGTAGAGAGGTTAGTATAGACAGGTAGAGAGGTTAGTATAGATAGGTAAAGAGGTTAGTATAGACAGGTAGAGAGGTTAGTATAGACAGGTAGAGAGCTGAGTACAGACAGGTAGAGAGGTTAGTATACACAGGTAGAGAGGTTAGTAGAGAGTTTGGTATACTAAAGTAGAGAGGTTAGTATAGACAGGTAGAGAGTTTAGTATAGACAGGTAGAGAGGTTAGTATAGAAAGGTAGAGAGGTTAGTATAGACAGGTAGAGAGGTTAGTATAGACAAGTAGAGAGGTTAGTATAGAACGGCAGAGAGGTTAGTATAGACAGGTAGAGAGGTTAGTATAGACAGGTAGAGAGATTAGTATAGACAGGTAGAGAGGTTAGTATACACAGGTAGAGAGGTTAGTATAGACAGGTAGAGAGGTTAGTATAGACAGGTAGAGAGGTTAGTATAGACAGGTAGAGAGCTTAGTATAGACAGGTAGAGAGGTTAGTATAGAAAGGTAGAGAGGTTAGTATAGAAAGGTAGAGAGGTTAGTATAGACCGGTAGAGAGGTTAGTATAGAACGGTAGAGAGGTTAGAATAGACAGGTAGAGAGGTTAGTAGAGAGGTTAGTATAGACAGGTAGAGAGGTTAGTATAGACAGGTACAGAGGTTAGTATAGACAGGTATAGAGGTTAGTATAGACAGGTAGAGACGTTAGTATAGACAGGTAGAGAGGTTAGTATAGACAGGTAGAGAGGTTAGTATACACAGGTAGAGAGTTTAGTATAGACAGGTAGAGAGGTTAGTAGAGAGATTAGTATAGACAGGTAGAGAGGTTAGTATAGACAGGTAGAGAGGTTAGTATAGACAGGTAGAGAGGTTAGTATAGACAGGTAGAAAGGTTAGTATAGACAGGTAGAGAGGTTAGTATACACAGGTAGAGAGGTTAGTATAGACAGGTAGAAAGGTTAGTAGAGAGGTTAGTATAGACAGGTAGAGAGGTTAGTATAGACAGGTAGAGAGGTTAGTATATAGTATGGACTGGTAGAGATAATAATATATAGTATAGACAGGTAGAGAGGTTAGTATAGACAGGTATAGAGGTTAGTATACAAAGGTAGAGAGGTTAGTATAGACAGGTAGAGAGGTTAGTATAGACATGTAGAGATGTTAGAATAGACAGGTAGAGAGGTTAGTACAGACAGGTAGAGGAGTTAGTATAGTCAGGCAGAGAGGTTAGTATAGACAGGTAGAGAGGTTAGAATAGACAGGTAGAGAGGTTAGTATACACAGGTAGAGAGGTTAGTATAGACAGGTAGAGAGGTTAGAATAGACAGGTAGAGAGGTTAGTATAGACAGGTAGAGAGGTTAGTATAGACAGGTAGAGAGGTTAGTAGAGAGGATAGTATACACATGTAGAGATGTTAGAATAGACAGGCAGAGAGGTTAGTATTGACAGTTAGAGAGGTTAGTATACACAGGTAGAGAGGTTAGTATAGACAGGTAGAGATGTTAGAATAGACAGGTAGAGAGGTTAGTATAGACAGGTAGAGAGGTTGGTATAGACAGGCAGAGAGGTTAGTATAGACAGGTAGAGAGGTTAGAATAGACAGGTAGAGAGGTTAGTATACACAGGTAGAGAGGTTAGTATAGACAGGTAGAGAGGTTAGTATAGACAGGTAGAGAGGTTAGTATAGACAGGTACAGAGGTTAGTATAGACAGGTATAGAGGTTAGTATAGACAGGTAGAGAGGTTAGTATAGACAGGTAGAGAGGTTAGTATAGACAGGTCGAGAGGTTAGTATAGATAGGTAGAGAGGTTAGTATAGACAGGTAGAGAGGTTAGTATAGACAGGTAGAGAGGTTAGTAGAGAAGTTAGTATAGACAGGTAGAGAGGTTAGTATAGACAGGTAGAGAGGTTAGTATAGACAGGTAGAGAGGTTAGTATAGACAGGTAGAGAGGTTAGTATAGACAGGTAGAGAGGTTAGTATACACAGGTAGAGAGGTTAGTATAGACAGGTAGAGAGGTTAGTATAGACAGGTAGAGAGGTTAGTATAGACAGGTAGAGAGGTTAGTATAGACAGGTAGAGAGCTTAGTATAGAAAGGTAGAGAGGTTAGTATAGAAAGGTAGAGAGGTTAGTATAGACAGGTAGAGAGGTTACTATAGACAGCTAGAGAGATTAGTATAGAAAGGTAGAGAGGTTAGTATAGATAGGTGGAGAGGTTTGTATATAGTATAAACAGGAAGAGGTTAGTATATACAGGAAGAGAGGTTAGTATATACAGGTAGAGAGGTTAGTATAGACAGGTAGAGAGGTTAGTATAGACAGGTAGAGAGGTTAGTATACACAGGTAAAGAGGTTAGTATAGACAGGTAGAGTGGTTAGTATAGACAGGTAGAGAGGTTAGTATAGACAGGTAGAGAGGTTAGTAGAGAGGTTAGTATAGAAGGCAGAGAGGTTAGTATAGACAGGTAGAAAGGTTAGTATAGACAGGTAGAGAGGTTAGTATACACAGGTAGAGAAGTTAGTATAGACAGGTAGAGAGGTTAGTATAGATAGGTAGAGAGGTTAGTATAGACAGGTAGAGAGGTTAGTATAGACAGGTAGAGAGGTTAGTATAGATAGGTAAAGAGGTTAGTATAGACAGGTAGAGAGGTTAGTATAGACAGGTAGAGAGCTGAGTACAGACAGGTAGAGAGGTTAGTATACACAGGTAGAGAGGTTAGTAGAGAGGTTGGTATACTAAAGTAGAGAGGTTAGTATAGACAGGTAGAGAGTTTAGTATAGACAGGTAGAGAGGTTAGTATAGAAAGGTAGAGAGGTTAGTATAGACAGGTAGAGAGGTTAGTATAGACAGGTAGAGAGGTTAGTATAGAACGGCAGAGAGGTTAGTATAGACAGGTAGAGAGGTTAGTAGAGAGGTTAGTATAGACAGGTAGAGAGGTTAGTATAGACAGGTACAGAGGTTAGTATAGACAGGTAGAGAGGTTAGTATAGACAGGTAGAGAGGTTAGTATAGACAGGTAGAGAGTTTAGTATAGACAGGTAGAGAGGTTAGTAGAGAGGTTAGTATAGACAGGTAGAGAGGTTAGTATAGACAGGTAGAGAGGCTAGTATAGACAGGTAGAGAGGTTAGTATAGACAGGTAGAGAGATTAGTATAGACAGGTAGAGAGGTTAGTATACACAGGTAGAGAGGTTAGTACACACAGGTAGAGAGTTTAGTATAGACAGGTAGAGAGGTTAGTAGAGAGGTTAGTATAGACAGGTAGAGAGGTTAGTATAGACAGGTAGAGAGGCTAGTATAGACAGGTAGAGAGGTTAGTATAGACAGGTAGAGATGTTAGAATAGACAGGTAGAGAGGTTAGTACAGACAGGTAGAGGGGTTAGTATAGACAATCAGAGAGGTTAGTATAGACAGGTAGAGAGGTTAGAATAGACAGGTAGAGAGGTTAGTATACACAGGTAGAGAGGTTAGTATAGACAGGTAGAGAGGTTAGAATAGACAGGTAGAGAGGTTAGTATAGACAGGTAGAGAGGTTAGTATAGACAGGTAGAGAGGTTAGTAGAGAGGTTAGTATACACATGTAGAGATGTTAGAATAGACAGGCAGAGAGGTTAGTATAGACAGTTAGAGAGGTTAGTATATACAGGTAGAGAGGTTAGTATAGACAGGTAGAGATGTTAGAATAGACAGGTAGAGAGGTTAGTATAGACAGGTAGAGAGGTTGGTATAGACAGGCAGAGAGGTTAGTATAGACAGGTAGAGAGGTTAGAATAGACAGGTAGAGAGGTTAGTATACACAGGTAGAGAGGTTAGTATAGACAGGTAGAGAGGTTAGTATAGACAGGTAGAGAGGTTAGTATAGACAGGTAGAGAGGTTAGTATAGACAGGTAGAGAGGTTAGTATAGACAGGTACAGAGGTTAGTATAGACAGGTATTTAGGTTAGTATAGACAGGTAGAGAGGTTAGTATAGACAGGTAGAGAGGTTAGTATAGACAGGTAGAGAGGTTAGTATACACAGGTAGATAGTTTAGTATAGACAGGTAGAGAGGTTAGTAGAGAGGTTAGTATAGACAGGTAGAGAGGTTAGTATAGACAGGTAGAGAGGTTAGTATAGACAGGTAGAGAGGTTAGTAGAGAGGTTAGTATAGACAGGTAGAGAGATTAGTATAGACAGGTAGAGAGGTTAGTATATAGTATGGACTGGTAGAGATAATAATATATAGTATAGACAGGTAGAGAGGTTAGAATAGACAGGTATAGATGTTAGTATACAAAGGTAGAGAGGTTAGTATAGACAGGTAGAGAGGTTAGTATAGACAGGTAGAGAGGTTAGTATAGACAGGTAGAGAGGTTAGTATAGACAGGTAGAGAGGTTAGTATACACAGGTAGAGAGGTTAGTATAGACAGCTAGAGAGGTTAGTATAGACAGGTAGAGAGGTTAGTAGAGAGGTTAGTATAGACAGGTAGAGAGGTTAGTATAGACAGGTAGAGAGGTTAGTATATAGTATAGACAGGTAGAGATGTTAATATAGACAGGTAGAGAGGTTCGTATAGACAGGTAGATAGGTTAGTATAGACAGGTAGAAAGGTTAGTATAGACAGGTAGAGAGGTTAGTATAGATTGGTAGAGAGGTTAGTATAGACAAGTAGAGAGGTTAGTATAGACAGGTAGAGAGATTAGTATAGACAGGTAGAGAGGTTAGTAGAGAGGTTAGTATAGACAGGTAGAGAGGTTAGTATACACAGGTATAGAGGTTAGTATAGACAGGTAGAGAGGTTAGTATAGACAGGTAGAGAGGTTAGTATAGACAGGTCGAGAGGTTAGTATAGATAGGTAGAGAGGTTAGTATAGACAGGTAGAGAGGTTAGTATAGACAGGTAGAGAGGTTAGTAGAGAAGTTAGTATAGACAGGTAGAGAGGTTAGTATAGACAGGTAGAGAGGTTAGTATAGACAGGTAGAGAGGTTAGTATAGACAGGTAGAGAGGTTAGTATAGACAGGTAGAGAGGTTAGTATACACAGGTAGAGAGGTTAGTATAGACAGGTAGAGAGGTTAGTATAGACAGGTAGAGAGGTTAGTATAGACAGGTAGAGAGGTTAGTATAGACAGGTAGAGAGCTTAGTATAGAAAGGTAGAGAGGTTAGTATAGAAAGGTAGAGAGGTTAGTATAGACAGGTAGAGAGGTTACTATAGACAGCTAGAGAGATTAGTATAGAAAGGTAGAGAGGTTAGTATAGATAGGTGGAGAGGTTTGTATATAGTATAAACAGGAAGAGGTTAGTATATACAGGAAGAGAGGTTAGTATATACAGGTAGAGAGGTTAGTATAGACAGGTAGAGAGGTTAGTATAGACAGGTAGAGAGGTTAGTATACACAGGTAAAGAGGTTAGTATAGACAGGTAGAGTGGTTAGTATAGACAGGTAGAGAGGTTAGTATAGACAGGTAGAGAGGTTAGTAGAGAGGTTAGTATAGAAGGCAGAGAGGTTAGTATAGACAGGTAGAAAGGTTAGTATAGACAGGTAGAGAGGTTAGTATACACAGGTAGAGAAGTTAGTATAGACAGGTAGAGAGGTTAGTATAGATAGGTAGAGAGGTTAGTATAGACAGGTAGAGAGGTTAGTATAGATAGGTAAAGAGGTTAGTATAGACAGGTAGAGAGGTTAGTATAGACAGGTAGAGAGCTGAGTACAGACAGGTAGAGAGGTTAGTATACACAGGTAGAGAGGTTAGTAGAGAGGTTGGTATACTAAAGTAGAGAGGTTAGTATAGACAGGTAGAGAGTTTAGTATAGACAGGTAGAGAGGTTAGTATAGAAAGGTAGAGAGGTTAGTATAGACAGTTAGAGAGGTTAGTATAGACAGGTAGAGAGGTTAGTATAGAACGGCAGAGAGGTTAGTATAGACAGGTAGAGAGGTTAGTAGAGAGGTTAGTATAGACAGGTAGAGAGGTTAGTATAGAACGGCAGAGAGGTTAGTATAGACAGGTAGAGAGGTTAGTAGAGAGGTTAGTATAGACAGGTAGAGAGGTTAGTATAGACAGGTACAGAGGTTAGTATAGACAGGTAGAGAGGTTAGTATAGACAGGTAGAGAGGTTAGTATAGACAGGTAGAGAGTTTAGTATAGACAGGTAGAGAGGTTAGTAGAGAGGTTAGTATAGACAGGTAGAGAGGTTAGTATAGACAGGTAGAGAGGCTAGTATAGACAGGTAGAGAGGTTAGTATAGACAGGTAGAGAGATTAGTATAGACAGGTAGAGAGGTTAGTATACACAGGTAGAGAGGTTAGTACACACAGGTAGAGAGTTTAGTATAGACAGGTAGAGAGGTTAGTAGAGAGGTTAGTATAGACAGGTAGAGAGGTTAGTATAGACAGGTAGAGAGGCTAGTATAGACAGGTAGAGAGGTTAGTATAGACAGGTAGAGATGTTAGAATAGACAGGTAGAGAGGTTAGTACAGACAGGTAGAGGGGTTAGTATAGACAATCAGAGAGGTTAGTATAGACAGGTAGAGAGGTTAGAATAGACAGGTAGAGAGGTTAGTATACACAGGTAGAGAGGTTAGTATAGACAGGTAGAGAGGTTAGAATAGACAGGTAGAGAGGTTAGTATAGACAGGTAGAGAGGTTAGTATAGACAGGTAGAGAGGTTAGTAGAGAGGTTAGTATACACATGTAGAGATGTTAGAATAGACAGGCAGAGAGGTTAGTATAGACAGTTAGAGAGGTTAGTATATACAGGTAGAGAGGTTAGTATAGACAGGTAGAGATGTTAGAATAGACAGGTAGAGAGGTTAGTATAGACAGGTAGAGAGGTTGGTATAGACAGGCAGAGAGGTTAGTATAGACAGGTAGAGAGGTTAGAATAGACAGGTAGAGAGGTTAGTATACACAGGTAGAGAGGTTAGTATAGACAGGTAGAGAGGTTAGTATAGACAGGTAGAGAGGTTAGTATAGACAGGTAGAGAGGTTAGTATAGACAGGTAGAGAGGTTAGTATAGACAGGTACAGAGGTTAGTATAGACAGGTATTTAGGTTAGTATAGACAGGTAGAGAGGTTAGTATAGACAGGTAGAGAGGTTAGTATAGACAGGTAGAGAGGTTAGTATACACAGGTAGATAGTTTAGTATAGACAGGTAGAGAGGTTAGTAGAGAGGTTAGTATAGACAGGTAGAGAGGTTAGTATAGACAGGTAGAGAGGTTAGTATAGACAGGTAGAGAGGTTAGTAGAGAGGTTAGTATAGACAGGTAGAGAGATTAGTATAGACAGGTAGAGAGGTTAGTATATAGTATGGACTGGTAGAGATAATAATATATAGTATAGACAGGTAGAGAGGTTAGAATAGACAGGTATAGATGTTAGTATACAAAGGTAGAGAGGTTAGTATAGACAGGTAGAGAGGTTAGTATAGACAGGTAGAGAGGTTAGTATAGACAGGTAGAGAGGTTAGTATAGACAGGTAGAGAGGTTAGTATACACAGGTAGAGAGGTTAGTATAGACAGCTAGAGAGGTTAGTATAGACAGGTAGAGAGGTTAGTAGAGAGGTTAGTATAGACAGGTAGAGAGGTTAGTATAGACAGGTAGAGAGGTTAGTATATAGTATAGACAGGTAGAGATGTTAATATAGACAGGTAGAGAGGTTCGTATAGACAGGTAGATAGGTTAGTATAGACAGGTAGAAAGGTTAGTATAGACAGGTAGAGAGGTTAGTATAGATTGGTAGAGAGGTTAGTATAGACAAGTAGAGAGGTTAGTATAGACAGGTAGAGAGATTAGTATAGACAGGTAGAGAGGTTAGTAGAGAGGTTAGTATAGACAGGTAGAGAGGTTAGTATACACAGGTATAGAGGTTAGTATAGACAGGTAGAGAGGTTAGTATAGACAGGTAGAGAGGTTAGTATAGACAGGTCGAGAGGTTAGTATAGATAGGTAGAGAGGTTAGTATAGACAGGTAGAGAGGTTAGTATAGACAGGTAGAGAGGTTAGTAGAGAAGTTAGTATAGACAGGTAGAGAGGTTAGTATAGACAGGTAGAGAGGTTAGTATAGACAGGTAGAGAGGTTAGTATAGACAGGTAGAGAGGTTAGTATAGACAGGTAGAGAGGTTAGTATACACAGGTAGAGAGGTTAGTATAGACAGGTAGAGAGGTTAGTATAGACAGGTAGAGAGGTTAGTATAGACAGGTAGAGAGGTTAGTATAGACAGGTAGAGAGCTTAGTATAGAAAGGTAGAGAGGTTAGTATAGAAAGGTAGAGAGGTTAGTATAGACAGGTAGAGAGGTTACTATAGACAGCTAGAGAGATTAGTATAGAAAGGTAGAGAGGTTAGTATAGATAGGTGGAGAGGTTTGTATATAGTATAAACAGGAAGAGGTTAGTATATACAGGAAGAGAGGTTAGTATATACAGGTAGAGAGGTTAGTATAGACAGGTAGAGAGGTTAGTATAGACAGGTAGAGAGGTTAGTATACACAGGTAAAGAGGTTAGTATAGACAGGTAGAGTGGTTAGTATAGACAGGTAGAGAGGTTAGTATAGACAGGTAGAGAGGTTAGTAGAGAGGTTAGTATAGAAGGCAGAGAGGTTAGTATAGACAGGTAGAAAGGTTAGTATAGACAGGTAGAGAGGTTAGTATACACAGGTAGAGAAGTTAGTATAGACAGGTAGAGAGGTTAGTATAGATAGGTAGAGAGGTTAGTATAGACAGGTAGAGAGGTTAGTATAGATAGGTAAAGAGGTTAGTATAGACAGGTAGAGAGGTTAGTATAGACAGGTAGAGAGCTGAGTACAGACAGGTAGAGAGGTTAGTATACACAGGTAGAGAGGTTAGTAGAGAGGTTGGTATACTAAAGTAGAGAGGTTAGTATAGACAGGTAGAGAGTTTAGTATAGACAGGTAGAGAGGTTAGTATAGAAAGGTAGAGAGGTTAGTATAGACAGTTAGAGAGGTTAGTATAGACAGGTAGAGAGGTTAGTATAGAACGGCAGAGAGGTTAGTATAGACAGGTAGAGAGGTTAGTAGAGAGGTTAGTATAGACAGGTAGAGAGGTTAGTATAGACAGGTACAGAGGTTAGTATAGACAGGTAGAGAGGTTAGTATAGACAGGTAGAGAGGTTAGTATAGACAGGTAGAGAGTTTAGTATAGACAGGTAGAGAGGTTAGTAGAGAGGTTAGTATAGACAGGTAGAGAGGTTAGTATAGACAGGTAGAGAGGCTAGTATAGACAGGTAGAGAGGTTAGTATAGACAGGTAGAGAGATTAGTATAGACAGGTAGAGAGGTTAGTATACACAGGTAGAGAGGTTAGTACACACAGGTAGAGAGTTTAGTATAGACAGGTAGAGAGGTTAGTAGAGAGGTTAGTATAGACAGGTAGAGAGGTTAGTATAGACAGGTAGAGAGGCTAGTATAGATAGGTAGAGAGGTTAGTATAGACAGGTAGAGATGTTAGAATAGACAGGTAGAGAGGTTAGTACAGACAGGTAGAGGGGTTAGTATAGACAATCAGAGAGGTTAGTATAGACAGGTAGAGAGGTTAGAATAGACAGGTAGAGAGGTTAGTATACACAGGTAGAGAGGTTAGTATAGACAGGTAGAGAGGTTAGTATAGACAGGTAGAGAGGTTAGTATAGACAGGTAGAGAGGTTAGTATAGACAGGTAGAGAGGTTAGTATAGACAGGTACAGAGGTTAGTATAGACAGGTATTTAGGTTAGTATAGACAGGTATTTAGGTTAGTATAGACAGGTAGAGAGGTTAGTATAGACAGGTAGAGAGGTTAGTATACACAGGTAGATAGTTTAGTATAGACAGGTAGAGAGGTTAGTAGAGAGGTTAGTATAGACAGGTAGAGAGGTTAGTATAGACAGGTAGAGAGGTTAGTATAGACAGGTAGAGAGGTTAGTAGAGAGGTTAGTATAGACAGGTAGAGAGATTAGTATAGACAGGTAGAGAGGTTAGTATATAGTATGGACTGGTAGAGATAATAATATATAGTATAGACAGGTAGAGAGGTTAGAATAGACAGGTATAGATGTTAGTATACAAAGGTAGAGAGGTTAGTATAGACAGGTAGAGAGGTTAGTATAGACAGGTAGAGAGGTTAGTATAGACAGGTAGAGAGGTTAGTATAGACAGGTAGAGAGGTTAGTATACACAGGTAGAGAGGTTAGTATAGACAGCTAGAGAGGTTAGTATAGACAGGTAGAGAGGTTAGTAGAGAGGTTAGTATAGACAGGTAGAGAGGTTAGTATAGACAGGTAGAGAGGTTAGTATATAGTATAGACAGGTAGAGATGTTAATATAGACAGGTAGAGAGGTTCGTATAGACAGGTAGATAGGTTAGTATAGACAGGTAGAAATGTTAGTATAGACAGGTAGAGAGGTTAGTATAGATTGGTAGAGAGGTTAGTATAGACAAGTAGAGAGGTTAGTATAGACAGGTAGAGAGATTAGTATAGACAGGTAGAGAGGTTAGTAGAGAGGTTAGTATAGACAGGTAGAGAGGTTAGTATACACAGGTAGAGAGGTTAGTATAGACAGGTAGAGATGTTAGTACAGACAGGTAGAGGGGTTAGTATAGACAGGCAGAGAGGTTAGTATAGACAGGTACAGAGGTTAGTATAGACAGGTATAGAGGTTAGTATAGACAGGTAGAGACGTTAGTATAGACAGGTAGAGAGGTTAGTACAGACAGGTAGAGGGGTTAGTATAGACAGGCAGAGAGGTTAGTATAGACAGGTACAGAGGTTAGTATAGACAGGTATAGAGGTTAGTATAGACAGGTAGAGACGTTAGTATAGACAGGTAGAGAGGTTAGTACAGACAGGTAGAGGGGTTAGTATAGACAGGCAGAGAGGTTAGTATAGACAGGTACAGAGGTTAGTATAGACAGGTAGAGAGGTTAGTATAGACAGGTAGATAGGTTAGTATAGACAGGTAGAAAGGTTAGTATAGACAGGTAGAGAGGTTAGTATAGACAGGTAGAGAGATTAGTATAGACAGGTAGAGAGGTTAGTAGAGAGGTTAGTATAGACAGGTAGAGAGGTTAGTATACACAGGTAGAGAGGTTAGTATAGACAGGTAGAGATGTTAGAATAGACAGGTAGAGAGGTTAGTACAGACAGGTAGAGAGGGTTAGTATAGACAGGCAGAGAGGTTAGTATAGACAGGTAGAGAGGTTAGAATAGACAGGTAGAGAGGTTAGTATACACAGGTAGAGAGGTTAGTATAGACAGGTAGAGAGGTTAGTATAGACAGGTAGAGAGGTTAGAATAGACAGGTGGAGAGGTTAGTATACACAGGTAGAGAGGTTAGTATAGACAGGTAGAGAGGTTAGAATAGACAGGTAGAGAGGTTAGTATAGACAGGTAGAGAGGTTAGTATAGACAGGTAGAGATGTTAGAATAGACAGGCAGAGAGGTTAGTATAGACAGGTAGAGAGGTTAGTATAGACAGGTAGAGATGTTAGAATAGACAGGTAGAGATGTTAGAATAGACAGGTAGAGAGGTTAGTATAGACAGGTAGAGAGGTTAGTATAGACAGGTAGAGAGGTTAGTAGAGAGGTTAGTATAGACAGGTAGAGAGGTTAGGATAGACAGGTAGAGAGGTTCGTATAGACAGGTAGATAGGTTAGTATAGACAGGTAGAAATGTTAGTATAGACAGGTAGAGAGGTTAGTATAGATTGGTAGAGAGGTTAGTATAGACAAGTAGAGAGGTTAGTATAGACAGGTAGAGAGATTAGTATAGACAGGTAGAGAGGTTAGTAGAGAGGTTAGTATAGACAGGTAGAGAGGTTAGTATACACAGGTAGAGAGGTTAGTATAGACAGGTAGAGATGTTAGTACAGACAGGTAGAGGGGTTAGTATAGACAGGCAGAGAGGTTAGTATAGACAGGTACAGAGGTTAGTATAGACAGGTATAGAGGTTAGTATAGACAGGTAGAGACGTTAGTATAGACAGGTAGAGAGGTTATTACAGACAGGTAGAGGGGTTAGTATAGACAGGCAGAGAGGTTAGTATAGACAGGTACAGAGGTTAGTATAGACAGGTATAGAGGTTAGTATAGACAGGTAGAGACGTTAGTATAGACAGGTAGAGAGGTTAGTACAGACAGGTAGAGGGGTTAGTATAGACAGGCAGAGAGGTTAGTATAGACAGGTACAGAGGTTAGTATAGACAGGTAGAGAGGTTAGTATAGACAGGTAGATAGGTTAGTATAGACAGGTAGAAAGGTTAGTATAGACAGGTAGAGAGGTTAGTATAGACAGGTAGAGAGATTAGTATAGACAGGTAGAGAGGTTAGTAGAGAGGTTAGTATAGACAGGTAGAGAGGTTAGTATACACAGGTAGAGAGGTTAGTATAGACAGGTAGAGATGTTAGAATAGACAGGTAGAGAGGTTAGTACAGACAGGTAGAGAGGGTTATTATAGACAGGCAGAGAGGTTAGTATAGACAGGTAGAGAGGTTAGAATAGACAGGTAGAGAGGTTAGTATACACAGGTAGAGAGGTTAGTATAGACAGGTAGAGAGGTTAGTATAGACAGGTAGAGAGGTTAGAATAGACAGGTGGAGAGGTTAGTATACACAGGTAGAGAGGTTAGTATAGACAGGTAGAGAGGTTAGAATAGACAGGTAGAGAGGTTAGTATAGACAGGTAGAGAGGTTAGTATAGACAGGTAGAGATGTTAGAATAGACAGGCAGAGAGGTTAGTATAGACAGGTAGAGAGGTTAGTATAGACAGGTAGAGATGTTAGAATAGACAGGTAGAGATGTTAGAATAGACAGGTAGAGAGGTTAGTATAGACAGGTAGAGAGGTTAGTATAGACAGGTAGAGAGGTTAGTATAGACAGGTAGAGAGGTTAGTATAGAAAGGTAGAGATGTTAGAATAGACAGGTAGAGAGGTTAGTATATACAGGTAGAGATGTTAGAATAGACAGGTAGAGATGTTAGAATAGACAGGTAGAGAGGTTAGTATATACAGGTAGAGATGTTGGAATAGACAGGTAGAGATGTTAGAATAGACAGTTAGAGAGGTTAGTAAAGACAATTGGAGAGATGTTAGTATATTCTGCGCTGAGGCCTTTGAAGCCTAGCAGTGTTTGGCTGGTGGTGGACATGGCTGTACAGCTATTAGTCTGACAAGGAGAGTGCATGAGGTGTTTTTCCAGCTGTCTGTAGCAGCAACAGATTAAATACTGTACGTTATCCTCCCTTATTCAGTTTAATGAATTACTCCACTAAGTTTCTATATTCATCGCATGAAGCTGCAGCTAATAATATCGGCAAATTAAATGACCAAAAAATTGGGAGAATCTCTATAGATAAGAAATAGATTAATATCAATATATCAATATCCTAATCCTTTGTCTGTATGTATTATTTTTTAGCTCTCCAGACAACGACTAGCTATAATTTTAAAAAGCCCGATGTGACCTTTGCTGAATACTGATGCGTATTCCACCGCTGCCACCAATTTCCCCCTTCTTCTCGCTCTCTCGTAAGTGGCCTCCCATTTTTTAATAAAAATATATTCACATAATCTTCTGTGGCCTTCCTTTCAGATGGCGGATCTAACGGGATGATTGGCAATTTTTCCAGCTAACTGATAGAACACTGAGGCCGCTGCCAATCTCCTAGACTCCCAGTTGCCATGGCAACCCCTCAACCACAGCTAGCAAGGGGGGGCTAATGTGGATTCTCCATCCTGCTTTAGTTTCATATACAGTATTATTATTCGCTCTCTTGTTGTGCCATGGAGCTGGTGAAGCCACTGAGACTAGATTTACTGGCATGTGCCACCTGTACTTCACTGATATTGTGCCATTACTGTAAAAATCTAAAAGCAGGTGTTATTTGCAATACTGATTTACAATGGCAAGGGTTATTACACTTCATGGATATCCTACTGTTCCCTCAGCAGTAGACTGTAAAGCCATCATGTGCGTCCTAAATGGCTATCCATATCTTTACATAGTGGACTACTTTTGACCACAACCCTATAGTGCACTACGTAGGGAATAGGGTGCTATATGGGATGCATCCACCTTAGCTGTAGTGGCTGGGGCCAATTTGCTTTGAGTTAATAAACTGTCAGACTACCCACTGGTTCTGAGACTCCACACGTCTGTTGTATAAGCAAAGCAATTTTGTGAATGTCTTTGACCGTGAAGCCCAGTATTGAACTGGAAGAATAAATTACTGGTGAGGAAAGGAATAAAGGAGCCATGTCCATCCAATAAGGACTCAGTTGATCGTTACTTTGTTTGATGCCATGTCAAATTTTTCCAATGATTTTAAGGGGATTATCCCATACAGTAAAAAGCTCTTAGTTTTGGGGATTTTGAATCAGCATTTTCGCTGTTCGCTTTGGTAAGCACACTGGTTTGTGGGTATGAAGTGTTGATGTGGACAGCGGTTCGCATCCCGGAATGGCCGCACGTCTCTTCCGAAAAAATATTGCAGTTACAGTGCAGTGTAACTTGTACTGGAGTTATGCGGAAAGTACTGCGTCCAAAATAACAGTTTTCTTGTAGTGTACTTTAACAATGCAGTTTAACTGCAGTTCAACTGCAGTACACTGCAGGTATATTTCAACTTCAGTACATTGCAGTTATACTGCAGTTATTCGGCAAGTACTGCATCCCAAAAAACACAGTACACTGCAGTTACTGCGGAACCTTCATTACATATGCAGCTTGTCAATCAAACTCATATGATTTCAGGGCCGCGTTAAGATATTGACTCAGAGACAGACCAACCCCCACTTAGGTAATACCTCCCATCCTTTCTAAGCGTTATTGTCGTACTATTGTCTATACTGCCAGGGGAGTTGTCAGTTGTAATCTTGTACCCATTCGTTTGAACTCCACTCTTAGATCTGCTATTGTTAGCTCAAAAGAGAAGCCCACTGTGGTCTGCTCACCCAGTGCTTTTAGTTCGAATGTGAATTCCATAAACTTGAATACCCCCTTGGTTTTCAAATCACATAGAAGGCTTGGACTGATGCACGATAGCAACCAAAGCCCATGTACATCAGTTTATAACATTCCATCATTGGTTACTCTGAGAGTTCCTCATATTGACATTGGCTGCGGCCTCAGGCCCTATGGCGCTAACGTTGGAAAAGTCATTCCAATTTCTACTTCTTCTATTACTAATAGGGATAGACCAAATGGTGCAGTTCTATGCAATCTTATAGCCATACCAACTATATCATTATCACCCATCAGACAGGGCCTGCAACCGCCTATTGAACGTAGCTTGTTTGAGTTGGAGACTCCATGTGACTTTAAAAATCGTAAAGGACTTGGGTTGACACATCTGAACATTAGGAGCTTACTTCCTTTACTGGATTACATCAAGATCTAGGTTATGTAGACAAATCCGGACATTTTGGTATTGACTGAAACTTGGATCTCTGGGGACATTCTGTACTCTGATATGAATATTGAGGGTTATAATGTGTTCAGAGCTGACAGACAGGGTAGAGGGGGTGGAGTGGCCATTCTTATCAAAAAAACTATTATCTGTCTCTTTACTGAAATCCATTTCCCTTGCCAAAAAATTTGAGCTACTATCTTTAAGCATTTTGTCTCTGATTGATCTTATTTTAACGATTACGCCAGATAAATATGTTTCCACTGGTGTCTTCGCCCAAGACATTAGTGGCCATTGCCCAGTTGTTTGTGTTAGAGATGTGAGAATACACAAATCTAAGCCTCGTGTCATCACAAAGAGGAACTTAAAAACTTCAGTGAACAGGCTTTTTTACGTGATCTACTGTGAATAATCATGCTCCCTTCAAAAAATTAAGGGTTAATGGTAGATCGAAAGCCTGGTACACTCCGGAAATATCAGAAGTCATTCATAAAAGAGATGATGCTTGGGTCAAGGCCTGGAACACAGGCTTAGGGCCGGACTAGCAACATTTTAAGCAACTGAGGAATCATTGTGTAAGACAAATCAGAAAAGCTCAATCTGATTATTATGTAACCGCTCTTTCGGATTGTAATGGGAACCCGGTTAAATATTGGAAAACTGTCAAATCCCTTAAGGGTTCTACTTCCTCTTCTCTGCCACAACAAATTCATTCAGACATTGGCCTCATTACGAAAATAAAGTGCCATTTAATCACCTTTTCTTTTTCAGCAGGCTATCTCTTTGAAATAACTTCTAAGCCTATTCACAATGATATTGGGCTGGATGCTGATAGGGGAAACTTGATGAATGATAAGAGAAATGATAGTCAAAGCTTTTCTTTTATGCTATTTTACAGAAAAATAAGTCCTGGATGATTTGCTAGCAATAGACAACAAGAAATCTACAGGGATCCTGGTCTGCTTAAGTGTGCAGCGCCCATCACTGTTGGCAAAATAACCCACATTTTGTATTTAACGTTGTTATCAGGAAATATTCCAAAAGTATGGAAATCAGCTCTTGTACTGCCACTCCATAAGGACGGAGATAGTAGTGATTTTTATAATTATCGCCCCATTTCAAGGCTTCCTTGTCTAGCTAAGATTCTTGAATCCTTGGTAAATCTACAACTTTTTTATCTGAGAAATGTATTTTGAATGTAAACCAATCAGGGTATAGGCCTGGGCATAGCACTATTACAGCAACCACTTTAGTTGTTAATTATCTTGTCAATACTTTAGACACTAACATGAAATGTGCTACTTTGTTTGTGGACCTGTCAAAAGCTTTTGATACTGTTGATCATGCTATTTTATTGAATAAGTTGTCCTCATTATGCCTGAGTTCAGACTCCTGTTCATGGTTTCATGATTATCTTAGTGACAGAACTCAGGCCATCATGATTGATGTGGTTAAGTCTACATTTCTTGAAGTACATAAAGGTGTACCACAGGGGTCGATTTTGGGACCTGTTCTCTTCACTATTTACATAAACACCATTGGTCAATCTGTAAAAAATTGTAAACTTCATCTATATGCGGATAATACTATTATGTATGCTATTGACCTGACTGTTGATCTGGCTGTGTCAAAATTACAGTCAGATGTTTATAGCTATGCAGGAATCCCTTGCTGATTTAAAATACGGGCAAAACAAAATACATGTTGTTTTTAAACTCTCGTAAAAAAAATCTGATGAACTACATGTTCACTCATTAGATGGTTCTCCAATCGAACGTGTTCCCGTTGTCAAGCCTACTCCCGCTCCCCTGCTCCGGCACTCGACGTCGCCGGTCTACTAACCACTGGTCCTGGCAATCATCATAACGCCAAGGTAGTGGGTTCGATCCCCGGGACCACCCATACACAAAAATGTATGCACGCATGACTGTAAGTCGCTTTGGATAAAAGCGTCTGCTAAATGGCATATTATTATTATTATTATTATTACGCACACCTGCTCCCCATCATTACGCACACATGGACCTCATCATCACCTTGATTACCATCCCTTTATTTAATTTAATTTAGCCCAAATAAATGCTTCACAGAGTTCAAGTAACAGATACATCTCAACATCAACTGTTCAGAGGACACTGCGTGAATCAGGCCTTCATGGTAGAACCAATAAGAAGAAGAGACTTGCTTGGGCCAAGAAACACGAGCAACGGACATTAGACCGGTGGAAATCTGTCCTTTGGCTGATGAGTACAAATTTGACATTTTTGGTTCCAACCGCCATGTCTTTGTGAGACGCAGAGTAGGTGAATAGATGATCTCCGCATGTGTGGTTCCCACCGTGAAGCATGGAGGAGGAGGTGTGATGGTGTGGGGGTGCTTTGCTGGCGACACTGTCTGTGATTTATTTAAAATTCAAGGCACACTTAACCAGCATGGTTACCACTGCATTCTGCAGCGATACGCCTTCCTATCTGGTTTGCGCTTAGTGGGACTATCATTTGTTTTTCAACAGGACAATGACCCAACACACCTCCAGGCTGTATAAGGGCTATTTTACCAAGAAGGAGAGTGATGGAGTGCTGCATCAGATGACCTGGCCTCCACAATCACCCAACCTCAACCCAATTGAGATGGTTTGGGATGAGTTGGACCACAGAGTGAAGGAAAAGCAGCCAACAAGTGCTCAGCATATGTGGGAACTCCTTCAAGACTGTTGGGAAAGCATTCCAGGTAAAGCTGGTTGAGAGAATGCCAAGAGTGAGCAAAGCTGTCATCAAGGCAAAGGGTGGCTACTTTGAAGAATCTAAAAATTGTTTACAACTTTTTGGGTTACTACATGATTCCATATGTGTTATTTCATAGTGTTGATGTCTTCACTATTATTCTACAATGTAGAAAATAGTAGCAAATAAAGAAAAACCCTGGAATGAGTAGGTGAGTCCAAACCTTTGACTGGTACTGTAGGTGTGTGTGTATAATGTGTATATTTATGTATATAATGTGTATATTTATGTGTATAATGTGTATATTTATGTGTATAATGTGTATATTTATGTTTTATTATACAGTGCGCATTTGAAAAAGAGACCAGTTCTCAATTTGTCTTCCCTGTTAAAATAAAGATTAAATAAAAGAATAAAATCTAGAGATCTACCAATAAAGAACAGTAAAAGTTAACAATCAAAGTTTATTACACTTTTATATACAAACAACCTTGCAAGGCACACCTTTTGTTTAAATTATAATATACAATACATTTTTATTCTTGAAAGCAAAAAAGTTTTCGTTTTGAAATATATATTAATATAAGTTTGTTTAGCATTGTAGAGAGAAGGCCACAAATAGTGGATTTTCCTTTGACACAAAATAAATGGGGGCAATTGAACACATTGTCAGGTAAACTATAGACGCCATTTTTGTTTATTTTCAGTTGGTTCGCGATAATTTCTGTAAATGCACACACTAACAAAAGGACTAACGCTGTATCAAAACCGCATCATTACTTCCCAACAAGCTTATATCTTTCAAATGCATCTGTGATTTTGGCTGTAGTCATTAAGAAGACAAAATAATGTGTATTCAACTAGCTTTGTGAGAACGGTTTCAATATATAATCTCAGTACCTATAGCATATACTCTGATAACCCATTGCTCTTTCAATATGAAACACTATCAATGTATTCATTGATAATGTTATACCCAGAGCCAAATATGTACAGTGCCTTCAGAAAGTATTCACAACCCTTGACTTTTTCCACATTTTGTTCTGTTACAGCCTGAATGTAAAATTGATTCAATTCAGATATTGTGTCACTGGCCTACACACAATACCCCATAATGTCAAAGTGGAACTTTGTTTTTAGAAATGTTTACAAATTAGTTGAAAATGAAAAGCTGAAATGTCTTGAGTCAATAAGTATTCAACCCTTTGTTATGGCAAGCCTAAATAAGTTCAGGAGTACAAATATGCTTAACAAGTCACATAATAAGTTGCCTGGACTCACACTGTGTGCAATAATAGTGTTTAACATGATTTTTGAATGACTACCTCATCTCTGTACCCCACACATACAATGAATTATCTGTAAGGTCCCTCAGTCGAGAAGTGAATTTCAAAAACAGATTCAACCACAAAGACCAGGGAGGTTTTCCAATACCTATTGGTAGATGGGTAAAAATAAAAAAAGCAGACATTTTACATCCCTTTGAGCATGGTGAAGTTATTCATTACACTTTGGATGGTGTGCCAATACACCCAGTCACTATGAAGATACAGGCATCCTTCCTAACTCAGTTGCCGGAGAGGAAGGACAACTGCTCAGGGATTTCACCATGAGGCCAATAGTGACATTATACAGAGTTTAGTGGATGTGAGAGGAGAAAGCTGAGGATGGGATCAACAACATTATAGTTACTCCACAATGCTAACCTAAATGAGAGAGTGAAAAGAAGAAAGCCTGTACAGAATAAAAATATTACAAAACATGCATTCTGTTTGCAATAAGGCACTAAAGTAATACAGCAAAACATGTGGGAAAGAAATTAACTTTATGTTGTAAATACAAAGTGTTATGTTTGGGGCAAATACAACAAAACACATCACTGAGTACCACTCTTCATATTTTCAAGCATGGTGGGGGCTGCATCATGTTATATGTATGCTTGTCATCGGCAAGGACTAGGGAGTTTTTTAGGATAAAATGAAATGGAATAGAGCTAAGCACAGGCAAAATCCTAGAGGGAAACCTGGTTCAGTCTGCTTTCCAACAGACACTGGGAGACAAATTCATCTTTCAGCAGGACAATAACCTAGAACACAAGGCCGAATATACACTGGAGTTGCTTACCAAGACGACATGGAATGTTCCTGAGTGGCCTAGTTAAAGTTACGGCAAGACTTGAAAATGGCTGGCTGTGTAGCAATGATCAACAACCAACTTGACAGAATTTTTAAAATAATAATGTGCAAGTATTGTACAATCTAGGTGTGCAGACCTTCCCAGAAAGACTCACAGCTGTAATCGCTGCAAAAGGTGATTCTAACATGTATTGACTCAGAGGTGTGAATACTTATGTAAATTAGATATTTCTGCATTTCTTTTTCAATACATTTGATAACATTTCTAAAAACATGTTTTCACTTTGGGGTATTGTGTGTAGATGGGTGAGAGAAAAATCGATTTAATCTATTTTAAATTTAGGCTGTAACACAACAAAATGTGGAACAATTCAAGTTATTATTTTTTTTTGAAGGCGCTATAGGTATATAGTTACAAACACATACAGCTAGAAGGCTCTGGTAATACCAATGTTAGAACTATTCCATCGATATTTCATCAAAATTAAAATTATCTAGAGGGTGAACTTCCTAAATCAAAAGGGGTATGCACACTTGACTGAAATTATACAGTGTCAAACTGTGTATATACTCTATCGATATAAATGCATAGCACTCTTATGCATAAGGTCATTCAAGTTAGTTGGAGTTGGGGTTACGTGAAATTAATAAACCGTTTCTAAACATTTGGATTTAGGGATTAACTTTAAATTTGCTTTATGACATAGTTTATCTTCATGTTGATATTGGCTATGGGAAACATTTATGAATCTACTAAAGAAATGCAGGGAGAGTCTTTTCGCTGCACTCAAAATGTCTCTGAATCAGCATTTGGAAAACATCCTTAATAGCAGACATAAAATAATGTTTCTCAAAATGGCAGCCAAAACATAAAAATAACGTAGATTTAGGATGATAAAACACTAACCTCTCTGAATAGTTCAATCAGTAAACAATGCAGGTAACAGTTGAAAATGCTGTAACAAATTTCAAAGCCGTCATGATTTTTGTAATATCAATGCTGTCTGTTATAACTGCTTGGTGGCGGTTTGAAACAGAGCGCTGACATCATATCCTCTGCAGTGACATCACATCCTCCTAACGTTAAGAGTCATGGCTGCATGTAAATACGCTTCGGTGGGGTTGCAGGTCAAACTGTTATCATGCTAACAGGCCTAGCCGCTTGACCTTAGCAGAGAGGAAGGAGTGGATGATGAACACCATAGTCTTGGGGCAGGAGTGGAGGTCCAGTTGCTGCAAGGGAGGAAGAGGAAAGGAGGGAGTTAGAAAGAGGAGAGGGGAGGCAGAGGGAAGAGAGAGAGAAGTTCATTATCACCTTTGACGTTGTTATAGTTGAGTTAGCATAGCAAACAATGACTACTCTGTTAAAACGTTTACTCTGTATTGAAACTTTTTTGGGGGTTTGAAAATGAGGTTTGTCATGTGAACAAGAGAAGGAACCCAACAGCAAAGGAGAAAGGAGATACAGCTAGGACGAAAGAGAGAGAGAGAGAGAGAGAGAGAGAGAGAGAGAGAGAGAGAGAGAGAGAGACAGAGACAGAGAGACAGAGAGACAGAGAGACAGATAGAAAGTGAAGAAAAAAAATAAACACCAAACAACCAACCAACCAACACCAACCAACCAACACCAAGCAACCAACACCAAGCAACCAACACCAAGCAACCAACACCAAGCAACCAACACCAAGCAACCAACCAACAACAAGCAACCAAGCAACACCAAGCAACCAACCAACACCAAGTAACCAACATCAAACAACCAAGCAACCAACACCAAGCAACCAACACCAAGCAACCAACCAACACCAAGCAACCAACCAACACCAAGCAACCAACCAACACCAAGCAACCAACCAACACCAAGTAACCAACATCAAACAACCAAGCAACCAACACCAAGCAACCAACACCAAGCAACCAACACCAAGCAAGCAAGCAAGCAACCAACCAACACCAACCAACCAACACCAACCAACCAACACCAAGCAACCAACTAACCAACCAACACCAAGCAACCAACACCAAGCAAGCAAGCAAGCAAGCAAGCAAGCAAGCAAGCAACCAACCAACCAACACCAACTAACCAACACCAAGCAACCAACTAACCATCCATCCAACAAACTAACCAACCAACAAACTAACCAACCAACACCAAGCAACCAACACCAAGCAACCAACCAACCAACACCAAGCAACCAACACCAAGCAACCAAAACCAAGCAACCAACCAACCAATCAACCAACCAACACCAAGCAATCAACCAACACCAATCAACCAACCAACACCAAGCAGCCAACCAACACCAAGCAGCCAACCAACACCAAACAGTCCAGTAAACAGTCCAACTCACAATCTCCGCCTCTGGCCCTCCGAAGTCGAGGAAGATCATGTGTACACCGTCGTCTGAGGACATGCGCAGGCGCTCGAAGGGCTGCTGGAGGAGCACCGTCTTCCTGATGCCCATCTCCTCAGTGAACAGGCTAAAGCCCTCGTCGATGTGCACTCCCAGGTTGCACTCCTTCCCGTTCCAGCTGCAGGCTGCCAGGGACCACAGATAAAGGCATTAGGAAGGTTGGTCACTAAGGGCCGGTTTCCCAGACACAGATTAGACCTAGTGCTCAACTAAAAAACATTCTCAAAGGAGATTATCTTGCTTTTTGGTCCAGAACCAGGACTATGCTTAATCTGTGTCCAGGAAACTGCCCCTAAAGGTTCTGATTTTAGGTTGCTCTTTGTTTCTGTATCACTCCCCTTACAAAACTGAATACTAAAGGTACAGTAGTTGATTGACTGATCTGTTCTATCACATTGACATCGATCATACAGTGAATATATGAATGCAGACAGTTGGATTTCATTGATTTTGTAGGTGCAGGCAGCTAAAATGTGGCTGCCTCCCATGAAGGTGATGAGTGACTTTTTATTGTTATTATGTTGCAACACACAACAACGCCAGCAGAGGGCAGGACTACCCTATATAAAACAGCCAGACCTGCACATACTTGCTGTAGGTCTTTGCTAGACCATTTGCTGCTGTCTTACAGCCATTCATTATGATATATTGCAGTTGGAGCAGTAAAATGTTACTTTTCTAAATACCTGTGATGCAGCAACGATTCATCGCTAACGTGACACAGTCTTTCAGGTTGACACCAAGCACTAACTTCATTAGCAATCAACATTCACAATGTTTTTGAAAGTACAGGTTAACTTTTGAATGCCCTGTATGTAGTATTTTGTAGCTGTTTGTTTTGATTAAGTGGGACTTGGTGTATTATTTGGCATCAGAGATGGGTTCAATTCCATTTCAATTCAGGAATAGAATTAACATGAATTGAATGAATTGAAAAGTCCACATAGACCTAACACAAGTCCTTCAGTCTCAGACCCCTCATCACGCGAGCATGGTTCTGTATCGAAACCCTGTCTAAGACCTGAAGACTTGTGTTAGCTTCCCGAGCTCATGCATTAGCTCAGCGGACTTGGCGGATGCTCCTCATTCCTGAACTGGAACCTTGTCTGAGATCTGAAGACTCGTGTTAGCTCCCCCAGTGGGCTAACTTCATCTGCTACTCCTGTATCTATACCTGTGGTGACCTCCTGGATGAGCTCGGCGGCGTTGTGGCAGCCGTCCACCAGCATGTGGGTCCAGGCCGAAAGCTCCTTGGCCGAGTCCACCCGGAACAAGTGGGTCTCCACGCCCTGCTTGGTGCCTGTGCGCAGCCCAAAGGAGAGCTCCGAGTCCAGCAGGGGAGAGCTCTTCCCCGGTCCTGAGTGGACCAGTCTGGAGGAGATGGGAAGGGGAGAGAGGGAAGGAATAGAGGGGACAGTAGGCATGATGGAGAGGAGAGAGACAGTAGGCATGATGGAGAGAGAGGAGAGAGACAGCAGGCATGATGGAGAGGAGAGAGGAGAGAGACAGTAGGCATGATGGAGAGAGAGGAGAGAGAGAGGAGAGAGACAGTAGGCATGATGGAGAGAGGAGAGAGAGGAGAGAGACAGCAGGCATGATGGAGAGAGAGGAGAGAGACAGTATGTATGATGGAGAGAGAGGAGAGAGACAGTAGGCATGATGGAGAGAGAGGAGAGAGACAGTAGGCATGATGGAGAGAGAGAGAGAGGAGAGAGACAGTAGGCATGATGGAGAGAGAGAGAGAGAGAGGAGAGAGACAGTAGGCATGATGGAGAGGAGAGAGACAGTAGGCATGATGGAGAGGAGAGAGACAGTAGGCATGATGGAGAGGAGAGAGAGGAGAGAGACAGTAGGTATGATGGAGAGAGAGAGAGGAGAGAGACAGTAGGTATGATGGAGAGAGAGAGAGGAGAGAGACAGTAGGTATGATGGAGAGAGAGAGAGGAGAGAGACAGTAGGTATGATGGAGAGAGAGAGGAGAGACACAGTATGTATGATGGAGAGAGAGAGAGGAGAGAGAGTAGGTATGATGAGAGAGAGAGGATAGAGACAGAAAGGGGGAGAGAGGAGAGAAACAGTAGGTATGATGAGAGAGAGAGGAGAGAGACAGAAAGGGGGAGAGAGGAGGGAGACAGTAGGTATGATGAGAGAGAGTGGATAGAGACAGAAAGGGGGAGAGAGGAGAGAGACAGTAGGTATGATGGAGAGAGAGAGAGGAGAGAGACAGTAGGTATGATGGAGAGAGAGAGAGGAGAGAGACAGTAGGTATGATGGAGAGAGAGAGAGGAGAGAGACAGTAGGTATGATGGAGAGAGAGAGAGGAGAGAGACAGTAGGTATGATGGAGAGAGAGAGAGGAGAGAGACAGTAGGTATGATGGAGAGAGAGAGGAGAGAGACAGCAGGTATGATGGAGAGAGAGAGGAGAGAGACAGTAGGTATGATGAGAGAGAGAGAGGAGAGAGACAGTAGGTATGATGGAGAGAGAGAGAGGAGAGAGACAGTAGGTATGATGGAGAGAGAGAGGAGAGAGACAGTAGGTATGATGGAGAGAGAGAGAGGAGAGAGACAGTAGGTATGATGGAGAGAGAGAGAGGAGAGAGACAGCAGGTATGATGGAGAGAGAGAGGAGAGAGACAGTAGGTATGATGAGAGAGAGAGGAGAGAGACAGAAAGGGGGAGAGAGGAGAGAGACAGTAGGTATGATGAGAGACAGAAAGGGGGAGAGAGGAGAGAGAGTAGGTATGATGAGAGAGAGAGGATAGAGACAGAAAGGGGGAGAGAGGAGAGAGACAGTAGGTATGATGAGAGAGAGAGGATAGAGACAGAAAGGGGGAGAGAGGAGAGAGACAGTAGGTATGATAGAGAGGAGAGAGACAGTAGGTATGATGGAGAGAGAGAGAGGAGAGAGACAGTAGGTATGATGAGAGAGAGAGGAGAGAGACAGTAGGTATGATGAGAGAGAGAGGAGAGAGACAGAAAGGGGGAGAGAGGAGAGAGACAGTAGGTATGATAGAGAGGAGAGAGACAGTAGGTATGATGGAGAGAGAGAGAGGAGACAGTAGGTATGATGGAGAGAGAGAGAGGAGAGAGACAGCAGGTATGATGAGAGAGAGAGGAGAGAGACAGTAGGTATGATGAGAGAAAGGAGAGAGACAGAAAGGGGGAGAGAGGAGAGAGACAGTAGGTATGATGAGAGAGAGAGGAGAGAGAGTATGTATGATGAGAGAGAGAGGATAGAGACAGAAAGGGGGAGAGAGGAGAGAGACAGTAGGTATGATGAGAGAGAGAGGAGAGAGAGTATGTATGATGAGAGAGAGAGGAGAGAGACAGAAAGGGGGAGAGAGGAGGGAGACAGTAGGTATGATGAGAGAGAGAGGAGAGAGACAGTAGGTATGATGGAGAGAGAGAGAGAGGAGAGACAGCAGGTATGATGGAGAAAGACAGTAGGTATGATGAGAGAGAGAGAGGAGAGAGACAGTAGGTATGATGGAGAGAGAGAGAGGAGAGAGACAGTAGGTATGATGAGAGAGAGAGAGGAGAGAGACAGTAGGTATGATGGAGAGAGAGAGAGGAGAGAGACAGTAGGTATGATGAGAGAGAGAGAGGAGAGAGACAGTAGGTATGATGGAGAGAGAGAGAGGAGAGAGACAGTAGGTATGATGGAGAGAGAGAGAGGAGAGAGACAGTAGGTATGATGGAGAGAGAGAGAGGAGAGAGACAGTAGGTATGATGGAGAGAGAGAGAGGAGAGAGACAGTATGTATGATGGAGAGAGAGAGAGGAGAGAGACAGTATGTATGATGGAGAGAGAGAGAGGAGAGAGACAGTAGGTATGATGAGAGAGAGAGGAGAGAGACAGAAAGGGGGAGAGAGGAGGGAGACAGTAGGTATGATGAGAGAGAGAGGATAGAGACAGAAAGGGGGAGAGAGGAGGGAGACAGTAGGTATGATGAGAGAGAGAGAGGAGAGAGACAGTAGGTATGATGGAGAGAGAGAGAGGAGAGAGACAGTAGGTATGATGGAGAGAGACAGTAGGTATGATGAGAGAGAGAGAGAGAGGAGAGAGACAGAAAGGGGGAGAGAGGAGAGAGACAGAAAGGGGGAGAGGGGAGAGAGACAGAAAGGGGGAGAGAGGAGAGAGACAGAAAGGGGGAGAGAGGAGAGGTAGAAACAGAGAAAGGAAAGAAAGAGAACAGAGAAAGAGTGGAAAAAGAGGGAGAAAGCAACATGAGGGGTGGAGAACACATTACTGATAACGTGCTGGTTTTCCTAATCGTTTGCACATGAAAATGAGATCATGCTAGAACATTTTCAATGGACCATTTATGGAAGATTATTAAATATGCCAAAACTATAATTCAACATTTCTTCACGATAGCCCAGTTTGGGTGTTTAAGTATGACTTGCTGTTTGGCCAGGATGTCTTGACTGACTAGCTTTAAATACAGTGCAGACAAACAGGGTAGTGTGTGTACACGTGAATAGGTGTCCCTCCTAGTTGATATGAGATAATGACTGACTTAATGATCATTCTAATATATGATACTATATATACAGTATATTTAAAAAGTGACTGCTTTTAATTGCATACAATGCAATATACACTGAGTATATCAAACATTAGGAACACCTTCCTAATATTGAGTTGCACCAGCCTCAATTCGTCAGGGCATGGACTCTACAAGGTGTCAAAAGCGTTCCACAGGGATGTTGGCCCATGTTGACTCCAATGCTTCCCACAGTTGTGTCAAGTTGGCTGGATGTCCTTTGGGTGGTGGACCATTCTTGACACACATGGGAAACTGTTGAGTGTGAAAAACCCAGCAGCGTTGCAGTTCTTGACACAAACCGGTGCGCCTGGCACCTACTACCATACCCTGTTCAAAGGCACTTAAATATTTTGTCTTGCCCATTCACAAATAGGAAATTTGACTGGCTAGTTTGGGAGGAGATTTGACTGACTGGTCTGGAAGGAGATTTGACTGGCTGGTTTCGAAGGAGATTTGTCTGGCTGGTCTGTAAGGAGATTTGACTGGATGGTTTCGAAGGAGATTTGACTGGCTGGTCTGGAAGGAGATTTGACTGGCTATAAAGTTATAAAACCTTGTAGGGTTAAACCTTTCTACGCCCCTTTTCGTTACTATTTGTGTGATGTATCTGCCAGGTCTGACTGCATTATTTGCACTGGCAAATCAAAGATGGCCACCATAGCCATTTCCATTGCTCATCCCTTTAAGAGAGCATTAAAGCAGTGTTCACATTGGCAGTTTGAAGTGACTCAAATGTGATTCGAATCTGTTCTTTTTCCTGCATTCTGAACAGCCAAAAGTCACATGGAATCAGATATTTCAAACCACATTTCAAACTATCTTCGTAGGTGGTTTGAAGTTAGATACAAATCTGATTCCTGGCCATGTGCCTTGTGTCTGAACGGTCAAATCTGATTTATTTGCCCTCAAGTGGTTTTTAGACTGTTATTTGGCATATATTTTTGCTTGCTAGCTACTCTGTTGACAGTTTGACAAGAACATGTGGTAGCTAATTAGCTTGTTAATTGTTTACAAACAAATTAGTGAATGTGCTAGAAAGCTAATCAGCTACCTAGCTAGCTAGTTGACTGCTGTGGCTAGCCAAAAAGGACTCGATTTGAAAGTTGGATAATCTTATCCTTTGAGGCTTTAAAAGTTTTCCTACACTATGATTTATAACATTCAAAGCAACTGGGAATCATCCATGGCAGGCATTGTTATCACCTTAGCTTGCTACAAAACAACTTCTGAGTGATAGGAAGCAGAAGCACCACCACCAATCAGCCTACACCCCTGAGCACACACCCGTCATTACTATGACAACTAGCATAGCCATGTCAGCAAATGACTGCTGTCTGAACACACACAAATCCGATTTGGTCACTTATCTCTTGCTGTTTGGACATTCAGTATTCCAAAACGGATTTGAAAAACAAAACTGATTTGAGCATTATGGCCTGCAGTGTGAACAAGGCTTAAGAGCTTTAAGAAAAGGCCGCTTTTTGGTGAGGTTTTATATGTTAAAAAGCCTTTAGCAGCCTAGAAATAGACAAATAATATTATATATATACTGCTCATTTTCGTGGACTAAACTCAGCCATCAATGGATACTGTGTTTTGTGAAAATGTCTATTTGACTTGCTGGTTTTGAAAGATATTTAACCGCCTGGTCGAAGTGCAGTGCAACGGTTTTACTGTCTCTATCCTACCTGGTTGTGATGAGCGGATGGCTCTTGGCTGGGCTGTTGATGCTGTCCTTACTGTCAGGAAGGGTGGGGTACAGCAGCAGGTCTCTCTCAGTTAGCAGAGCCAGCACCGGTCTCTCTGGACCCTGGGTCGCCTTGACGGAGAGGAGGACAAACAGACAGACACACACACAGAGACAGACACACGCACAAACATACACACACAGAGACAGGCACACACACACACATAAACACTTTTTATGACTCAAATATCACAACATATTTACACATCCTTATGAATGTAATACACACACTGTCACATATTTCAATACTTCCTTGACAAAAGGTTAACATCAAATATTATTTTCAATTCCATACTGAAGTACAAGCGAGGGGAATGTGTAACAACATAATTTATCCTGGATCATAACAATGGGTATCTTGTTAATGACTGTCACGTTCGTTCATGAACGGGTCAGACCAAGGCGCAGCGTGATATGCATACATGTTTATTTGACATATAAACACAACGACAAAACAAGAAACGAAACGTGAAGTCCAAGGTACACAAACAACCTACCTAACACGGAACAAGATCCCACAACCCACTAGTGCCAATAGGCTGCCTAAGTATGGTCCCCAATCAGAGACAATGAGCGACAGCTGCCTCTGATTGGGAACCACACCGGCCAACATAGAAATACCCATACTAGATATAAACATAGAACTACACAACATAGAATATACACACCCTGACTCCACAAATAAGCGTCCCCAGAGTCAGGGCGTGACAGTACCCCCCCCCCCAAAAGTGCGGACTCCGACCGCACAACCTTTAACAGGGTAGGGGCCGTGTGGGCATTCCACCTCGGAGGCGGATCCGGCTCCGGGCGTGACAACCACCTATTCTCCGCCTCCCTGTTGCGCCCCTGGTCTGGTCTGGACCTCGGCGCGCTGCTTCCCCTCTCCTTCCTCCCACTATACTCCAAGCCCTGTCTGGACCCTGGTGTGGGAGACCCCGAACCTGGAGAGGGGCTGACGTCTGGGTCTGGACTGGAGCCGCTGACCGGAGCTGGTCCGGGCACCGGTGGAGCGGACTGCTCAGGCTCCGGACTAGAGCCGCTGACCGGATCTGGACTGGACCCCGGTGGAGAGGACTGCTCTGGCTCCGGAGTGGAACAGGCCGGGCCGGGCTGGCGACGCGCACCACTGGCTTGGTGCGAGGGACAGGAACAGGCCGGGCCGGGCTGGCTACGCACACCACTGGCTTGGTGCGAGGGGCAGGAACAGGCCGGGCCGGGCTGGCGACGCGCACCACTGGCTTGGTGCGAGGGGCAGGAACAGGCCGTGCCGGGCTGGCGAAGCGCACCACTAGCTTGGTGCGAGGGGCAGGAACAGGCCGGGCCGGGCTGGCGACGCGCACCACTAGCTTGGTGCGAGGGGCAGGAACAGGCCGGGCTGGGCTGGCGACGCGCACCACTAGCTTGGTGCGAGGGACAGGCACAGGCCAGGCCGGAAACGCGCACCACTGGCTTGGTGCGAGGGGCAGGAACAGGCCGGGCCGGCTGGCGACGTGCACCACTGGCTTGGTGCGAGGGACAGGAACAGGCCGGGCCGGGCTGGCGACGCGCACCACTGGTTTGGTGCGAGGGGCAGGAACAGGCTGGGCCGGGCTGGCAACGCGCACCACTAGCTTGGTGCGAGGGGCAGGAACAGGCCGGACCGGGCTGGCAACGCACACCACTGGCTTGGTGCGAGGGTCAGGAACAGGCCGGGCCGGGCTGGCGACGCGCACCACTAGCTTGGTGCGAGGGACAGGAACAGGCCGAGCCGGGCTGGCAACGCGCACCACTAGCTTGGTGCGAGGGGCAGGAACAGGCCGGACCGGGCTGGCAACGCACACCACTGGCTTGGTGCGAGGGTCAGGAACAGGCCGGGCCGGGCTGGCGACGCGCACCACTAGCTTGGTGCGAGGGACAGGAACAGGCCGAGCCGGGCTGGCGACGCGCACCACTGGCTTGGTGCGAGGGGCAGGAACAGGCCGGGCCGGGCTGGCGACGCGCACCACTGGCTTGGTGTGAGGTACAGGAACAGGCCGGACCGGGCTGGCAACGCGCACCACTGGCTTAGTGCGGGGAGCAGGAACGGGCCGGACCGGACTGGCGACACGCACCACTTGCTTGGTGCGTGGAGCGGGACTGGGTTCCTTTATTAACCCCCGCTCCTTCTGCTGCCTAACCAGCTCCTCTCGCCGTGCCTCTACACTTTCCTTCTCCCTTTTAGCCTCCTGTAGCCTCGTCATCCACCCCGTGTGCCCCCCCCAAAAAAATTATTGGGGTTGCCTCTCGGGTCTCCGTCGTCGGCACGGTTGGCACCGTTTCACCTCTCCTGCCTGGGCATCTACCTTCGCCCATGGCCCTTTCCCCGCAAATATCTCCTCCCATGACCACCATTTGCCCACCTGTGACATGGCTATTCACTCTTCCTGGGCACGCTGCTTGGTCCTCGTTTGGTGGGATCTTCTGTCACGTTCATTCATGAACGGGTCAGACCAAGGCGCAGCGTGATATGCATACATGTTTATTTGACTTATAAACACAACTACGAAACGTGAAGTCCAAGGTACACAAACAACCTACCTAACACGGAACAAGATCCCACAACCCACTAGTGCCAATAGGCTGCCTAAGTATGGTCCCCAATCAGAGACAACGAGCGACAGCTGCCTCTGATTGGGAACCACACCGGCCAACATAGAAATACCCATACTAGATATAAACATAGAACTACACAACATAGAATATACACACCCTGACTCCACAAATAGGAGTCCCCAGAGTCAGGGCGTGACAATGACTATGTATTCAGTTCCATTTTGCTCTTTTCATTCCAAAGAATGTCAGCATTCACAGTGGGCAAGGACACTTAAAAACATCAACAGAAATATTTATTTAGAAAATTCAATGTCTTGTGGGTCTTTAATGGTCCTGTTCCGTCCATCAAAGGATTTTAGACGTTGTTGTCTTTGTTGTTGGGTTTTCATTATTTTAATTATTTTCCCTTTTCAAGGGACATACGACTTATTAACTGGCAGCTCCTTAGCACAAGGCTAGCGCAAACACTATTCTCAGAAAGTCACTTTCAATAGACTAAACAGACACTAGACTACTCGCTAATGCATTTAAACAGAGCACAGTGTTTGAGTCAGACATTCCTTATTTCACTCTGTTCATTGCTAATCTGGCCTTCGCATTGCTAAAATGCTAAAAAATAAACCAGATTACATTTTCAGTCACAACAGCTGATGTTATGGACAATGTTTATTGGAACGCACTCAAGTGACACATTAGATGACTAGCCAATAGAGAGGCCTGTCTTGGTTAGGTTCTTACCATTTGTCAAAACTAACAAGTAAATAAATAATTGCGGCAAGACCTGGGATCAAATACTATTTGAAATAATTTCAAATACTTTATCTGTGCTTGATTGAGCTTGTCTGTTGCGATAGAACCAACAGAAAAGTCCAGGAAGTACAAAAGCCCACCCACCTGGGACTCCAGGCAGGCTAAAGCAAATGCTCAAAGTAATTATTTGAACCCAGGGCAGGCAGCCATAAATAGAAATGAATGAACTCAAATTTGACCTTTGACTCTTTGTACCTGTTCAGTGATCCATCCCATGTGTTTGACCTCCAGGCCCGCCTGCATGGCCCTCAGCTCGCCCCTAACTTGGGGCACCAGGGCCGAGGCCCCGGCTTGGATGGCGTTGTACCAGGACTGGGCCATAGCAGGATCCTTGGCCCTCAGGAACACTGAGTTCTTTCTGCTGGACGAGATCACCTCAAAGTACCTGTGTGGAGGGGAGAGAGGGAGCGGGAAAGGGGGAGCGAGAGGAGACAGAAAGAGAGAGAGAGAGGGGGGGGGGGGTGAAGTGAGAGACAGGGAGAAAGAAAATAGGTAAGGACAGGAAAGGGAGAGACGAACACAAGAAAACAGTGTTAGCTGTGGTCAGGTCCCTGGAGAATGCACTAAAATCAATTTTGATGACCCTTGAAGTTGAGGAGGGTCAATTAGCTTGCCTCCTGTTACAAATGAATTTGCATACTATTAAAATTCTCCTCTCCTTTACCTCTGGACAAAGCTGGTCTTAGCAGTAATGCAGTTGGTTATGGCATGGATTTTGACAACGGAAGCGCAGCCTATCCAGCCGCGACGCTCCTGTTAATTATTTTGGATGTGTGTAAAAACCCCTCCATGTAGGCTATATTCCCATCATGGAACAAGAAATGAGATAATCCGGTGACTCTCATATTCAGAAACATTTAAGTTATTTAGCAGACGCTCTTATCCAGAGCGACTTACAGAAGCAATTAGGGTTAAGTGCCTTGCTCAAGGGCACATCGACAGATTTTTCACCTAGTCAGCTTGGAGATTTTTGTGGGAGGTAGGAACACAAGCATTTCGCTACACTCGCAATAACATCTACTTAATATGTGTACGCGACCAATCAAATTAGATTTGATTTTGATTCGAACCAGCGATATTTTGGTTACTGGCCCAACGCTCTTAACCGATACAATATGTATTGCAAGTACAGCCAACTAGCGCAAAAATAATATTGTTAAATTGTCAAAACGATACGATATATCGTCCAAAATAATATCCCGAAATGTAACAGTATACATTTTTGCCCCCATCACTAGTCAATTACCTACAGAACTTGAGACAAACGTATGCAGTATCACACCTACAACTTGTATATTCATCAAAACCCAGTCCTTTCGCGCCTCTGCCAGCAATTGCGCTCATAATAACGTCTGTGAAAATAGCAAAAATATTTCCGACACACCACCAGATCTATAGCACTACCGCCAGCGCTTAGATTTACCATTGCGTTTGTATTTGTATTTATTAGGGATCCCCATTAGCTGCTGCCAAGGTCTGGGGTCCAAACATATTAAAGCACTTACATTACATATAAAACAAAATATAAAACAGTACATCATATGACATTATTACACCACTACCTACAGTTGAAGTCAGAAGTTTACATACACCTTAGCCAAATACATTTAAACTCAGTTTTTCACAATTCCTGACATTTAATCCTAGTAAAAATTCCATGTCTTAGGTCAGTTTATTTTAAGAATGTGAAATGTCAGAATAATAGTAAAGAGAATGATTTATTTCAGCTTTTATTTCTTTCATCACATTCCCAGTGAGTCAGAAGTTTACATACACTCAATTAGTATTTGGTAGCATTGCCTTTAAATTGTTTAACTTGGGTCAAAAGTTTCGAGTAGCCTTCCACAAGCTTCCCACAATAAGTTGGGTGAATTTTGGCCCATTCCTCCTGACAGAGCTGGTGTAACTGAGTCAGGTTTGTAGGCCTCCTTGCTCACACATGCTTTTTCAGTTCTGCCCACAAATGTTCTATAGAATTGAGGGCAGGGCTTTGTGATGGCCACTCCAATACCTTTACTTTGTTGTCCTTAAGCCATTTTGCCACAACTTTGGAAGTATGCTTGGGGTCATTGTCCATTTGGAAGACCCATTTGCGACCAAGCTTTAATTTCCTGACTGATGTCTTGAGATGTTGCTTTAATATATCCACATAATTTTCCTTCCTCAAGATGCCATCTATTTTGTGAAGTGCACCAGTCCCTCCTGCAGCAAAGCACCCCCACAGCATGATGCTGCCACCCCTGTGCTTCATGGTTGGGATGGTGTTCTTCGGCTTGCAAGCATCCCCCTTTTTCCTCCAAACATAACAATGGTCATTATGGCCAAACAGTTCTATTTTTGTTTCATCAGACCAGCGGACATTTCTCCAAAAAGTACGATCTTTGTCCCCATGTGCAGTTGCAAACCGTAGTCTGGCTTTTTTATGGCGGTTTTGGAGCAGTGGCTTCTTCCTTGCTGAGCGGCCTTTCAGGTTATGTCGATATAGGACTCGTTTTACTGTGGATATATATATTTTTGTACCTGTTTCCTACAGCATCTTCACAAGGTCCTTTGCTGTTGTTCTGGGATTGATTTGCACTTTTCGCACCAAAATACGTTAATCTCTAGGAGACAGAACATGTCTCCTTCCTGAGCGGTATGACAGCTGTGTGGTCCCATGGTGTTTATACTTGCGTACTATTGTTTGTACAGATGAACGTGGTACCTTCAGGTGTTTGGAAATTGCTCCCAAGGATGAACCAGACTTGTGGAGTTCTACAATTTTCTTTCTGAGGTCTTGGCCACAGGTACACCTCCAATTGACTCAAATTATGTAAATTAGCCTATCAGAAGCTTCTAAAGCCATGACATCATTTTCTGGAATTGTCCAAGCTGTTTAAAGGCACAGTCAACTTAGTGTATGTAAACTTCTGACCCACTGGAATTGTGATACAGTGAATTATAAGTGAAATCATCTGTCTGTAAACAATTGTTGGAAAAATTACTTGTGTCATGGACAAAGTAGATGTCCTAACCGACTTGCCAAAACTATAGTTTGTTAACAAGAAATGTGTGGAGTGGTTGAAAAACGAGTTTTAATGACTCCAACCTAAGTGTATGTAAACTTCCGACTTCAACTGTATCTACAATACAAAATGTTTAATACCACCATACAACAATATCACAATGTGTGCGTATGCATGTGTCTATACCCTTGTGTGTGTCTCTTCACAGTCCCCGTTGTTCCATACAGTGTATTTTTACCTGTTTTTTAATCTGATTCTACTGCTTGCATCAGTTACCTGATGTGGAATAGAGTTCCATGTAGTCATGGCTCTATGTAGTACTGTGCGCCTCCCATAGTCTGTTCTGGACTTGGGGACTGTGAAGAGACCTCTGGTGGCATGTCTTGTGGTGTATGCATGGGTTTCCGAGCTGTGTGATAGTAGTTTAAACAGAGAGCTCGGTACATTCAGCTTGTCAACACCTCTTACAAAAACAAGCAGTGATGAAGTCAATCTCTCTTCCACTCTGAGCCAGGAGAGACTGACATGCAAGTCATTAATATTAGCTCTCCGTTTACTTTTAAGGGCCGTGCTGCCCTGTTCTGAGCCAACTGCAATTTTCCCAAGTCCCTCCTTGTGGCACCTGACCACACTACTGAACAGTAGTCTAGTTGTGACAAAACTTGAGCCTGTAGGACCTGCCTTGTTGATAGTGTTAAGAAGGCAGATCAGCGCTTAATTATGGACACACTTCTCCCCATCTTAGCTACTGTTGTATCAATATGCTTTGACCATGACAGTCTACAATCCGGGGTTACTCCAGGCAGTTTAGTCTCCTCAACTTGCTCAATTTCCACATTATTCATTACGAGATTCATTAGTTGAGGTTTAGGGCTTAGTGAATGATTTGACCCAAATACAATGCATTTAGTTTTGGAAATATTCAGGACTAACTTAATCCTTGCCACCCATTCCGAACCTAACTGCAACTCTTTGTTAAGTGTTGCAGTTATTTCAGTTGCTGTAGTAGCTGACGTGTATAGTGTTTAGTCATCCGCATACATAGACACACTGGCTTTACTCAAAGCCAGTGGCATGTCGTTAGTAAAGATGGAAAAAAGCAAGGGGCCTAGACAGCTGCCCTGGGGAATTCCTGATTCTACCTGGAGATGTTTGAGAGGCTTCCATTAAAGAACACCCTCTGTGTTCTGTTAGACAGGTAACTCTTTATCCACATTATAGCAGGGGGTGTAAAGCCATAACACATACGTTTTTCCAGCAGCAGACTATGATCGATAATGTCAAAAGCCACACTGAAGTCTAACAAAACAGCCCCCACAATCTTTTTAACATCAATTTCTCTAGGCCAATCATCAGTCATTTGTGTAAGTGCTGTGCCTGTTGAATGTCCTTCTCTATAAGCATGCTGAAAGTTTGTTGTCAATTTGTTTACAGTAAAATAGCATTGTATCTGGTCAAACACAATTTTTTCCAATAGTTTACTAAGGGTTGGTAACAGGCTAATTGGTTGGCTATTTGAGCCAGTAAAGGGGGCTTTACTATTCTTAGGTAGCGGAATGACTTTTGCTTCCCTCCAAGCCTGGGGGCACATACATTCTATTAGGCTTAAATTGAAAATATGGCAAATAGGAGTGGCAATATTGTCCGTTATTTCCTCAGCAATTTTCCATCCAAGTTGTCAGACCCCGGTGGCTTGTCATTGATAATAGACAACAATCATTTTTTCACCTCTTCCACACTCACTTTATGCAATTCAAAATTACAATGCTTGTCTTTCATAATTTGGTCAGATATACTTGGATGTGTAGTGTCAGAAATTGTTGCTGGCATGTCATGCCTAAGTTTTCTAATCTTGCCAATGAAATCATTATTAAAGTAGTTGGCAATATCAGTTGGTTTTGTGATGAATGAGTCATCTGATTCAATGAATGATGGAGCTGAGTTTGCCTTTTTCCCAACATTTAATTTAAGGTGCTCCAAAGCTTTTTACTATCATTCTTTATGTCATTTATCCTTGTTTCATAGTGTTGTTTCTTCTTCTTTTTATTCAGTTTAGTCACATGATTTCTCAATTTGCAATATGTTTGCCAATCGGTTGTGCAGCCAGACTTATTTGCCATTCCTTTTGCCTCATCCCTCTCAACCATTACATTTTTCAATTCCTCATCAATCCATGGGGACTTAACAGTTTGTACCGTCATTTTCATAATGGGTGTATGCTTATTAGTAACAGGAATAAGCAATTTCATAAATTTGTCAAGTGCAGCATCTGGTTGCTCCACAGACCAACACATATTTTTTACATCAACAACATAGGAATCACTACAAAACTTATTGTATGACCTCTTATACATTATATTAGGCCCAGCATTTGGAACTTTGGTTTTCCTAGATATGGCTACTATATTGTGATCACTACATCCGATGGATTTGGATTCTGCTTTAAAGCTAATTTCTGCAGCATTATTAAAGATGTGATCAATACATGTTGATGATTTCATTCCTGTGCTGGTTGTAACTACCGTGGTAGGTTGACTGATAACCTGAACCAGGTTGCAGGCACTAGTTAAAGTTTGAAGCTTTCTCTTGTGGGGGCAGCCTGATGAAAGCCAGTCAATATTTAAATCACCCAGAAAATATACATCTCTGTTGATATCACATACATTATCAAGCATTTCACACATGCTATCCAGATACTGACTGTTAGCACTTGGTGGTCTATAGCAGCTTCCCACCAGAATTGGCTTTAGGTGAACCTGTAGCCATATTACTTCAACAGTATTTAACATGAGATCCTCTCTAATCTTCACAGGAATGTGGTTCTGAATATAAACAGCAACACCTCCACCATTGGCATTTCTATATTTTCTGTAAATGTTATAACCTTGTATTGCTACCACTGTATCATCACAGGTATTATCTAAGTGAGTTTCAGAGATAGTCAGAATATGAATGTCATCTGTTACTAACAAATTATTGATTTCAAGAACCTTGTTTCTTAAGCTACATATGTTAACGTGGGCTATTTTGAGCACTTTTCTTCTGGGATGCTTATTTGTTTTTATTGCTTTACTGGGAAGCTTAGCAGCAGTAGATGTGCTCATGTTCTTTATGTTAGTGCAGGATGAGCTGCACACAGTGGACTGCCTCCTCGGGCACACCGGCTCAGTGCTAACAGTATAAATCTGGTTCCTAGGCACATGATCACTGCACACAACAGCTGCAGAATCAGCAGAGGCACCCAGGGCAGCTAGAGGGACACAAACCAGGTTACCCACATTGTGTCTACCGACGCCCCTGATGTAATGTACATTTGCTGAAGCATTTTGACAACTCTGCGTCACAATGGTAGGGATTAGTTGAGCTGGGCTTGGGTCATTGCTAAGTCATTGTCTCAACGCAGCCTTATAATGCTGTGACAGGATCCAGGAACCCAAATGATTTGGGGTCCTCTGTAGCTCAATTGGTAGAGCATGGCGCTTGTAACGCCAGGGTAGTGGGTTCGATCCCCGGGACCACCCATATGTAAAAATGTATGCACACATGACTGTAAGTCGCTTTGGATAAAAGCGTCTGCTAAATGGCATATTATTATTTATTTGGGTGGATCCCATCCTTATAAAATATGTTTTGTTTCCAAACGGTATCAAAATTGTCCACAAAAGTTACACCCATTGAGCTGCAATAATCACGTAGCCAGTTGTGAAGGCCAAGAATCCTGCTAAAGAGTTCAATTCCACGATTCAGAGAGGGCACAGGACCAGATATGATGGGTTTTTTGTTAGTGTCTAGCAGAGAGTCAATCAGCTCTTTAAAATCCAGTTTCAACTGTTCAGAGCGTTAGGTTTGTTCAAATAGGGACTGGGGTCTGTTGATCGAAACGTTGGTTTGCGAGCGATTGAAGCTCATTGTGGAGAGTACGAGATAACCCAATACCAGTGTGCTGGAGATACTTCTTGAAATATTTCAATATTTTCACCTGGAATGACCCATAAGGTGTGAGATACGGAGAGGGGTGAAGCAGGACCCAGACACCCTATTGCTCCACTACATGCCTTTAAATAGGCTTAGTACAACAACGTTAGGATCCAAGAGAGGACTTTGTCCAGCCATTGGCTACGAAAGTCTAACCAGAGGGGACATCTGGAGCTCAGGGTCCATATTCACAAAGCGCCTCATAGTAGGAGTGCTTATCTAGGATCAGTTTTGTATTTTAGATCATAATGAATAAGATTATATGGACAGACCCTAGATCAGTTCTCCTACTCTGAGATACAGGTCCATACCTAAGCTTTGTGGATACAGGTCCAGACCTAAGCTTTGTGGATACAGGTCCAGACCTAAGCTTTGTGGATACAGGTCCAGACCTAAGCTTTGTGGATACAGGTCCAGACCTAAGCTTTGTGGATACAGGTCCATACCTAAGCTTTGTGGATACAGGTCCAGACCTAAGCCTTGTGGATACAGGTCCATACCTAAGCTTTGTGGATACAGGTCCATACCTAAGCTTTGTGGATACAGGTCCAGACCTAAGCATTGTGGATACAGGTCCAGACCTAAGCTTTGTGGATACAGGTCCATACCTAAGCTTTGTGGATACAGGTCCAGACCTAAGCTTTGTGGATACAGGTCCAGACCTAAGCTTTGTGGATACAGGTCCAGACCTAAGCTTTGTGGATACAGGTCCATACCTAAGCTTTGTGGATACAGGTCCAGACCTAAGCTTTGTGGATACAGGTCCAGACCTAAGCTTTGTGGATACAGGTCCAGACCTAAGCTTTGTGGATACAGGTCCATACCTAAGCTTTGTGGATACAGGTCCAGACCTAAGCTTTGTGGATACAGGTCCAGACCTAAGCTTTGTGGATACAGGTCCAGACCTAAGCTTTGTGGATACAGGTCCATACCTAAGCTTTGTGGATACAGGTCCATACCTAAGCTTTGTGGATACAGGTCCAGACCTAAGCTTTGTGGATACAGGTCCAGACCTAAGCTTTGTGGATACAGGTCCATACCTAAGCTTTGTGGATACAGGTCCATACCTAAGCTTTGTGGATACAGGTCCATACCTAAGCTTTGTGGATACAGGTCCAGACCTAAGCTTTGTGGATACAGGTCCATACCTAAGCTTTGTGGATACAGGTCCAGACCTAAGCCTTGTGGATACAGGTCCAGACCTAAGCTTTGTGGATACAGGTCCATACCTAAGCTTTGTGGATACAGGTCCAGACCTAAGCTTTGTGGATACAGGTCCAGACCTAAGCTTTGTGGATACAGGTCCAGACCTAAGCTTTGTGGATACAGGTCCATACCTAAGCTTTGTGGATACAGGTCCATACCTAAGCTTTGTGGATACAGGTCCAGACCTAAGCTTTGTGGATACAGGTCCAGACCTAAGCTTTGTGGATACAGGTCCATACCTAAGCTTTGTGGATACAGGTCCATACCTAAGCTTTGTGGATACAGGTCCAGACCTAAGCTTTGTGGATACAGGTCCAGACCTAAGCTTTGTGGATACAGGCCCAGACCTTTGTAGATATAGGCCTAGAACTTGGGTGAGAAAATGGAGCGCTACTTTGCATCAGGTAAATAATAAAACGTAGAGTGCTTGTTACATTCAAGGGGCCTTGATTTAAATTCCAAAAGGAGCGCCTTGTGGGTCTTCTGACTTGATGAACATCTTACTGAATTCAAGATACAAGCTATCATACCCAGTTTCTCTCTCTTTGTCTCTCTGTCCCTCTCTCTGTCCGTCTCTCTGCCTCTCTCTCTGTCCCTCTCGCTCTCTCTCTGTTTCTCTCTCTCCCTCTCTGTCCCTATCTCTGTCTCTCTCTCTGTCCCTCTCTCTCTCTCTCTCTCTCTCTGTTTCTCTCTCTCCCCCTCTGTCCCTATCTCTGTCCCTCTCTCTCTCTCTCTCTGTCCCTCTCGCTCTCTCTCTGTTTCTCTCTCTCCCTCTCTGTCCCTATCTCTGTCTCTCTCTCTGTCCCTCTCTCTCTCTCTCTCTCTCTGTTTCTCTCTCTCCCCCTCTATCCCTATCTCTGTCCCTCTCTCTCTCTCCCTCTCTGTCCCTCTCGCTCTCTCTCTGTTTCTCTCTCTCTGTTTCTCTCTCTCTGTTTCTCTCTCTCCCTCTCTCTCTCTCTCTCTCTCTCTGTTTCTCTCTCTCCCCCTCTGTCCCTCTCTCTCCCCCTCTGTCCCTCTCTCCCCCTCTGTCTCTCTGTCTCTCTCCCCCTCTGTCTCTCTCTCTCTCCCCCTCTGTCTCTCTCCCCCTCTCCCCCTCTGTCTCTCTCCCCCTCTCCCCCTCTGTCCCTCTCCCCCTCTGTCTGTCTGTCTCTCCCCCTCTCCCCTTGTCTGTCTGTCTGTCTGTATCTCTCTCTCCCCCTCTCTCCCCCTCTCCCCCTGTCTGTCTGTCTGTCTGTCTGTATCTCTCTCTCCCCCTCTCCCCCTGTCTGTCTGTCTGTCTCTCTCCCCCTCTCCCCCCCCCCCCCCCTCTCTCTCTCTCTCTCTCTCTCTCTGATCATGTAACTCAGTTCCCCATTGAACTGGGTTCCACCCACAGTACCTGTTCTCTGTGTCCGGGGGGCACTGCTTCCTGGTCACCTGGCACATTTTCAGGGGGATGGTCCTGGCCTCCTTCAGCTCAGCAGGTGGGGCGTCTGCGCCCTTCTGTGGCGTGGCATGGGGGGAGTCCCAGGGTGCACCGGGGGAGGTGTTTTTAAAAAAGGCTGACATCTCCTTGATGTATTTCACTGAAAGAGGAAAAAGAGACTAGGAGGAGTTGTCACATATCCCTGGATTCATATTGTCACATATCCCTGGATTCATATTGTCACATTTCCCTGGATTCATATTGTCACATATCCCTGGATTCATATTGTCACATATCCCTGGATTCATATTGTCACATATCCCTGGATTCATATTGTCACATATCCCTGGATTCATATTGTCACATATCTCTGGATTCATATTGTCACATATCTCTGGATTCATATTGTCACATATCTCTGGATTCATATTGTCACATATCCCTGGATTCATATTGTCACATTTCCCTGGATCCATATTGTCACATATCCCTGGATTCATATTGTCACATATCCCTGGATTCATATTGTCACATTTCCCTGGATTCATTTTGTCAAATATCCCTGGATTCATATTGTCACATATCCCTGGATTCATATTATCACATATCCCTGGATTCATATTATCACATATCCCTGGATTCATATTGTCACATATCCCTGGATTCATATTGTCACATATCCCTGGCCCAACCTAGTTGTTGTTTTAGGGAGGATTCATATTGTCACATATCCCTGGATTCACATTGTCACATATCCCTGGATTCATATTGTCACATATCCCTGGATTCATATTGTCACATATCCCTGGCCCAACCTAGTTGTTGTTTTAGGGAGGATTCATATTGTCACATATCCCTGGATTCATATTGTCACATATCCCTGGATTCATATTGTCACATATCCCTGGATTCATATTATCACATATCCCTGGATTCATATTGTCACATATCCCTGGATTCATATTGTCACATATCCCTGGATTCATATTGTCACATATCCCTGGATTCATATTGTCATATACAGTGGGGGGAAAAAGTATTTAGTCAGCCACCAATTGTGCAAGTTCTCCCACTTAAAAAGATGAGATAGGCCTGTAATTTTCATCATAGGTACACGTCAACTATGACAGACAAAATGAATTTTTTTTTCTCCAGAAAATCACATTGTAGGATTATTAATGAATTTATTAGCAAATTATGGTGGAAAATAAGTATTTGGTCAATAACAAAAGTTTCTCAATACTTTGTTATATACCCTTTATTGGCAATGACACAGGTCAAACGTTTTCTGTAAGTCTTCACAAGGTTTTCACACACTGTTGCTGGTATTTTGGCCCATTCCTCCATGCAGATCTCCTCTAGAGCAGTGATGTTTTGGGGCTGTCGCTGGGCAACACAGACTTTCAACTCCCTCCAAAGATTTTCTATGGGGTTGAGATCTGGAGACTGGCTAGGCTACTCCAGGACCTTGAAATGCTTCTTACGAAGCCACTCCTTCGTTGCCTGGGCGGTGTGTTTGGGATCATTTTCATGCTGAAAGACCCAGCCACGTTTCATCTTCAATGCCCTTGCTGATGGAAGGAGGTTTTCATTCAAAATCTCACGATACATGGCCCCATTCATTCTTTCTTTTACACAGATCAGTCGTCCTGGTCCCTTTGCAGAAAAACAGCCCCAAAGCATGATGTTTCCACCCCCATGCTTCACAGTAGGTATGGTGTTCTTTGGATGCAACTCAGCATTCTTTGTCCTCCAAACACGACGAGTTGAGTTTTTACCAAAAAGTTATATTTTGGTTTCATCTGACCATATGACATTCTCCCAATCCTCTTCTGGATTATCCAAATGCACTCTAGCAAACTTCAGACGGGCCTGGACATGTACTGGCTTAAGCAGGGGGCCACGTCTGGCACTGCAGGATTTTAGTCCCTGGCGGCGTAGTGTGTTACTGATGGTAGGCTTTGTTACTTTGGTCCCAGCTCTCTGCAGGTCATTCACTAGGTCCCCCCATGTGGTTCTGGGATTTTTGCTCACCGTTCTTGTGATCATTTTGACCCCACGGGGTGAGATCTTGCGTGGAGCCCCAGATCGAGGGAGATTATCAGTGGTCTTGTATGTCTTCCATTTCCTAATAATTGCTCCCACAGTTGATTTCTTCAAACCAAGCTGCTTACCTATTGCAGATTCAGTCTTCCCAGCCTGGTGCAGGTCTACAATTTTGTTTCTGGTGTCCTTTGACAGCTCTTTGGTCTTGGCCATAGTGGAGTTTGGAGTGTGACTGTTTGAGGTTGTGGACAGGTGTCTTTTATACTGATAACAAGTTCAAACAGGTGCCATTAATACAGGTAACGAGTGGAGGACAGATGAGCCTCTTAAAGAAGAAGTTACAGGTCTGTGAGAGCCAGACATCTTGCTTGTTTGTAGGTGACCAAATACTTTTTTTCCACCATAATTTGCAAATAAATTCATTAAAAATCCTACAATGTGATTTTCTGGAGAAAAAAATTCTCAATTTGTCTGTCATAGTTGACGTGTACCTATGATGAAAATTACAGGCCTCTCTCATCTTTTTAAGTGGGAGAACTTGCACAATTGGTGGCTGACTAAATCCTTTTTTCCCCACTGTATATCATTTAAACCGAGCAGGACAAATGGAAAAGGGAGGCCATCGCTGAATAGCTTGGCCCTGTACAGAGTGAAAATATGACTAAGCTCGACTTAACCAGAGGCAAAAGATGTTTAAGAGAATCCAAATGTTGCCATGAATACCAGTGGCGGGCACATTCATAGCAGGGCTAAAATTAGCTGAGACTGTACTGTTATTACTTTAGCTTATCTGGCAGGCCACAGAAGTAGTTGTGTGTGTGTGTGTGTGTGTGTGTGTGTGTGTGTGTGTGTGTGTGTGTGTGTGTGTGTGGAGTTTCTTTACTCTAATTGCAGAATCCCCCGCTAAGCTTTTCTTTGGGACACTTTACATTGAATCCGCAAATCCCGACTATGCATTTCCTACCCAATTCAGTTCGACATTGTTCACTTAACTCGGGGCGTTTTTTTAAAGGGCTCGCTAAATCACCTAATGGGCCAAAAAAGACAGCAGTCGCCACTTAAATTGCAGAAAAACTTTAAAAGATGGGGTAAACGAAACCATATCTTCCAAATCCCCCTTTGGCGTTATTATTGGGGCAGATGCTATTATCATCAGGGGAGATATGGCAGTAAACCATGGGGGTAGACTACCATAGTCAGTCAGCATGGTAGCGGTCATTAGTTTCGCGGCCTGACTTGGCAAACACAACTCTCTGTTGCCAAGTCAAAGACAACAATGCTCTGTGGCTGAGCCCCCTGCTTCCTTGTTGCCGTGGGAGCGGCTGGAATTCTGTTTCATTGTGATATTTGAAGCATGCTGTCTGCCCTATTAGCCAGAGGAATGTCCCTTTATCTACCGCACAAAATGTCCCTGGCAGACAAAACACCATAATACAGTCCCTAATACAGACAAGTACTATACCAGACACACAGTACTATACCATACACACAGTACTATACCAGACACACAGTACTATACCAGACACACAGTACTATACCATACACACAGTACTATACCATACACACAGTACTATACCAGACACACAGTACTATACCAGACACAGTACTATACCAGACACACAGTACTATACCACAGACAGTACTATACCAGACACAGTATTATACCAGACACAGTACTATACCAGACACAGTACTATACCAGACACAGTATTATACCAGACACAGTACTATACCAGACACAGTATTATACCAGACACAGTACTATACCAGACACAGTACTATACCACACACAGTACTATACCAGACACAGTACTATACCAAACACAGTACTATACCAGACACAGTATTATACCAGACACAGTACTATACCAGACACAGTATTATACCAGACACAGTACTATACCAGACACAGTACTATACCAGACACAGTACTATACCAGACACAGTACTATACCAGACACAGTATTATACCAGACACATTATTATACCAGACACAGTACTATACCAGACACAGTACTATACCAAACACAGTACTATACCAGACACAGTACTATACCAGACACAGTATTATACCAGACACAGTATTATACCAGACACAGTACTATACCAGACACAGTACTATACCAAACACAGTACTATACCAGACACAGTACTATACCAGACACAGTATTATACCAGACACAGTACTATACCAGACACAGTACTATACCACACACAGTACTATACCAGACACAGTACTATACCAAACACAGTACTATACCAGACACACAGTACTATACCAGACACACAGTACTATATTAGTTATATTTTCTATGTGGTTGTGTGTGTAAACAATGTGTCATAGTTGCAGTCAAGACACAATTTGGGGTTATTATCACAGAGAGACTTCCATTGAGACCAAAAAGATCATCAAGGACATCAACCACCCGAGCCACAGCCTGTTCACCCCGCTATCATCCAGAAGGCGAGGTCAGTACAGGTGTATCAAAGCTGGGACCGAGAGACTGAAAAACAGCTTCTATCTCAAGGCCATCAGACTGTTAAATAGCCGTCACTTTAATAATGTTGACATACTGCTTTACTCATCTCATACGTATATACTGTATTCTATTCTACTGTATTTTAGTCAATGCCACTCCGACATTGCTCGTCCTAATATTTATATATTTCTTAATTCCATTCTTTTACTTTTAGATTTGTGTATTGTTGTGAATTGTTAGATACTATTGCACTGTTGGAGCTAGGAACACAAGCATGCCACTACACCCGCAATAACATCTGCTAAATATGTGTATGTGACCAATACATTTTGATTTGATTTGATTGTTCCAGCTAAAGTGTTTTTCATCTCCTTATTAACATGTGATGTGGTGTGTGTGTGTGTATTCCTCAACTTAATAGGGGCCAGGCCAGTAATGTGGGTCCGATTATGTGGACTGACTCACTTGGCTAGAGTGGGTAAGGAAGTTAGGTATTCCCACCACCGGAAATTATTTAGATTCAAGTGGGATAGGCCAATCATCCACACAGTCCATCTCATTATAATCATGGACAAGAGCCATAGTGATAGGAGGGTCACAGAGGCTGTGTCCCAAATGGCATCCGATTCCTTATGTAGGACTCATAGGGGTAGGTTGTAGGGAATAGGGTGCCATTTGGGACGCAGTCAGGGAGTGAATCATACTTCCTAACTAATTCAGATATACGACATAACTTAAAAACTTGATTGCTTTGCATAAAATGTCAAGAGAGGTAATTATATAAATGTTCACCAAAGTAGGGAAAGTTAACTGAATTCAGCAGAGGACAAAATGAAGCTCTGGACCGGGTTCCACTTAATTTCCCACTTTTCGATAAGAATCTGGCGATTCTGTCAGCCTTCCACTTTCCATTGTAAAAGGCATTCTTTTTTTTTTTACCACAGATAAAATATCTATCTTTGCCTATTGCAAGTGGCCATTGCAAGGAGTAAGTTCCCGGCAAAGCAATTCAATTGTCAATTTTAGTCAATTTCTTATTCAGAACTAGACACTGCTCTTTGCAGTCAAAGGTGATGTCAAAGGTAATGTAAGTACTATCAATCTATGTAAACCAACCCTGGTGCAAGAGGTGGTTCTTGTTGCGCCCATAGCAGGTTGTTGTGGCGACATGGCTACAGCTATGGACCTACTTACACTACATTACTTTGACGACACAAACTAGGTCCAGGAAAGATACAGTACTTGTGTAGTGTAACGAGACAGATCTAGATTCAAAACTCCCTTTAAGCTCTGAGTGGTACAGTGTAAAGGCAACGGCTGCAAGAATTGTCCCTGCAAGGATTACCTTAAAGGGATACTGCAAGATTTCCACATTTTAAAAATTTTTCTACTTACCCAGAGTCACATGAACTCATTTTTATGTCTCTGCGTGCAGTTTGGAGATAATTGAAGTTAGCATATCGTTAGCTTAGCGCAATTGCTGGAAGTCTCCAGGTACAGTAGCCAGCTCCTCTCAAACGCAGGGAAATAGACCTTCTAACTACTCCAAAGCCTTCTAACTACAGTAGCCAGCTGTGACAATGTGACAGCGTGAGGAAGTTGATAGAATGTCATTGTTTATGATTATCAGTCAAATTAATGAATTTATAAAATTTTGATTACTATGTATAACTTTGCAAGACTATAAATTACCAACCACCCAGCTTTGGAGTAGTTAGAGGGTCTATTTCCCTGCGTTTGAGAGGAACTGGCTACTGTACCTGGAGACTTCCAGCAATTGCACTAAGCTAAAGATATGCTAACTTAAATTATCTACAACCTGCACGCAGAGACATAAAAATGGTATCCATGAGTTCATCTGACTCTGGGTAAGTAGAAAGATTTAGAAATAGATTTAGAAATCTCGCAGCATCTCTTTAACTACCTTAATACCAGTAGACAGCATTGAAAACTAAAGGCTTTTAAATATCCACACATTTGTGAATCATTGCATTAATCAAGTGTGCAACACTATGTGCAGTATGTTTTAGATTAGAAGCTCCTGTGAAGTTTGAATTGCTAACCTTTCTGTCTATAAACCTGTTTGTCTATAAACTATAGGTATTTACGGTATGTTAATAGCTGAACTCACACATGAAGCAGGAATGTGGTTTTGGCCACACCACATCCAAGGTAGTGTAAACAGAAAAGTTGCACATCTGATGTTGAAGAGAGATAGATCTCACTAGACATATTTTACTAATGAGGGGGCTTTGCCTAGTTGGGAGGGGGGTTCAGGGGTGCTGGAAGAGAAAGGGTCAGGGGGAGTTGTGATTTACTTGAAACATTTTCTTTGGTGGTACTAATCCACCCATGAGCCTGACCAGAATGTGCACACAGGCCAGAACGTCTTTGGGAATAGGACGCACACATTTTCCTCCGGGCCGGTGGTTCAGTCCATGGAAAACACAAACTGTAGTTGAAAGCCTGAGCCATCCCAATCCCAATAAGGTTTTGGAGATAGTTGTTGTCAGTGGCACAACATTAGTAATAATAATAAATAATAATATGCCATTTAGCAGACGCTTTTATCCAAAGCGACTTACAGTCATGCGTGCATACATTTTTTGTGTATGGGTGGTCCCGGGGATCGAACCCACTACCTTGGCGTTACAAGCGCCGTGCTCTACCAGCTGAGCTACAGAGTAGAATTAGCAATGTATTCCTACTAATTATTTTCATAAGAATTACTTTACCTCTCTGAAGCAGGTTAAGGTTAGGAGAAAGAACACAGTTTCATGTTTTAGCTTTGTTTTTGGTGTTTTATTCTGGGGGAAAAGGTGGTGCAAAGTGCAAATGCTTTAGTAAATCTGTGTGTCTCATTCAGCATTGACTTCAACATTTCAACTTTAGCCAACTCTTGGCCGTTTTGTTGTCATGCAACAGCACAAAAGTGTGACTGAAGCCAAAACAGACTCCAAACTAAGCCTCTGCTACATATGGCCTATATGAATAGATGCTCATTACAAAATTACATTCTGGTGTATACTGTAAGTGGATCAAAGCTGTGTTGCCCAAGACAGCTAATACTTTGCGTAACAGTCTCAGAGAAAATAGACAAATTACAATTTCATTAATGGACTGAGTTGAAATGGCATTGACCATCACCTTGCAAATAGCAAGCAAGCAACCAACCAGCCAAAGATCAGACTAAAAGGTGGCTAAGAGAACAGTCTGTATCACTTTACAGTAAAGTAAGTCACGTGGGGCAAATACATTATGAAGAGACGACTCGAGACTCGAGACCTGCTAATAGAAGACTTGAAGTTGGCGCTAAATGGAATGTGGTGCAAATATAGAGCCAGCTTTAAGGTAGAGGTTTATTTTGAAAGTGATAATTATATTGTCATGGATGTTTTAATAAGGCGATAGATACATGCCCTTTGGCACTTCGCTCATCGTCGTAGCCATTACATTTTTCTACGCTGAGGAACGTGTTGAGTCACTTAATATTCATTTGAAATACGGTGGGGGAGAAACATACATAGAAACTGAAATGTAATGTCATGTCATTTTTTCTTTGATATAACTGCCTTAATGTTGCTGGACCCAGGAAGAGTTGCTGGAATGGGGATCCTTATTAAATACAAAAAAGACAATACACTGGAAGCGTAACTTTCGGCCAGCGAGAGAGCGCGAGCCACATTATCAAGTGTACTCGGCGTGAGCTGAGTGTCTAAATCTTGAAAATTGAACCATAGTAGTGAAAGAAATGAATAGGAGCATCTCACGGTCTGCAAGGCCAACTGACATTGTCCACTGGCCTTTTAAGTTCAGAAAAAGTTCACCAAGTTTGAATCAAACAGAGCGTTCTATAAAAGAGCATCTGGTTTCAATCCAATTTGCGACAGATTTCCGTGTGAATATTCTAAAAATCTGCGTAAAACAACATGCACATTTTCCCACGAGATGTTTTTCCATCAAACAGACTTATTGCGGAAAAAAAGGCTATGCGTGATGATGTAGTGCACATAAAATAACTTTTGCCGTTAAATTCCCATGTACTGAATGAAAAATACAAGTTAAATGAGTTTCCATTGCATTTTCAACTCTACTGATGGTTTTGTCACAAAAACTGTTAGATTATATATAGCAAATGTGCCCACTCTGGTCTTGGCACGTGCGCTCTAGCCAACAGCTGGCAGATACAGTGTGGGTAGGCTAGTCTACATGATGAGATTATTATGGATAAGAGCGATATTATTTGTATTTGTCAAATGGCAGCCAAGCATCAATCATCATGTCACCAGTATAAGACCCTCAATATTTATTGGAAAGGAGCATCAAGCTCATCACCTTGCACTTCCACCACCCTGTGAAGTTCATCCTAATAAACTGCATGCTTTCCCGAGTCGTAGTGGGAGGACCACACAACATATCGCGTGACTCTGAGTTTAGGATACTTCGATATGATGGTTATTATATCAATATTTGTACATAAAGGCGTTTCCACCGCCATTTCTCGCATAATACATTTTACAGACACAAAAAGATCCCACCCATGTCGAACGAACAAATTGTCTGTCGGCATTTATAAAGTTGTACCAGCATTTCCTGTTTCCATCAGCCCGGTCCTGACTTTTTTCATGCCTCATGTATTTCATCCTCATGAAATGGTTGGATGGAAATGTGGTTTGTGTGGTCATAAGTTGTTTTATGTGTACGCAGTTGAAAGACAGCTGGACATTTCACCTCTGTTCACCTATTAACAGCTTGGGAGCTACTATGCGTAGGTGGTCTGGACCGTCGGATCTACAGAGCACCATCATAGGGCTTGTTCAGCGAAAAAAGCATGGTTATGCCTCAAAGGTTAGTGGTTAGCTCCAATGAATTCGTGGGGGGTAATACTGTAACTGGCTCATCCGCTATTTTGTTGGCACCATGTTTGGTTACTTTGATGTGGACCACTGAGATAGTGTCACCGAGTTTCACAAGCCAATTTATTTTGATTGACAGGCTAACCAGAAAACCTCTGACATAACAACCTCCATTCCCTTTCAGTCGGACACTCGTTATAACATACTATGGGGAGTCATTGACCAATCCTATTCACCTGAAGCAAACTGAAATCACGCACAACAGGCCAATGGGTGCCGAGCCAGCCCTCGGAAGCCCTGCTTTCCTGGCTATAATACCGGGGCTTGCATCCATTTCCTAAATTCTTCGCTCTTCAGCTCGCCTGAAGGAAGAACGTATCACGCAATTTACAAACTTTTCAAGCACACGAAGGCTGCGAGATTCGGCTCCAACTTAGGTGTCTCTTAGTGGGGACAGAGAAGTCATCCACTTACTTTAGCTGTTGTGAGTTTTGGGTCTTTGTATCGGTTTTTGTGTTTGCTAAACGCGAACTACTTTCTGCTCTACTTGTGTAGCTAATGCTTCCTTGCTTGAGTAAGATGGCCAGTGGTAAGAGTACGTAAAAAAATTATAACCAGACGAGTTTGAACCTCCGACCGTGCCATAGGGCATGTGGTTTCACAATGAAAATTAAAGATCCTTACGAGTGCTGTCCTGTTGCCTGGGGTGGAAACACACTCAGGAGGCCTTGGCTCTGACCAGTTAGTGTGACCATTGTCTCCGGCTGGGTTCAACTTCCATTGGGAGTCGCGCTGACTTTGTGAGGAAGATTGGTGGTCGGAGTTGATAGGGATGTCATTCCAGCCATGTGAGACTCATTCCAGTTTCCCTGGCAGTGTTCAATGTCCAGATTCCGGGGATGATATACTATACCTGATTGGCTCTGGAGGGTTTTCAGAGTGTGAATCGGATGACATCAGCCAGGGGCAGCCTGAAGCCCCGGCTTTGGATTTGGCAGGGGAGATTGATCCATTGGTGGTGAATGCATCTTTGATGGCGTTTTCTTCCCCCACAGCGGAGTTCCTCCAGGTTTGGGGGAAGATATTTACCTTCTGTCCCTGCAGCGGTGAAGCGTCGCTTACCCTTGTTTAAAGGTTTTGCTGATGATTGGCGAGTTACTTAGCTACTGTGGCAGGGAACAGTAGTTAAATCATAACTGTACTTTCCCTTTCAATCGGTCACTCGGTATAACATACTAGTGCTCCCAAGTGGCTCGGTCAATGGGGGTAAGTTACTGGTTGCCAAGGTCCCCGAACCGAACCCGGTGTGGGCTGGGTATCAGAACGCACAGTTCCTTCCCCACGTTCAGACACACGGTTGTCAAGATTGGTGGATATGAAAGCAAGCATGACAAAAAAATGGTGGTGCTCTACCTGTTCAGGAGATAATGGACTGTATGTGAGACTGGCTGAGTGCTCTGTCCAGTGACGCGCATGCGCAGTTGACGAAGACGGAGATGAGGGGGTACGGTCAGGAGTTCGCTGTGCGTCCTCCTCCTTTTCGTGGCGTCATTACGTAAATGGTCCCCGGGGTCCTAGCGCCTGTCTTGAAAGAGGAGATTTCCTCTCTCCTTCAAAAGCAGGCTATTTGGATGGTCCCCGTCTCAGAAGTACAGAGCGGTTGGTACAGCCAGTACTTCTTATTTCCCAAGAGCAATGGAACGTTGCATCCCATCCTGGACTAGCATGTTTTAAACAAGCACCTCAGGGTTACTATTGCAGTCGGTGCGTTCCAGCGATTGGTACATGTCCATAGATCTGAAAGATGCATCTTTTCATGTGCTATACATCCTCCCCATCTCCCTATCGCCCCGCACCTTGTCTATCGTAGTGGAGGTGGCTTTGGCGCCGGTGCAGTGCCAGGGGATCAGAGTACTCACCTATCTGGACGATTGGCTGGTCATAGCTCCACACTGCCACGCTGGTTTCCCAGATTCAATCTCTGGGGTTCAAAGTGAATCACAAGAAAAGTTACAGTATTTGACTCCAGCTCACTGCATTCAGTTTCTGGGTCTCGTTCTGAACTCGGTTCTGAATCATGTGCTTTCTCCCAACAGAGGAGGGTCGCATTCTGGCTCTGTCTGGCACGGTTTCAGTTGGGGCACTCTGTGCCTTTTCACTTGTGCCTGTGGTTATTGGGTCTGATGGCCTCTATGATAGCTGTGGTGCCTCTGGGACTTCTGTTGATGCATCTGTTTCAGCGCTGGCTGATTGCAACGTGTCTGGACGCATCTCGCCACTGTCATCGGTTGCTCAAGGTATCCCCGTCATGCCTAAGGGTATTGACTCCTTGGAGAGACCCGCGACTGCTGTTGCAGGGGGTTCTCATGGGCCAGGTAGTGTCCTGCAGGGTGATCACGACACACACGCTGCATATCAATTACCTAGAGCTACTGACTATTTTGCTAGCGCTGATGTGTTTCTTTCCGATGTTGGAGGGCCAGCATGTGTTGGTAAGGTCCCACAACAGGACGGTGGTGGCATACATCAACAGGCAGGGAGGGACGCGGTCTCTCTTTCTCCTAAACCTGGCCCGTTATCTGCTCGTATGGAACAGTGCGCATTTCCTGTCACTTGTATCGTCAGATCTCCCAACGTGGGTGCAGATCTACTTTCCAGGGGGGTCCTATCTCTAGACTGCACCCCTCGGTGGTGGCCCAGATATGGGAGCGGTTCAGCATGGCTGAGGTAGATCTTACACATCGCGAGAAAATACGCTTTGGCGTATCAGTGACCTCGGACCCATCTGGACAAGAGGAATACCTATGTAAGAATGCTGTTCATTGACTATAGCTCGGGCATTCAACACCATAGTACACTCCAAGCTCAACATTAAGCTTGAGGCCCTGGGTCTGAACCCCGCCCTGTGCAACTGGGTCCTGGACTTCCTGACGGGCCGCCCCCAGGTGGTGAAGGTAGGAAACAACATCTCCACTTCGCTGATCCTCAACACTGGGGCCCCACAAGGGTGCGTGCTCAGCCCCCTCCTGTACTCCCTGTTCACCAATGACTGTGTGGCCAAGCACGCCTCCAACTCAATCATCAAGTTTGCAGACGACACAACAGTAGTAGGCTTGATTACCAACAATGACGAGACCGCCCTACAGGGAGGAGGTGAGGGCTCTGGGAGTGTGGTGCCAGGAAAATAACCTCTCACTCAACATCAACAAAACAAAGGAGATGACCGTGGACTTCAGGAAACAGCAGAGGGTGCACCCCCCTATCCACATTGACGGGACCGCAGTGGAGAAGGTGGAAAGCTTCAAGTTCCTTAGCGTACACATCACCGACAAACTGAAATGGTCCACCCACGCACACAGTGTGGTGAAGAAAGCACAACAGAGCCTCTTCAACCACAGGAGGCTGAAGAAATTGGGCTTAGCACCTAAAACCCTCACACACTTTTACAGAAGCACAATTGAGAGCATCCTGTTGGGCTGTATCACCGCCTGGTACGGCAACTGCACCGCCCGCAACCGCAGGGCTCTCCAGAGGGTGGTGCGGTCTGCCAAACGCATTTCCGCTTGCGCCCTCTACGAAAGGGTTGTATACATATAAGTGGCATGCAGTTGAGGGTTGGTGGCAGGTTGAAGGAGTTTCTCCTTTTCAGAGCTCTTTGGTGGACATTTTGATGTTCTTGCAAGAGCTTTTGGAGTGCTGGTTTTCTTTTTCCACATTTCAGCGTGTTATGTTGGGATTGACGGCTCTACCCCAGGGTCTGAACTATGTCTAAGCCTATGGCACCTACCTGGGACCTGGAGTTGGTCCTGGACAATCTGTTTGAGCCTCCGTTTGAACCATTGGAGTCTGTGGACCTGAAGGTCCTTTCCTACAAGACTGCCCTGCTCATGGCCTTGGTGTCCACCAAGCATGTTGAGGATCTACACACGCTATTAGTACACCCTTCCTGTTTGGAGTTCGTGCCTGGCGATTCCAAAGTAAAGTTACGTCCTAATGCAGTTTGCTCCCAGGTTCTGGCTTTCGAGCTTTCCCTTTCTCACCTCCTCCATTTGCTTCCAGCGAACAACAGAGGTTGCATGGCCTGTGTCCGATGCATGCTTTACGCAAGTATATGGATAGGAACAAGGATGTCCGCGTTTGTGACCAGCTTTTTGACTGTTTCGCTAATCCAGCTGGGGGTAGGGCACTTTCTAAGCAGCGTCTTTCACATTTGGATTGTGGAGGCTCTCTCCCTGGTGTATGACAGCAAAGGACAAGGGTTGCCTTATCCGGGTTACCACAGTTTCCCTGAGGGTTTGAGCCTTGGGCTGCCATGGTTCGTCAATGAGTTGGAGCGCGAGTGCGCATTATCAAGTCACAGCAGGTGCCCTGTTGTTTTGGACTTGCAGTTCCTTGTGGGATTCCTGCCGTTCCAGACTCCTTAGGTCTCTGTGTGCGCCTTTCTGGAACCAGTAGGGTCTATGGACTTGGGCTGCCGTGGTCGATGTTAGGCAGAATTTTTCCGGGTTACCACAGTTCCCTGTGGGTTTGAGCCTTTACCAAGTCACTACAGATGTTCTGTTGTTTTGGATTTGTGATTCCTTACCTCGCAAGGTAAGTATTGTTCTTGGAACCGTGGGTTCTATCGATTTGGGCTGCAGTGGCAGCGTGTCAGTGTGCATAGCCAAGTTGCAGCAGGTTCTGTTTCCCTATATGGGGCTCTGACAGTTCAGTCCTCATGAGGCTCTGACAGTTCAGCCTTCTCGGGTAACTATTAGGGAAAAAGGTGGCTTCTGTAACCCTTTTTGGAGTCAGTGGAACCTGTGTGTGATTGGGCTGCTGTGGGCCTCCTAGTTTGGGGGGGGGGGGTGAATAGTTATGCACGCTTAAGTTTTCAGTTTTTTTGTCTTATTTCTTGTTTGTTTCACAATAAAAAATATTTAGCATCTTCAAAGTGATAGCCATGTTGTGTAAATCAAATGATACAAACCCCCATAAAATCCATTTTAATTCCAGGTTGTAAGGCAACAAAATAGAGAAAAAAAATTAAAGAAAATGAGTAGGTGTGTCCAAACTTTTGACTGGCCTGTACGTTTCGTAATGTTTAGATTGTTATGAATGCACTGATATAAGTGGACACACATGGCATTTGGGTAACAAAAAAATAAACAATTATATCGGAGTTGTGCCTGTTGTTCACACGCATATCTGCCCTCTCCTTGGCTAGAATGGTCCCACCTGATCTCGCCTCCTCCCGCCTGCCTTCCTTCCATCTTTGAGGACATTTATTTCCATTGTTAGAGCGGTCACACAACTATCTTGCCAATATAATAGAACATCTTTGGCATTGCTTACCAGGGAGCTTGATGATTCTCTGGTTAACATTTCATTTGATATTATTAACCCTTTAGAAACCGCTCTGAAGAGGGTTTTAGCAACTCTCAACCAAATTAATGTCTATGTATTCTTGCTGTTGAACCAGCCAGTCACTAAGCTTACAGTAAAGCTACAAGCCTTGCTAAGTTGCTAGGCTAACATGTAACCAAGGCTAGCCCTGCTGCATGAGAGCTTTAGGGTCAGGTTAGCTCCGGCTGCTACCTCACACATTGCTGACTGGGAAAAAGGCTGCGTGGGCACAAAACTGGCACCCAACTGCCAATTAATCAAATTGCGCTGCCTCACTGGCAACCTAAAAAGGGAGAAAAATAAGTAGGAATGCTGCATGTGCCAAGACACAGAGGCTCAATTACTTTAGGAAAAAAAGAAATATAACAAGCCTGTAAACGTCTGCAGCTCATGTCCTAAGCCCTGGGGAGTTACAGCTTTTCCTATTTTGGCCATGGGAAAGAACAGGAATGGTGGGATGAGAGGAATTACCACGGATCCTACAGTACTTCCCGGTTTCCCAGCCTTTCCCAATTCCAAGGCCTGCACTCTTTTGTTTGGCCGATCTCCAGATAAGCAGGGAAGGCTGGGATTGGGATATGCAGGGAAGGGGGAGGGAGATGTAGACATAGTTGCTCGCCATCACCTGTCGCTTCAGCGACAGATGTCTGGCTGCGGCTCCAGCCGGAGAACTCTGGGAAGAACATGGAGAACCAGGGGGCACATTATTCGTTGGACCAAACACACTCGGCCAGGACATATTAGCATCATTGTCATGACAAGGAACCACGGAGCCAATACTTATCACAAGCAGAAATGAACGCCTTTAATATCCAATTCCTGTACTGACACATGTTCATGACAGTGCCTTCAGAAAGTATTCCCACCCCTTGACTTTGTCCACATTTTATTGTGTTACAGCCTGAATTTAAAATGGATTACATTTAGATGTTTTTGTCATTGGCCTACACACAATACCCCATAATGTCAAAGTGGAATTATGTTTTTCGATTTTTTTTTTTACAAATGAATTACAAACGAAAAGCTGAAATGTTTTGAGTCAATAAGTATTCAACCCCTTTGATATGGCAAGCCTAAATACGTTTAGGAGTAAAAATGTGCTTAACAAGTCACACAATTATTTGCATGGACTCACTCTGTGTTTAACATGATTTTTGAATGACTACCTCATCTCTGTACCCCACATATACAATTATCTGTAAGGTCCCTCAGTCGAGCAGTGAATTTGAAACACAGATTCAACCACAAAGACCAGGGAGGTTTTCCAATGCCTCGCAAAGAAGGGCTCCTATTGGTAGATGGGTAAAAAATAAAACAAGCAGACATTGAATATTCCTTTGAGCATGGTGAAGTTATTAATTATACTTTGGATGGTGTATCAATACACCAAGTCACTACAAAGATACAGGCGTACTTCCTAACTCAGTTGCCGGAGAGGAAGGAATCTGCTCAGGGATTTCACCATGAGGCCAACGGTGACTTTAAAACAGTTACAGAGGTGAATGGCCGCGATAGGAGAAAACTGAGGATGGATCAAGAACATTGTAATTACTCCACAATACTAACCTAATTGACAGAGTGAAAAGAAGGAAGCCTGTACAGAATAAAAATATTACAAAACATGCATCCTGTTTGCAACAAGGCACTAAAGTAATACTGCTAAAAATGTGGCAAAGAAATGAACTGTATGTCCTGAAAAAAAAGTGTTATGTTTGGGGCAAATCCAATACAACACATCACTGAGTACCACTCCTCATATTTTCAAGCATGGTGGTGGCTGCATCATGTTATGGGTATGCTTGTAATCGTCAAGGACGAGGGTGTTTTTCAGAATAAAAAATAAACAGAATGGAGCTAAGCACAGGCAAAACCCTAGAGGAAAACCTGGTTCAGTCTGCTTTCCACCAGAAACTGGGAGATGGATTCACCTTTCAGCAGGACAATAACCTGCTGTAGCTCAATGTGGTCCTCTGTAGCTCAATTGGTAGAGCATGGCGCTTGTAACGCCAGGGTAGTGGGTTCGATCACCGGGACCACCCATACGTAAAAATGTATGCACACATGACTGTAAGTCGCTTTGGATAAAAGCGTCTGCTAAATGGCATATTATTATTATTATTATTAACCTAAAACACAAGGCCAAATCTACACTGGAGTTGCTTACCAAGAAGACAGTGAATGTTCCTGAGTGGCCGAGTTACAGTTTTGACGTAAATCTACTTGAAAATCTATGGCAAGACCTGAAAATGGTTGTCTAGCAATGATCAACAACCTGTTTGACAGAGCTTGAATAATTTAAAAGAATGATGGGCAAATGTTGCACAATCCAGGTGTGGAAAGTGCATAGAGACTTACCCAAAAAGTCTCACAGCTGTAATCGCTGCCAAATGTGCTTCCACAAAGTATTTACTCAGGGGTGTGAATACTTATGTAAATAAGATATTTCTGTATTCAACTTTTTATAAATTTGCTAACATTTCTATAAACATGTTTTCACTTTGTCATTATGGGGTATTGTGTGTAGATGGATGAGAGAAAAATATACTGAATCCATTTTGAAATCAGTCTGTAAGACAACAAAATGTGGAATAAGTCAAAGCTGTAACGTAACAAAATTTGGAATAAGTCAAGGGGTATGCACTGTGCCTTCGGAAAGTATTCAGACCCCTTGACTTTTTCCACATTTTGTTACGTTACAGCCTTATTGTAAAATGGATTAAATAAATACAAATCCTCAGCAATCTACACACAATACCCCATAATGACAAAGCGAAAACAGGTTTTTAGACATTTTTGCTAATTTATAAAAAAATTAAAACAGAAATACCTTATTTACATAAGTATTCAGACCCTTTGCTAGGAGACTCAAAATTGAGCTCAGGTGCATACTATCTCCATTGATCATCCTTGAGATGTTTCTACAACTTGATTGGAGTTCACCTGTGGTAAATTCAATTTATTGGACATGATTTGGAAAGGCACACACCTGTCTATATAAGGTCCCACAGTTGACAGTGCATGTCAGAGCCAAAACCAAGCCATGAGGGAGGAAGGGATTGTCCGTAGAGCTCTGAGACAGGATTGTGTGGAGGCACAGATTTGGGGAAGGGTACCAAAAAATATCTGCAGCATTGAAGGTCCCTGAGAACACAGTGGCCTCCATCATTCTTAAATGGAAGAAGTTTGGACCACCAAGACTCTTCCTAGAGCTGGCCGCCCGGCCAAACTGAGCAATCGGGGGAGAAGGGTCTTGGTCAGGGAGGTGACCAAGAACCCGATGGTCACTCTGACAAAGCTCTAGAGTTCCTCTGTGGAGATGGGGGAACCTTCCAGAAGGACAACCATCTCTGCAGCACTCCACCAATCAGGCCTTTATGGTAGAGTGGCCAGACGGAAGCCACTCCTCAGTAAAAGGCACATGACAGCCCGCTTGGAGTTTGCCAAAAGGCACCTAAAGACTCTCAGACCATGAGAAAGATATTCCCTGGTCTGATGAAACCAAGATTGAACTCTTTGGCCTGAATGCCAAGCGTCACATCTGGAGGAAACCTGGCACTATCCCTACAGTGAAGCATGGTGGAGGCATCATCATGCTGTGAGGATATTTTTCAGCGGCAGGGACTGGGAGACTAGTCAGGATTAAGGCAAAGATTAACAGAGCAAAGTACAGAGAGATCCTTAATGAAAACCTGCTCCAGAGCGCTCAGGACCTCAGGCTGGGGCGAAGGTTCACCTTCCAACAGGACAACGATCCTAAGCACACAGCCAAGAAAACGCAGGAATGGCTTCGGGACAAGTCTCTGAATGTCCTTGAGTGGCCCAGCCAGAGCCCGGACTTGAACCCGATCGAACATCTCTGGAGAGACCTGAAAATAGCTGTGCAGCAACGCTTCCCATCCAACCTGACAGAGCTTGAGAGGATCTGCAGAAAAGAATGGGAGAAACTCCCCAAATACAGGTGTGCCAAGCTTGTAGCGTCATACCCAAGAAGACTCGAGGCTGTAATCGCTGCCAAAGGTGCTTCAACAAAGTACTGAGTAAAGGGTCTGAATACTTATGTAAATGTGATATTTCAGTTTTCATTTTCATTTTTAATTAGCAAAAAATTCTAAAAACCTGTTTTTACTTTGTCATTGTGGAGTATTGTCAAATCAAATCAAATCACATTTAATTGTCACATACACGTGTTTAGCAGATGTTATTGTGGGTGTAGCGAAATGCTTGTTCTTCTAGCTCCGACAGTGCAGTAATATCTAACAAGTAATATCTAACAATTTCAACAACATATACCCAATACACAAATCTAGTAAGGAATGGAATTTAAGAATATATACATATATGGACAAGCAATGACAGAGCGGCATGGACTAAGATACAGTAGAATATTATAGAATAGAATACAGTATATACATATGAGATGAGTAGTGCAAGATATGTAAACGTTATTAAAGTGACTAGTGTTCCATTTCTTAAAGTGGCCAGTGATTTCAATAGGCAGCAGCAGCCTCTAATGTGTGTAGATTGGTGAGGAAAAAAACAATTTAATACATTTTAGAATAAGGTTGTAATCTAACAAAATGTGGAAAAAGTCAAAGGGTCTGAATACTTTCCGAAGGCACTGTATATGTTCAATTGTATAGACTTTTTACGGCACAGAAAAAGTTGAAGTCAGGAACTGATCACTTGTAGAAAACCATATACATAAAGAGGTTGCTTAACTCACAAAGAGGAGAAATACAGCTGTAAGTTTGATCTTGGAATGATGCACTTCAATTTGATGTTCATCAATAGTCATAATGCATCTACTGTAACTTTAACAAGCAACAAGAGGTCGACATGCTTACTCATGCACCACAACCAGAACATGATTTGAAACATGTAGGAACCTGTAAAAGGCTAGTCCAATTAGAAATGATCATTTTTGGTTTCCATTTCAAAACGATTAGCTACAGTGTTCGCTACTGAACATTACCCTGATTGTCTCGGAAGTGTTCATTCAACACTAAGACCATGGCAAGTTGGCTCAAGCAATACGATTCTGGCAACCAGGCTAGAGTCTGGCAACCAGGCTAGAGTCTGGCAACCAGGCTAGAGTCTGGCAACTAGGCTAGAGTCTGGCAACCAGGCTAGAGTCTGGCAACCAGGCTAGAGTCTGGCAACCAGGCTAGAGTCTGGCAACCAGGCTAGAGTCTGGCAACCAGGCTACAACGTAACTACTCTAAACCCTGCTGTATCAGTGCACTATAGAGCCCTTGGTAATAATAGAATAATGAAGCTCTGTGTGCAGACTGGCTGGGCCGCTCTGTCAGTCGTTACCAGTGTTCCTCGTTAAATGGCTTGCCAATGGGCACCAGCACATTTCACCCACGGATTTACTGCCGTTGGCCAGAGACTGGTCCAGTAAAATTCAACCGAAAGTTAGCCTGACACTAAGCAAATATCCTTGCTTATAGTTGAGGAAAGGTGCTGCGATTGCCGCACTTTCTCACACTGTCTCTCGCTACAATGTAATCTTCCCCATCTGTTGGACTCTACTGAATACATGTAGGCTACATCTAAGGCTGCGTCCCACATGGCACTCTATTGCCTACATAGGGCACTACCTTTGACCAGAACAGGGTACAATTAGGGAGGCAGCCCTATTCTCTCATTAGCACATACAGTAGAGTAGCCTTTTAAGACGGTAGACCATGTAGATAAGACATACAGTAGAGTAGCCTTTTCAGACCGGTAGACCATGTAGATAAGACATACAGTAGAGTAGCCTTTTCAGACCGGTAGACCATGTAGATAAGACATACAGTAGAGTAGCCTTTTCAGACCGGTAGACCATGTAGATAAGACATACAGTAGAGTAGCCTTTTCAGACCGGTAGACCATGTAGATAAGACATACAGTAGAGTAGCCTTTTCAGACGGTAGACCATGTAGATAAGACATACAGTAGAGTAGCCTTTTCAGACGGTAGACCATGTAGATAAGACATACAGTAGAGTAGCCTTTTCAGACCGGTAGACCATGTAGATAAGACATACAGTAGAGTAGCCTTTTCAGACGGTAGACCATGTAGATAAGACATACAGTAGAGTAGCCTTTTAAGACGGTAGACCATGTAGATAAGACATACAGTAGAGTAGCCTTTTAAGACGATAGACCATGTAGATAAGACATACAGTAGAGTAGCCTTTTCAGACGGTAGACCATGTAGATAAGACATACAGTAGAGTAGCCTTTTCAGACCGGTAGACCATGTAGATAAGACATACAGTAGAGTAGCCTTTTCAGACGGTAGACCATGTAGATAAGACATACAGTAGAGTAGCCTTTTAAGACGGTAGACCATGTAGATAAGACATACAGTAGAGTAGCCTTTTCAGACGGTAGACCATGTAGATAAGACATACAGTAGAGTAGCCTTTTCAGACCGGTAGACCATGTAGATAAGACATACAGTAGAGTAGCCTTTTCAGACCGGTAGACCATGTAGATAAGACATACAGTAGAGTAGCCTTTTCAGACCGGTAGACCATGTAGATAAGACATACAGTAGAGTAGCCTTTTCAGACCGGTAGACCATGTAGATAAGACATACAGTAGAGTAGCCTTTTCAGACCGGTAGACCATGTAGATAAGACATACAGTAGAGTAGCCTTTTCAGACCGGTAGACCATGTAGATAAGACATACAGTAGAGTAGCCTTTTCAGACCGGTAGACCATGTAGATAAGACATACAGTAGAGTAGCCTTTTCAGACCGGTAGACCATGTAGATAAGACATACAGTAGAGTAGCCTTTTAAGACGGTAGACCATGTAGATAAGACATACAGTAGAGTAGCCTTTTAAGACGGTAGACCATGTAGATAAGACATACAGTAGAGTAGCCTTTTCAGACCGGTAGACCATGTAGATAAGACATACAGTAGAGTAGCCTTTTCAGACCGGTAGACCATGTAGATAAGACATACAGTAGAGTAGCCTTTTCAGACCGGTAGACCATGTAGATAAGACATACAGTAGAGTAGCCTTTTCAGACGGTAGACCATGTAGATAAGACATACGGTAGAGTAGCCTTTTCAGACCGGTAGACCATGTAGATAAGACATACAGTAGAGTAGCCTTTTAAGACGGTAGACCATGTAGATAAGACATACAGTAGAGTAGCCTTTTCAGACCGGTAGACCATGTAGATAAGACATACAGTAGAGTAGCCTTTTCAGACCGGTAGACCATGTAGATAAGACATACAGTAGAGTAGCCTTTTCAGACGGTAGACCATGTAGATAAGACATACAGTAGAGTAGCCTTTTCAGACGGTAGACCATGTAGATAAGACATACAGTAGAGTAGCCTTTTCAGACCGGTAGACCATGTAGATAAGACATACAGTAGAGTAGCCTTTTCAGACCGGTAGACCATGTAGATAAGACATACAGTAGAGTAGCCTTTTCAGACGGTAGACCATGTAGATAAGACATACAGTAGAGTAGCCTTTTCAGACCGGTAGACCATGTAGATAAGACATACAGTAGAGTAGCCTTTTCAGACCGGTAGACCATGTAGATAAGACATACAGTAGAGTAGCCTTTTCAGACCGGTAGACCATGTAGATAAGACATACAGTAGAGTAGCCTTTTCAGACCAGTAGACCATGTAGATAAGACATACAGTAGAGTAGCCTTTTCAGACGGTAGACCATGTAGATAAGACATACAGTAGAGTAGCCTTTTCAGACGGTAGACCATGTAGATAAGACATACAGTAGAGTAGCCTTTTCAGACCGGTAGACCATGTAGATAAGACATACAGTAGAGTAGCCTTTTCAGACCGGTAGACCATGTAGATAAGACATACAGTAGAGTAGCCTTTTCAGACGGTAGACCATGTAGATAAGACATACAGTAGAGTAGCCTTTTCAGACCGGTAGACCATGTAGATAAGACATACAGTAGAGTAGCCTTTTCAGACCGGTAGACCATGTAGATAAGACATACAGTAGAGTAGCCTTTTCAGACCGGTAGACCATGTAGATAAGACATACAGTAGAGTAGCCTTTTCAGACGGTAGACCATGTAGATAAGACATACAGTAGAGTAGCCTTTTCAGACCGGTAGACCATGTAGATAAGACATACAGTAGAGTAGCCTTTTCAGACCGGTAGACCATGTAGATAAGACATACAGTAAGTGGAGCTGAAGATTCCTGGTCTGGTGGGGTTTAGGAAGAGCTCCTTCCTGTTCATCACTTTGCCCTAGAAACCTCCCATTATGCCCCACGCCACAGCACATGGTGCACCACCGGTACTCTTACCCACCCCCCTCCCACCAAGACACGCTAAACACTGCACATACTGTACGTACACACAGTGTGCATGTAAGCTGTATGTACGCTGTAAGCAGAATGTATGCATGCACACAAAAACATGCTTGCACACACACTCGCACAGGCACACGCACACACACACACACATTCTGTTTCTCTCTCCTGTCCACGTCACGCTGTCACCTCTCTGCCACCCAGACACCCTCTGTGACACCCTGTCAGGCTTGGTTGCCCTGGGAAGCATGCTGCCAACCTTCCTCTCACTGTGTGGGAATGCTGCCTGGTTGGCCAGGGGCAGTGATGAGTGCAGTCTCAGGGCAGAATCCAAATGAAGTCCAGGCTGAGATATGTGTCAAAGGCAGTGTTCCCTTAACCTGGGTGGAGTTGGTTCAGTGCTTTTTGTTAGAACACCTCTCCTCTAAGCCAGAGGTTAGATAAATGACCTTATTAGGACAAACTTATTTATACAGTATTAAAGTAAAGTATCTTATATAATAGTATGAATTATTCTCTATATTATATATACATCCAAGTCCAGGTATTGACAGACACATTATGTCAAGTATGACCACATCAGGTGCAGCTCTCTCTCTCTCTCTCTCTCTCTCTCTCTCTCTCTCTCTCTCTCTCTCTCTCTCTCTCTCTCTCTCTCTCTCTCTCTCTCTCTCTCTCTCTCTCTCTCTCTCTCTCTCTCTCTCTCTCTCTCTCTCTCTCTCTCTCTCTCTCTCTCTCTCTCTCTCTCTCTCTCTCTCTCTCTCTCTCTCTCTCTCTCTCTCTCTCTCTCTCTCTCTCTCTCTCTCTCTCTCTCTCTCTCTCTCTCTCTCTCTCTCTCTCTCACAGTAAGCTCTGATAAGAAATGAAAACCTGTTCAATCGGTGATGTTTTGCTGTTATATGCATCTGACCTTCTCAGGTGTTTATGTCACCCAGTTGGATTGATTATTCCATTTCCACTCTAATGGAGGGATGCCAGGAATACTGAAGAGCCTGTCCCTCTACACTGCTCAAATATGTTTACGTCCATTATGCCGTGCATTATCATTCAATATTATTATCAACATAAAGTGCAATAATCTAAAGTAACATACCACAGGCTTGAAATAGGGATATCTGTTGTAAACTGTACACATAAAATGCTAATTGTAACTTAAAGGGATAATTCATCCAAATTACTAAATAACTTATTGGTTTCCTTACCCTGTAAGCAGTCAATGGACAAGATATGACATGCTTTGGTTTAATTCCCTGGCACTGTTTCCTAATGCTATTTTTTTGCATTTGTGGCAAAAATCTCATTCAAGTCATGTTGGGCGATTAGGCCTGGCTCGAGGTTGGCGTTCCAATTCATCCCAAAGGTGTTCGACGGGATTGAGGTCAGGGCTCTGTGCAGGCCAGTCAAGTTCTTCCACACCAATCTCGAAAAACCATTTCTGTACGGACCTCGCTTTGTGCAAGGGGGCATTGTCATGCTGAAACAGGAATGTCATTGTATGCGTTAAGATTTCCCTTCACTGGAACTAAGAGGCCTAGCCCGAACCATGAAAAACAGCCCCAGGCCATTATTCCTCCTCCACCAAACTTTACAGTTGGCACTATGCATTCGGGAATGTAGCGTTGTCCTGGCATCCACCAAACCCAGATTAGTCCGTCGGACTGCCAGATGGTGAAGCGTGATTCATCACTCCAGAGAACGCGTTTCCACTGCTCCAGAGTCCAATGGCGGCGAGCTTTACACCACTCCAGCCGATGCTTGGCATTGCGCATGGTGATCTTTGGCTTGTGTGCAGCTGCTCAGCCATGGAAACCCATTTCATGCTCCCGACAAACAGTTATTGTGCTGACGCTGCTTCCAGAGGCAGTTTGGAACTTGGTAGTGAGTGTTGCAACCGAGGACAGACGATTTTTACGTGCTACACGCTTCAGAACTCGGCGATCCCGTTCTGTGAGCTTGTGTGGCCTACCACTTACAGTTGACCGGGGCAGCTCTAACAGGGCAGACATTTGACTATCTGACTTGTTGGAAAGGTGGCATCCTATGACGGTGCCACGTTGAAAGTCACTGAGCTCTTCAGTAAGGCCATTCTACTGCCAATGTTTGTCTATGGCGATTGCATGGCTGTGTGCTCGATTTTATACACTTGTCAGCAACGGGTGTGGCTAAAATAGCCGAATCTCCTAATTTGAAAGGGTCTCCACATACTTTTGACCATGTAGTGTATGTTTTGAATTGGATACCTAGTTATTAGTCTGTTCTCCATCATATTGTATAGGCCTACCTGCTGCTGCAATGTTCGAATGTCTCTCTCTCCTTAAGGCGTCAGTATGCTTCAGTTCGGCTGGCCCCTAGCCAAACTTGGCTAGGCGAACCGAATGAGTGCGCTCGCATACTCCCTTAAAAGACTACCACTAATTTGAAGGGGTGTCCACATACTTTTGTATATATAGTGTACTTTAGATGACTGACAGGGGGCGCTGTTTTGAAGCCACACACGTCCATCTTGGCACTCCCCCACCATTGTAAAACATATTTTGGAAGCTATAGAAATGCATTTATAAATGTCTACATTAGTTTTTGCCACATTTATTCTATTACAGACACGTTAATGCATAATTTTAAAATGTATAAAACATTGAAAATATATATTTCTTACAAAATAAAAACGGAAATATCACATTTACATAAGTATTCAGACCCTTTGCTATGAGACCCGAAATTGAGCTCAGGTGCATCTTGTTTCCATTGATTATCCTTGAAATGTTTCTACAACTTGATTTTAGTCCACCTGTGGTAAATTCAATTGATTGGACATGATTTGGAAAGGCACACACCTGTCTATATAAGGTCCCACAGTTGACAGTGTGTGTCAGAACAAAAACCAAGCCATGAGGTTGAAGGAATTGTCTGTAGAGCTCCGAGACAGGGTTTTATCGAGGCACAGATCTGGGTAAGGGTACCAAAACATTTCTGCAGCATTGAAGGTCCCCAAGAACACAGTGGCCTCCATCATTCCTAATTTAGGGGACACCAAGACTCTTCCTAGAGCTGGCTGCCCGGCCAAACGGAGCGATCGGGGGAGAAGGGCCTTGGTCAGGGAGGTGACCAAGAACCCGATGGTCACTCTGACAGCGCTCCAGAGTTCCTCTGTGGAGATGGGTGAACCTTCCAGAAGGACAACCATCTCTGCAGCACTCCACCAATCAGGCCTTTATGGTAGAGTGGCCAGACGGAAGCCACTCCTCAGTAAAAGGCACATGACAGCCCGCTTGGAGTTTGCCAAAAGGCACCTAAAGGATGTTTTTCAGTGGTAGGGACTGGGAGACTAGTCAGGATTGAGGGAAAGATTAATAGAGCAACACATTTTTTAAAATCCATTTTAAAATGTCGAAAAAGTCAAGGGGTCTCTCATTGGCCAATACATAACATCAACAATCTAGGGTTTATATACATAATTGGCTGCGCTCTCTCGTCTCTCTCGTTGAATTACAGCAAACACTTCATTGAAGAATCCCGTCCATAGTTCCCACCCCTACTGTTGACCAATCACCGACGAAGGGGCATAGAGATCGGCTACCGAACTTCGACTTCCCTCAAGAAAAATGTTGTGTGTGTGAACAGCCGGGAAAAAAACTAACCAACACCAAAACTAACGTCACTCAATTTAGTCAGAATATAAGCGCAAACTGTTTCGACTGGGAAGCATGCGACAGGCTTACCAGTAATTCAAAGAACTTCAACAAGAAAACCCTACCAAAGATGTCATATGGAGGGGCTTTCACAATCAAGTTGATCTGATTGAACTCTATGGAAAGCTATGGAAGTCAACACATATCCACAGATTCAGAATGCAATCAATGTCATAGAAAATAAAGAAAAATACTCTCACATGTTGGACTAAAGTTGCCAAGACAGGAGCACAGAGACAGTGTGCGAGCACTTCTCTTTCTTTTCCAAGTTCTGGAAGTCACAAGACTATCACAGGTGTCACAATGGACAAAGTAGCCAATACAATGCCATGTTGCCTGAACTACCTCAGGCTTAGCGCTGTTGTTTATAAACTGTTGGAGAATGCAGGAGCACTCCTAGATACAACAGAAGACTCGCAATAACCTCCCCCTCAGCAAAGTCCCAAAGCCTCTCGACATGTTTCCTGCCAAATCCGCTCCTCAGGGTGAGTAACCCATGAAATGATTTCTGACATTATGGATCACAGGCCTGGTGGATGAGCTGCCTGATGCTTTTCTGCTCCTGTGTTGACAGGGCAGAGGGATTTAGAGTGATTTCCCCTGCCTGCCTGGCTGCCTGCCTGGCTGTGGACTGCTGTGGAGTTGTGTGCCAGCAAGCTAACCCGCCTCACATTAATAAACTGGTGTATCCGCCTACTGTATGCATGTCTCAGCGGGCGATCTGGACAGTACTGGAGAAATTGGTGGTCAACAGCCTAACTTAACGCTACAGAAATTCACTCAAACGTATTCTTGTGGATATTGTGTTTCCCTTCTACAGCACAGCATAAGTCCCTTTTGTAGAGCGTAGAATAACAGACCTGTCCAATGATGTGCACATTCATTATGCACATAAAAGATTGGGAGTCACAGAACACCTGTGATGCAATCGATGGACAACATGCATGCCTTCTATTGATCTCAGTTAAAGACCTCATCTCAAATTCAACACTGTCCGTTTCCCTTCACCTGCTGCTGGAGCTGCCTGGCCTGGCTAACAGACAAAGAACAGTGAACCTACAAGACCACCTCCAGGACTTTCTCCACATTGCTCCCCTGCAGTGCCGACCGGCAGCCTAGAAGTTCTCAATAAGTTTCCCCCGATTTATGACAGGATCTCATTTTAGCTAGTTTCAATGTGGCGTTTGAAGGGTTCTGATGGGATTTGCAGCAGCCATTATTTTTGGTTCAATAGGATCAACTCTGATACAGATGTAGGATTTTAATTTAAGCCATTTTGCTACAGCAGGAAAATAATCCTGCAGCAACAGGAAATTTGAATTATTATGTAGATTATAATTAATGGACATTTTTATAGGGGTTGATACATTTTTTAAAAGAGAAAATCAAGTATGAAATTTCAAAGTGGAAATTACAAACTTCAGAAGCCTTTTTAAACCTCAAATACACTACAAATTTTAACACTACAAGTTATCCTGTAACAAACAGGGTGATCAAATGTAGATCCTACATCTGTAACCCCCCTCTAGAGCCCCGGCTCCATCTCAGCGTGCTAAGAGGCTTTTCCTCGAGGTGAGAAATTTCTATTTCTTGGCAGTTGTTTGCTACTGCTATCCAAAGTGACTTACTGTTCACTTACTCACAGTTCATCTTGCTTCTAATCCACTGAAGGAGAAGCAATCCACCTCATGGCATGCAATGCTGGGTTTGAACCTATACACCAGCGACCTTTCGGTCGATAATCGACTTGGTCACGCTACAACATTTCTTGGAACCCCGGCCTGGCAGAAATGTTCTGGTGGTGCTTACCCTCTAGGATGACCTCCTTCCCTGTCTTCTTCAGAGCCTGCACGGCGTCGTCGTGTGTGGCCTCCCGGAGGTCAGAGCCGTTGACCGAAAGTATGGCGTCGCCCACGTAAAGGGCATCCGTCTGGTCAGCCGCCAACCCTTTGAAGATCTTCGAGATGAGAATAGGCATTTTGTTCTCTTTTCCACCTGCAAAGTAAAGCATATGGCATCGGTTCAGTTCATCTCAAAGGAATCAAATCTAATTTTATTTGTCACGTGTCGAATACAACAGGTGTAGACCTTACAGTGAAATGCTTACTTACAAGCCCTTAACCAACAATGCAGTTTTAAGAAAGAATACCCTAAAAAAAAAAGAAATAAAAGTAACAAATAATTAAAGAACACGGTACGCTTCTCGTACAAAGTATAAACCAGATGGTTACCGGCTAAGAGTGTGCCCCTCTCCTTAAAGGAGATGGGATGTGAATATGAAATATGGTGGTCTACAGGAATATCGTACGCTTTTTCCTAGGGCGTAAAGGTGACAGGCAAAGATTTTTTCCTGTTTTTCCAAACCTTTCATTATACAACAGCTAAGTACATCATAAAATGATCTGCAATAATATTTTGGTAAGGGTGGATTTTGTATCCTTGATATAACACTAAAAGAGGCATGACTACCAGTCAACATACTCCTTTGGAATGCTTGGAAATTATGTTATTTGAGGGCATTGTGAAAATTCCATAATTTGAAAAGGTTAAAAGTCAGAACTCTATTTCACGTTTTACATTTCATCCAGCTATTCCAATCAGGAAAAATCCCGGTGCCGGGATTTCAAAGTAGTTTTCATTTTTCACTTATGCTGCACTGTGACAGTCCGTGGTCGGTCGGATTTATGCTGCACTGTGACAGTCCGTGGTCGGTCGGATTTATGCTGCAGAATGAGAAGATAAGACGCTGTTCTACTTCTAGCTAACTATAATAAATCGCTTGAAACAATACTACTGTTTACAGTTATCTTTATTTATGGACAGCTCAAAGTGGTATGAATATTTGTGATTGAGAAAATGCTTTTCATAAGTATCGAACCATCCAACGATGGGATCTATAAATAAATGATCTGGTAACAGTTATCTTTATTTATGGACAGCTCAAAGTGGTATGAATATTTGTGATTGAGAAAATGCTTTTCATAAGTATCGAACCATCCAACGATGGGATTTATAAATAAATGATCTGGTAACAATTATCTTTATTTATGGACAGCTCAAAGTGGTATGAATATTTGTGATTGAGAAAATGCTTTTCATAAGTATCGAACCATCCAACGATGGGATTTATAAATAAATGATCTGGTAACAGTTATCTTTATTTATGGACAGCTCAAAGTGGTATGAATATTTGTGATTGAGAAAATGCTTTTCATAAGTATCGAACCATCCAACGATGGGATTTATAAATAAATGATCTGGTAACAGTTATCTTTATTTATGGACAGCTCAAAGTGGTATGAATATTTGTGATTGAGAAAATGCTTTTCATAAGTATCGAACCATTCAACGATGGGATTTATAAATAAATGATCTGGGCTCCCAAAAGGACTGATCTCTATAATATATAAACAAGCTAGCCATTAAAAAAGGATGGTCCACAGATCTAAGTGATGGAACAGAATATGGAAAAATATTACCTTGGCATCACGTAATCCGAACCATCAACATATGCATTTTAAGTTTGTTCACAGACTGTATTTAACACCAAGGAAACATTTTACGATGAAATTGGCCCCAACTCCCAACTGTTCACTGTGTCCCCTAAATTAGGTAGGCACATTCCGTCATATGATGTGGGATGCCCTGCAGTTAAATGCTTCTGGGACAAAGTTACAAAATTAATTTCAAAGTGCATGAATGTAAATATTCAATGCTTGCATCTACTATGTTACTTAATGATGAAAGCTTCTTTGAATCTCTCAATTAATCAAAGACGATTACTGCTGGCAGGCAGCACTGCTGCAAAAAATATGTTGGCTCTTAGATGCCAATCACCTCACTCTCTCCCAATTCGTCAGTGGATACAGTTGCTATTAGAAGTTATGACATTAGAATTATCGACAGCGAGAATGAATGGTGTGAGTCAAGGAACAATTGAAGCCTGGACAAATACACTTGACTGTGTAAAGAATAATCTCAGCTAAAGCCCAACACATACAAATAAACAATTGGAGCTGTGATGAACCTGCCTGGAAGAGGAAGCAAGTGTATTTTGACCCCAAGCACAGTGAGAAGAATGGTTCAAGTGGCAAAAAAATCTCCAAGGATCACAGTTGGAGAATTGCAGAAGTTGGTTACATCTTGGGGTCACAAGTCTCTAAAACACCTCTTAGACACCACCTCCATGCCAACAAGTTCATTGGAAGGGTTGCCAGAAGAAAGCCTCTGCTGTCACTAAACCACAAACATAAGTGCCTGGAGTTTGCTAAATGTCATTGGAACTTTGATTGGAACCAGGTTTTATGGTATGATGCGACCAAAAATATATAGCTTTTTGGCAACAAACACAAGAGGTGGGTTTGGCGTAAAAAGAGCCATGGTCATGCAGAAAATAACCTAATCACCACTGTGAAGTATGGTGGTGGATCTTTGATGTTGTGGGGCTGTTTTACTTCCAAAGGCCCTGGGAACATTGTTAGGATACATGGCATCATGGACTCCATCAAGTACCAGGAGATTTTAGTCAAAAACCTGTCTGCCTCTGCCAGGACGCTAAAACTGGGTCATCGTTGGATCTTCCAACAGGACAACGATCCAAAGTAAAACTCAAAATCCACACGAAAATGGTTCACTGACCATAGAATCTAGCTTTTGCAATGGCCATACCAGTCCCCTGACCTAAACCCCATTGAAAACCTGTGGGGTAAGCTTAAGAGGAGAGTTCACAAGTGAGTACCAAGGACTCTGAAGGATCTAGAGAGTTTCTGTATGGAGGAATGGTCTCAAATCCCTTCCTATGTGTTCTCCCACCTAATCAAACATTATAGGAGACGACTCTGAGATGTTATCTTGGCAAAGGGAGGGGGCACTAAGTACTAAATGCAGGGGTATCAATAATTGACTCATGTTTTTGAATGAAATAATTATTTATTGATGACCATTTTATTTTCTTTGAACAATTTGAACTCAATTATAGGTTTGGTTCATATAATACTTTGAGTGTAAGATCAAGCTGATAAACAACAATGACATTTTTTCGCCGTCTTTTTTGTTCATATTTACCTGGGGTGCCAATAATTCAGGAGGGCACTTAAGAAAGTATTCACACCCCTTGACTTTTTCCAAATTTTGTTGCGTTACAGCCTGAATTAAAAATGGATTAAATAGATACTTTTTGTCACTGGCCTACACACAATACCCTATAATATCAAAGTGGAATTATGTTTTTCGAAATCTTTACAAATGAATTAAAAATGAAAAGCTGAAATGTCTTGAGTCAATAAGTATTCAACCACTGTCATGGCAAGCCTAAATAAGTTCAGCAGTAAAAATGTGCTTAACAAGTCACATAAGTTGCATTGACTCACTCTGTGTGCAATAATAGTGTTTAACCTCTTAAGGATTGGACCCTTTTTTTCAATTTTCGCCTAAAATGACATACCCAAATCTAACTGCCTGTAGCTCAGGACCTGAAGCAAGGATATGCATTTTCTTGATACCATTTGAAAGGAAACACTGAAGTTTGTGGAAATGTGAAATTACTGTAGGAGAATATAACACATTAGATCTGGTAAAAGATAATTCAAACAAAAAAAAGATGCGTTTTCTATTTATTTTTTTGTTCCATAATCTTTGAAATGCAAGAGAAAGGCCACAATATAATATTGCAGTTTAGGCGCAATTTAGATTTTGGCCACTAGATCCAGTGAAGCGTTGCAATACTGGACTGAGTTAATGTGCCGAATTGGTAAATTGATACATTTTCAAGTACATAACTATACAGAACATACACAAATTATATGGTAATACAAAATGTAAGTTTACACACTCCCAGGAATGTCATACGTGATGGATCATTAGCTTATACACTAACGTTCACACATCTAGATGGCCGGGCGGGGTGGGTGTGGAGCCAGAGACAGCAAGGGTTCAAACTGTAGAACCCAGTTCCTTCATTTGAATATAAAAATGGATTTTATCAAACCAAACTATGCTACATTTTATCTCTGGGACCCTCAGGATGACAAATCAGAGCAAGATTACTGAATGTAAGAACATTATTTACCTTCAGAGGTGAATGTATCAAACCAGTTGCCGTGATACGTTTTTTGTTGTTGTGCACTCAAACAATTGTCCTCAAACAATAGCATGGTCTTCTTTCACTGTAATAGCTACTGTAAATTGGACCGTGCCGTTAGATTAACAAGAATTTAAGCTTTCTGCCCATATAAGACATGTCTATGTCCTGGAAAGTTTGCTGCTACTTACAACAGTCATGCTAATCACATTAGCGCATGTTAGCTCAACCGTCCCGTATTCGGGACACCGATCCCGTAGAGGTTAACATGATTTTTTAATGACTACTCATCTCTGTATCCCACATATACAATTATCTGTAAGGTCCCTCAGTCGAGCAGTCAATTTCAACCACAAAGACCAGGGAGGTTTTCCAATGCCTTGCAAAGAAGGGCACCTATTCGTAGATTGATCAAAATAAAAATAAACATACAGTTGAAGTCGGAGGTTTACATACACCTGGTTGGAGTCATTAAAACTAGTTTTTCAACCATTCTACACATGTCTTGTTAACAAACTATAGTTTTGGCAAGTCGGTTAGGACATCTACTTTGTGCATGACACAAATAATTTTTCAAACAATTGTTTACAGACAGATTATTTCACTGTATCACAATTCCAGTGGGTTAGAAGTTTACATACACTAAGTTGACTGTGCCTTTAAACAGCTTGGAAAATTCCAGAAAATGATGTCATGGCTTTAGAAGCTTCTGATAGGCTAATTGACATCATTTGAGTCAATTGGAGGTGTACCTGTGGATGTATTTCAAGGCTTACCTTCAAACTCAGTGCCTGTTTGCTTGACATCATGGGAAAATCAAAAGAAATCAGCCAAGACCTCAGAAAACAAATTGTAGACCTCCACAAGTCTGGTTTATCCTTGGGAGCAATTTCCAAACGCCTGAAGGTACCACGTTCATCTGTACAAACAATAGTACACAAGTATAAACACCATGGGACCACGCAGCCGTCATACCGCTCAGGAAGGAGACGCGTTTTGTCTCCTAGAGATGAACACACTTTGGTGCGAGAAGTGCAAATCAATCCCAGAACAACAGCAAAGGACCTTGTGAAGATGCTGGAGGAAACAGGTACAAAAGTATCTATATCCACAGTAAAACAAGTCCTATATCGACATAACCTGAAAGGCCGCTCAGCAAGGAAGAAGCCACTGCTACAAAACTGCCATAAAAAAGCCAGACTACGGTTTTCAACTGCACATGGGGACAAAGATCGTACTTTTTGGACAAATGTCCTCTGGTCTGATTAAACAAAAATAGAACTGTTTGGCCATAATGACCATTGTTATGTTTGGAGGAAAAAGGGGTAGGCTTGCAAGCCGAAGAACACCATCCCAACCGTGAAGCACGGAGGTGGCAGCATCATGCTGTGGGGGTGCTTTGCTGCAGGAGGTTTCTGGTGCACTTCACAAAATAGATTGCATCATGAGGAAGGAAAATTATGTGGATATATTGAAGCAACATCTCAAGATATCAGTCAGGAAGTTAAAGCTTGGTCGCAAATGGGTCTTCCAAATGGACAATGACCCCAAGCATACTTCCAAAGTTGTGGAAAAATGGCTTAAGGACAACAAAGTCAAGTTATTGGAGTGGCCATCACAAAGCCCTGACCTCAATCCTATAGAAATGTGTGGGCAGAACTGAAAAAGTTTGTGCGAGCAAGGAGGTCTACAAACCTGACTCAGTTACACCAGCTCTGTCAGGAGGAATGGGCCAAAATTCACCCAACTTATTGTGGGAAGCTTGTGGAAGGCTACACGAAACGTTTGACCCAAGTTAAACAATTTAAAGGCAATGCTACCAAATACTAATTGAGTGTATGTAAATTTCTGACCCACTGGGAATGTGATGAAATAAATAAAAGCTGAAATAAATCATTCTCTCTACTATTATTCTGACATTTCACATTCTTAAAATAAAGTGGTGATCCTAACTGACCTAAGACTGGGAATTTTTACTAGGATTAAATGTCAGGAATTGTGAAAAACTGAGTTTAAATGTATTTGGCTAAGGTGTATGTAAACTTCCGACTTCATCTGTACATTGTATCTACCTTTGAGCATGGTGAAGTTATTAATTACACTTTGGATGGTGTATCAATACACCCAGTCACTACAAAGATACAGGTGTCCTTCCTAACTAAGTTGCCGGAGAGGAAGGAATATATAGAGTTGACATTTATTCCATTTTGAGTTTGCATCCCAATATTACACTTTATATACATCACAGAAGACTGAAATATAACAAAACTGTTTGACATACAAATACCACGTCAGGTTTTTTAAATAATCTTTATTAATTATGAAATTATGAAAACCAATCCTGTTGGTCATTGACTGCAGGAAAGGGCTATATCTGCTTGAAAATCTATGTCAAGACCTGTAAATGGTTGCCTAGCAATGATCAACAACCAATTTGACAGAGCTTGAATCATTTTTTAAAGAATAATGGGCAAATGTTGCACAATCCAGGTGTGCAAAGCTCTTAGAGACTTACCCAGAAAGACACAGCTGTAATCGCTGCCAAAGGTGCTTCTACAAAGTATTGACTCAGGGGTGGGGTATACTTATGTAAATTAGATATAATACATTTGCAAACAAGTTTTCACTTTGTCATTATGGGGTATTGTGTATAGATGGGTGGCCAAAAAATCGATTTCATCCATTTTGAATTCAGGCTGTAACACAACAAAATGTGGAATAAGTCAAGGGGTATGAATACTTTCTGAAAGCACTGTACATAACAGCGCATCACTGCACTCACAGCAGTGCTCAAGCAGTTTAATTTGAAAAGCTGAGCAAGGGATAGGTTTCCCATTAAGACTGCAGTTGTAGAACATACGAGGACACCAGTCATCCACTTTGCCCGGCTGCGGTGTCTTCTCTCTAACAGGATAATGAAGCTCAGTTCATAGGCTGATGAATCTGCCACTTCCACGGGGCCCTTCGTGGTAAATATTGTCAATAATGTCAAGTGCCAGTCGGGTGTCGGCCTTAAAGCGGCTGAGAAATGTTCAGAAAGAGGATTAAATCAAATGAATTCAGAATATATCTATCACAGGTTGGCTCCCACGGGCGATTCCACAGATTTAATTTGTGCATCGTCTTTCTGAGACTAGAGCCAGGTGTCTTCAATAAAAAATGCTGGGGCTGACACACTCACCCATGCATCTCAATCACAGGGGCATCGGCGCAGACGGCGACTCCCTCCGCTGTCAACACGATCTTTTATGTCTGTCTGGGTCTAGCGGTGCACACTAGAGAGACATTTGATGGTTGTTTGTTCGGTGATTGAGGTGCAGAAATAATGCCCACCGAGTTGAGATTCTGACCTCTGATGAATTGTGTGAGAGGCATATGAGGTGATAGACAGCGGGAAAAATATCCAACTGATATAACAGAAATACCAGAAAAATGTATCCAGACTGTAATATCACCAGGTGATCAAATTGATATCACCAAGGAACAAACTCCAAATAGACTTTTAGATTAGATCATGAACAAATCATAGGCAATATGCTTTTGGGGCAATATTTCATTGACTACATTCTTTGCAATCAACTTGAATGTAAAATTCGAAACAAATAAATCACACTTGATGAATATTGCACATAATTTAAATAGTAAGCATTCATACCCCAAAGTCTTGATTGAATGTGATTTTCACCAAAGAAATAGAATCAGATGTTATTTTTCTGATTTTAACATCATATATAATTTCCACGCTATTTGATTATGCACATACTTTAGTTACAAGGAAAATGAATCACACTTGTCAGATTAAAATGAGGTCTTACATGTTTTTTTAAATTACAACTTGGATTTATACTATTGATTATTGTTTCAAACAACTGGTGCAGGACTTGATGTGTTTGATGTTAAATGTCAGGAATTGTGAAAAACAGAGTTTAAATGTATTTGGCTAAGGTGTATGTGAACATCCGACTTCAACTGTAAGCTTCTTTCACTGCGTTACCCTAACACTCCGGACCTCTTACCCCGCCCCCAGGAGAGTACAAATATAAGCCATCGGACGCCAGTAATCACCCCAGCACCTGGTCAGTACGCGTTCACCCATATAATGAGTAAATGGCTGGGACGGCTGCCAAAACCACTGGACAGACACGCTAACATACTATATCATCTGCATAGTACAGTATAAACCACGAGAAGGGTGCTCTTCAGCATTTCCCTTAAGTCAGCTGCAGCGTCTTGTCCCTGTATCTGGGCAAACTACAACCTTGAAAGAGATAAGAGGACCACCTACAGAGAGTGTGATGAGGGAACAATACAGACAGGCAGCACTCTGTCCACCTTGTCTAAACATGTCATATCAAATCAAATCAAATTTTATTGGCCACATGCGCCGAATACAACAGGTGCAGACATTACAGTGACATGCTTACTTACAGCCCTTAACCAACAGTGCATTTATTTTTAATAAAAAAGTAAAATAAAACAACAACAAAAAAGTGTTGAGAAAAAAAGAGCAGAAGTCAAATAAAATAACAGTAGGGAGGCTATATATAATAATAATAATAATATAATATGCCATTTAGCAGACGCTTTTATCCAAAGCGACTTACAGTCATGCGTGCATACATTTTTGTGTATGGGTGGTCCCGGGGATCGAACCCACTACCTTGGCGTTACAAGCGCCGTGATATACAGGGGGTACCGGTGCAGAGTCAATGTGCGGGGGCACCGGCTAGTTGAGGTAGTTGAAGTAATATGTACATGTGGGTAGAGTTAAAGTGACTATGCATAAATAATTACCAGAGTAGCAGCAGCGTAAAAAGATGGGGTGGGGGGGGGGCAGTGCAAATAGTCCGGGTAGCCATGATTAGCTGTTCAGGAGTCTTATGGCTTGGGGTAGAAGCTGTTGAGAAGTCTTTTGGACCTAGCTGTCAAACAAGGTTTTAGGAGGACATCACTCCTTTGTTCCCACAGTGTGAATAGACGGTTTGACTAACAATTGAATGAGGAACGCAACACACTTGACCGGTTGATTCTGACTAGAATCTCTAGGGAGATTTATAATTGACATGTTTCACTTTGTCGCTCCTGAGGGATACAACCAATGCTTATTAAAGCTGATTGACTATTTAACATATGATTTGTTGCATGAGCTGAACATCTGAGATGTGCAAACATTTCTACACACTGGTCTACTTCTACCCACAGTATATGGTGTCAAGTCAAACTTAAGGGTTTAAGCTACCTTAAATGTAGCTGTGCGAGAGCTGCCGAGAGTGCTCATTGGCACTTTAGACCAAACGCAAGGTCGAATCAATGCTTCCCTCCACCAAGCCAAACATACACACACACCGGCAGACTGCTCCACTCCCATCAAATACTTTTAATCTCAGGCCAATTACAACTGCATTCTGGGAGCTTCTCGTCAGCTGTTCGCATTGGGTGTCAGCTGGCCGCCTCCTGCCTTTTGCTCGCTCTCTCTCGGCTTGACGCAGCAGCGCCACTCTGCTGTGCCAGCGGGGAGTCACCGGTTGGTGGTTGGTTTTACTTATTTAAACGGCGCCATTTGATTTTCAAAGCCACGATAAACCACTGAGGTGAACGCCATGTCTATGTCATTAGGGGGACTCATTTTGTAGGGATACAACACGAATACAACACCATCACCACCACCGTTGCCTGCCAAACAACGTTGAAGCGTTTTGCATTGCAGCAGGTCCAGGCCGTCTATCAAAATGGACTCTCCTGTGCAGGTTGCCAGGGTGAAATGAGGGTCTGTCTATACATGCAGAACTTCCAGGAAGCCAATCACGCACCCCCCTCAGACGTCATTGTAGAGCTGGGACGATAAACCGACCATTCTGATCACTTATCGCAGGGATTTGTCTGATATTGTTCATTACGATGAGTAGCCTATACATTTTATTTTATCCTCATCAATCTACACACAATACCCCATAAAGACAAAGTGAAAATGTAGAGAAATGTATAATAAATATTAAACTGAAATACCTTATTTACATAAGTATTCAGACCCTTTGCTATGAGACTCCAAATTGAGCTCAGGTGCATCCTGTTTCCATTGATCATCCTTGAGATGATTCTACAACTTGATTGGAGTCCACCTGTGGTAAATTAAATTCATTGGACATGATTTGGAAAGGCACACACCTGTCTATATAAGTTCCCAAAGTTGACAGTGCATGTCAGAGCAAAAACCAAGCCATGAGGTCGAAGGAATTGTCCGTAGAGCTCAGAGACAGGATTGTGTCGAGGCACAGATCTGGGGAAGGGTACCAAAACATTACTGCAGCATTGAAGGTCCCTAAGAACATAGTGGCCATCATTCTTGAATGGAAAAAGTTTGGAACCACAAAGACTCTTCCTAGAGCTGGCTGCCCGGCCAAACTGAGCAATCGGGTGAGAAGGGCCTTGGTCAGGGAGGTGACCAAGAACCTGATGGTCACTCTGACAGAGCTCCCGAGTTCCTCTGTTGAGATGGGAGAACCTTCCAGAAGGACCACCATCTCTGCAGCACTCCACCAATCAGGCCTTTATGGTAGAGTGGCCAGACGGAAGCCACTCCTCAGTAAAAAGCACATGATAGCCCGCTTGGAGTTTGCCAAAAGGCACCTAAAGGACTCTCAGACCATAAGAAACAAGATTATCTGATCTGATGAAACCAAGATTGAACTCTTTGGCCTGAATGCCAAGCGTCACGTCTGGAGAAAACCTGGCACCATCCCTACAGTGAAGCATGGTGGTGGCAGCATTATGCTGTGGGGATATTTTTCAGCGCCAGGGACTGGGAGAATAGTCAGGATCGAGGGAAAGATGAACAGAGCAAAGTACAGAGAGATCCTTGATGAAAACCTGCTCCAGAGTGCTCAGGACCTCAGACTGGGGCGAAGGTCACCTTCTAACAGGACAATGACCCTAAGCTCACAGCCAAGACAATGCAGGAGTGGCTTCGGGACAAGTCTCTGGATGTCCTTGAGTGGCCCAGCCAGAGCCCGGACTTGAACCCAATCGAACATCTTTGGAGAGACCTGAAAATAGCTGTGCAGCTACGCTCCCCATCCAACCTGACAGAGCTTGAGAGGATCTGCAGAGAAGAATGGGAGAAACTCCCCAAATACAGGTGTGCCAAGCTTGTAGTGTCATACCCAAGAAGACTCAAGGCTGTAATCGCTGCCAAAGGTGCTTCAACAAAGTACTGAGTAAAGGGTCTGAATACTTATGTAAATGTGACATTTAATTTTTTTTTTTTTTTTTTATTGTCATAAATGTTCTAAAAATCTGTTTTTGCGTTGTCATTATGGGGTATTGTGTGTAGATTGATGAGGGGAAAAAACTATTTATTCAATTTTAGAATAACGCTGTAACGTAACAAAATGTGGAAAAGTCAAGGGGTCTGAATACTTTCCGAATGCACTGTGAGTACTAGTACCAGATCAATGTGCAGATGGTAGATATGTACCGTGCCTTCGGAAAGTATTCACACCCATTGACTTTTTCCACATTTTGTTGTGTTACTAAGTGGGATTAAAATGGATTTAGTTTTCTTTTTTTTCTTTTTTTATCTACACAAAATACTCTGTCAAAGTGGAAGAAAAAGTGGAAGAAAAATTCTAAAATGTTTTTTATTTTTTATTAATGGAAAATAAAACACTAATATACAGTATCTTGATTAGACAAGTATTAAACCCCCTGAATCCATACATGTTAGAATCACCTTTGGCAGCGATTACAGCTTTGAGTCTTTCTGGGTAAGTCTCTAAGAGCTTTCCACACCTGGATTGTACAATATTTGCTAATTATTCTTTAAAAAATTCTTCAAGCTCTGTCAAGTTGGTTGTTGATCATTGTTAGACAGACATTTTCAAGTCTTGTGGGGAGTGTCAATGTAGTGTGTGAGTGAGTGTGTATATGGTGTGTATATACAGTGGGCAGAACAAGTATTTGATACACTGCCGATTTTGCAGGTTTTCCTAATTACAAAGCATGTAGAGGTCTGTAATTTTTATCATAGGTACACTTCAACTGTGAGAGACGGAATCTAAAACAAAAATCCAGAAAATCATATTGTATGATTTTTAAGTAATTAATTTGCATTTTATTGCATGACATAAGTATTTGATACATCAGAAAAGCAGAACTTAATATTTGGTACAGAAACCTTTGTTTGCAATTACAGAGATCATACGTTTCCTGTAGGTCTTGACCAGGTTTGCACACACTGCAGCAGGGATTTTGGCCCACTCCTCCATACAGACCTTCTCCAGATCCTTCAGGTTTCGGGGCTGTCGCTGGGCAATACGGACTTTCAGCTCCCTCCAAAGATTTTCTATTGGGTTCAGGTCTGGAGACTGGCTAGGCCACTCCAGGACCTTGAGATGCTTCTTACGGAGCCACTCCTTAGTTGCCCTGGCTGTGTGTTTCGGGTCGTTGTCATGCTGGAAGACCCAGCCACGACCCATCTTCAATGCTCTTACTGAGGGAAGGAGGTTGTTGGCCAAGATCTCGCGAAACATGGCCCTATCCATCCTCCCCTCAATACGGTGCAGTCGTCCTGTCCCCTTTGCAGAAAAGCATCCCCAAAGAATGATGTTTCCACCTCCATGCTTCACGGTTGGGATGGTGTTCTTGGGGTTGTACTCATCCTTCTTCTTCCTCCAAACACGGCGAGTGGAGTTTAGACCAAAAAGCTCTATTTTTGTCTCATCAGACCACATCAGGATTTTAATCCATGACGGCGTTGTGTGTTACTAATGGTTTTCTTTGAGACTGTGGTCCCAGCTCTCTTCAGGTCATTGACCAGGTCCTGCCGTGTAGTTCTGGGCTGATCCCTCACCTTCCTCATGATCATTGATGCCCCACGAGGTGAGATCTTGCATGGAGCCCCAGACCGAGGGTGATTGACCGTCATCTTGAACTTCTTCCATTTTCTAATAATTGCGCCAACAGTTGTTGCCTTCTCACCAAGCTGCTTGCCTATTGTTCTGTAGCCCATCCCAGTGCAGGTCTACAATTTTATCCCTGATGTCCTTACACAGCTCTCTGGTCTTGGCCATTGTGGAGAGGTTGGAGTCTGTTTGATTGAGTGTGTGGACAGGTGTCTTTTATACAGGTAACGAGTTCAAACAGGTGCGGTTAACACAGGTAATGAGTGGAGAACAGGAGGGCTTCTTAAAGAAAAACTAACAGGTCTGTGAGAGCCGGAATTCTTACTGGTTGGTAGGTGATCAAATACTTATGTCATGCAATAACATGCAAATTAATTACTTAAAAATCATACAATGTGATTTTCTGGATTTTTGTTTTAGATTCCGTCTCTCACAGTTGAAGTGTACCTATGATAAAAAATTACAGACCTCTACATGCTTTGTAAGTAGGAAAACCTGCAAAATCGGCAGTGTATCAAATACTTGATCTCCTCACTGTATGGTCTAGTGAGTGTGTATCTGGTGTGTATATATAGTCTAGTGAGTGTGGGTAAGGTCAGTACAAGATAGAGCCAGTGCAGATAGTCCAGGTACCGTCAATTGACTACTTAGCAGTCTGGCTATTTAGCAGTCTTATGGCTTGGGGGTAGAGCAGAGTGAACAGTCTATGGATTGGGTGCCTGGAGTCTTCTGCAATTTTTAGTCTCTTCCTATGACACCGCCTGATATAGAGGTCCTGGATGGCAGTAGTAGTTTAAAGGATAATAAATAAATAAAATAAATAGATAAAAAAACTGTGGTGCAAATTAATGTTATAAACTTAGCATTCTATTTATCGTTATCTCATCAGTTCAGGTAATTTATCGCAATATGGATTTATGCGCATATCGCCCAGCTCCATGCCATAGTCCTCTAGTCTCTCCATGATAATGCATTATTCACAACAGCCATGATAAACATAGTCATTGATGTTTGATGATGGTGCCTTTTATATGATAGAAGTTCTCAAACTGAATTGTCATTGGCTATACAGAGGTATTTTCCTAACCAGCTTTGCTGCTGTTTTAAACATCAAAAGGAACGCGAAGCTATAGCCCACCACACCATGTTGGGAAAGCTGAGTGACACCTGCCTGTTCTGACAGGCAGACAGAAGCTTGTGGAGGAAAATAGTGTTTTATCAGCCTGGGCGCTACTAAACACAACTGAGCACAGGAATGTTAGTCTCTAGATTAAGAGATTTTTAAGGGGTTGAACTCCCCTCACCCCCTCCTCACACACACACAAACACACACACCTTCTCAAGCTCAAACAGGAGTAGGGATGTATTCTTAGAAATACCGCTTGAGACCTCAGAAGTCTTGCTCTTCCTACAAGCATGTTCCATCACTGTATCTGACTGCATGTGCATGCTATAGTTTTTTTTACAACATTTTTATTAACTTTTATTTAATCAGGGGAGCTCAATTGAGACCAGGGTCTCATTTTCAATGGTGCCCTGAGTGGTGTACAATAGATAATCCAGTAGCCTAGATGGAAAGGGTGTGTCTCAAAGGGTTTTTGTTGACTTTCTTTTCGATTTTGATGACGCAGTAAGCAGGAAGATAACTGCTTCCCAATCACAAGTTTGAGCCATAACTTTGATTGAGGTATACTCCAAAAAGACCATGGACTATACAGAGACATTTTTATGTATATATAATAACTTGTAAACACAATATTTTAAAGAAAAATCATGTAACTACTGTAATACATTAACTACTGTAATAAATAGATGTCCTAATTCAATATGACATATGGACCTTAGCCTACTTCTTTGATGTAGTAGACTGCCATATCATCTTAAATGTCAGCTTTTGGTATGGATATCAGAATCTGGCTCCAAATTCCCACGGGACTACATTAGACAACATTTCACTCCCATGACATCATGTAACTATTTCACAGTGGTGCTTGCTCTTATTTCTATATGAAGAGTTTACTACAGTGGGGGGAAAAAGTATTTAGTCAGCCACCAATTGTGCAAGTTCTCCCACTTAAAAAGATGAGAGAGGCCTGTAATTTTCATCATAGGTACACGTCAACTATGACAGACAAAATGAGAAATGTTTTTCCAGAAAATCACATTGTAGGATTTTTATGAATTTATTTGCAAATTATGGTGGAAAATAAGTATTTGGTCAATAACAGAAGTTTCTCAATACTTTGTTATATACCCTTTGTTGGCAATGACACAGGTCAAACGTTTTCTGTAAGTCTTCACAAGGTTTTTACACACTGTTGCTGGTATTTTGGCCCATTCCTCCATGCAGATCTCCTCTAGAGCAGTGATGTTTTGGGGCTGTCGCTGGGCAACACGGACTTTCAACTCCCTCCAAAGATTTTCTATGGGATTGAGATCTGGAGACTGGCTAGGCCACTCCAGGACCTTGAAATGCTTCTTACGAAGTCACTCCTTCGTTGCCCGGGCGGTGTGTTTGGGATCATTGTCATGCTGAAAGACCCAGCCACGTTTCATCTTCAATGCCCTTGCTGATGGAAGGAGGTTTTCACTAAAAATCTCATGATACATGGCCCCAAAAATTATTTCCTTTACACGGATCAGTCGTCCTGGTCCCTTTGCAGAAAAACAGCCCCAAAGCATGATGTTTCCACCCCCATGCTTCACAGTAGGTATGGTGTTCTTTGGATGCAACTCAGCATTCTTTGTCCTCCAAACACGACGAGTTGAGTTTTTACTAAAAAGTTCTATTTTGGTTTCATCTGACCATATGACATTCTCCCAATCCTCTTCTGGGTCATCCAAATGCACTCTAGCAAACTTCAGACGGGCCTGGACATGTACTGGCTTAAGCAGGGGGACATGTCTGGCACTGCAGGATTTGAGTCCCTGGCGGCGTAGTGTGTTACTGATGGTAGGCTTTGTTACTTTGGTCCCAGCTCTCTGCAGGTCATTCACTAGGTCCCCCCGTGTGTTTCTGGGATTTTTGCTCACCGTTCTTGTGATCATTTTGACCCCACGGGGTGAGATCTTGCGTGGAGCCCCAGATCAAGGGAGATTATCAGTGGTCTTGTATGTCTTCCATTTCCTAATAATTGCTCCCACAGTTGATTTCTTCAAACCAAGCTGCTTACCTATTGCAGATTCAGTCTTCCCAGCCTGGTGCAGGTCTACAATTTTGTTTCTGGTGTCCTTTGACAGCTCTTTGGTCTTGGCCATAGTGGAGTTTGGAGTGTGACTGTTTGAGGTTGTGGACAGGTGTCTTTTATACTGATAACAAGTTCAAACAGGTGCCATTAATACAGGTAACGAGTGGAGGACAGAGGAGCCTCTTAAAGAAGAAGTTACAGGTCTGTGAGAGCCAGAAATCTTGCTTGTTTGTAGGTGACCAAATATTTATTTTCCACCATAATTTGCAAATAAATTCATAAAAAATCCTACAATGTGATTTTCTGGATTATTTTTTTCTTCTCAATTTGTCTGTCATAGTTGACGTGTACCTATGATGAAAATTACAGGCCTCTCATCTTTTTAAGTGGGAGAACTTGCACAATTGGTGGCTGACTAAATACTTTTTTCCCCCCACTGTATATGCCATTATTGCACAGAAGCATGGCAGATAGACTAGCTTTCACTAGAAGTTACCATGTATCCTTATCAACTTCGACCTTTCTTGGTAGACTATCTTTACCCTGTCATATAACGTGTTTAGAGAGAATCAGGTCATCAAAATAATATTTCTAAAGAAATAGAGTTTCTTGCACCGTTGCACGGGTTATTGGGATAACTTCATGATGAACTGATAGGGCTGGTCTTGGTGAGTAGTTTGTGATGTGTGCTTTCAATAGGTTCCGCTGTTGTTAGAACTTCGATAAATAGGCGTAGTCTATGTAGTGCACTACATTCAGAATGAAAACCTTCAACCCAATTACTGACCTTTGAAGAGTTGAAGTCTTCGGTGAGGGATAATTTTGGTAGACTGCTTTCGGCATTTACTTTTAGTTGAGTCTAATCCAAGTGTCGGGTAGCTTACAAAGTTAAACTTGGGAAACGGACCAAATACATGTTTTAGAGTGTTGTTTAATAGCGCACGACATTGAACTTACCTTTAATACTAATTCCAAGTCCTCCCACATCTTGCTTTGTGACTCGCACCGTGCGCTTAACGTTGGTGATCGTTTCTGGGACGGGAGAGGAGCTGAGGTTTGCTTGGTCTCCATTAATGGCACCGGCGGGAGTTGGGTTGGGTTTCACTGGTTCTTCGGCGAACTCTCCGGGGCTCACGGTTAAAGTATCCTCCGTAAGTGTGGCTAATACACGGATCCAACGGTCCACGGTAACTCGAAGTTCCAACAGTCCCGTTTTCTGTGCCTTCATCGCGGCAGCCATGTTCAACACATTCCTGGAATAACTCTAAACTGGTTGGCAGTCGTGTAAAGAGATAGGGGTGAGGGAGAAGAGACCCAGCCCCCTCCACCAACTCTCTCTCTCTCTTCTGTTCCAAGAGGTTTTGCAATATTATACTCTGAAGTTAATTGAGGACAATTCATTAATGACCAAAGTTATTGCAGTGTGGCCAACATGTTTTTTTGTCGAATGAAAATAATTAATTAGTGCTGGACTTTCATAATTATTTAGAACGTGTTATAAATCATTCTATTGAGACATCCCGATTTAACATGAATCACTTTATTATTTGTATGATATCAGAAAAAGGCTGAAGTAGCCTACCAAATCAAACTACCCCAATATATGTTTTTTATGGGTCAAATATTTTAATCTTATATTTTAATATTATTGACTATGGTTTGGGTTTAATGTTTTCTCTGATAAAAGATTGATATTGTACCGAATTCGGGGGTAACCACAACCGGGACTCGGACCCCCGTCCAGCGACTGTCAGCCAACACCTTAACCAACAGCCAACACCTTAAACATTACGCCCGAACCGCTTGATGAGGTCGCTAGGTGTTGGGTTAAGGTCTCGACATTATATAATATCCCCTTACTTCAGGAGAGTGTGTCCTCACGCTTGTCTTTACCAAGTCGCTCATGTTTACACGCCCCTCCGATGGCCTCAGATGCCATCCCACATCTGACACCAGTGTAGCGAATTCGGGGGGTAGTCCCGACCGGGACTCGAACTCGGGTCCAGCAACTGTCAAGCCAACACCTTAACCGGTCACTAGGTGTTGGGTTAAGGTCGCCACAATATCATGTTATAACGTGTTCTTTACACTTGTATGAAACATACATGATTTGTATGATGTTGCATTGTATCTAATGGTGATTGGGGTAGAACTAAATATCCCATTATCTTTAGCCTAAATGTATTACAATACAATCCCACTTTAGTGATGATATTGAATTCTACCAGAGGGCCACTTTATATGATTAATTTACATTATAGCCTAATAGTCCACTACAGTTTTGGCACCTCAAAAGGTTAAAGGGGAGACATGATATGTATCCATGTTGATATAGTATTGTTTTTTTTAACACATTAATTGAAGAAAGTGAAACATAGTCATACTTTATAAAAGTGCTGAGAAATAGCAACTCAGTACATTTTTAGATTAAAATTGCCAGTGTAATAGGATCATCAATAACCTATAAACTGTTTATAGGAGACAACCATCCCACTAGGCCTATACAGTATCGGTAAAAAGGAGAAACAGAACCCTATTCACTATTGAACCCCTATGGGCCCTGGTCAAAAGTAGTGCACTATATAGGGAATAGGGTGCCATTTGGGACGTATCCTATATTGACCTCTTCTTGGGCTCTTAGCATATGGCCCTTCCTCTAAAGAAGTTAACACCATTCTGTAGAGGAGGATGTAGTATGGGGCTCTGAATCGTAATCAATCTGCCAACTACTCCGAAGAGCCTGACTCAGACGAACTGTGAATTCCTGAGGGGTGAGGGGAGTGTGCTCTTAGTACAGAGAGCACAGAGGCCATACCAAATGGCACCTTATTCCCTACATAGTGCACCACTTTTGACCAGGATCTTATAGGTTTCTGGTCGCTCTGGTCAAAGGTAGTGCATTTACATATATTTTTTTATTTGTGTTTATTTTTGACATTTTTACATTTTAGTCATTTAGCAGACGCTCTTATCCAGAGCGACTTACAGTTAGTGAGTGCATACATTTTCATACTGTTTGACGTTTATTGTCATGAGTCTTGTCCTGGAGGCAGAACTGAGCGATTTCCCCTTAGATAGGCCAGCTGCAAAGTCAAAAATGTGCTTTTTGGTCTTAATTTCAGATTAGGGTTAGGCATTAGTGTTAGCAGTGTGGTTAAGGTTAGGGATAGGTTTAAAATCAGATTGTATGATTTAGTGGCTGTGCCAGCTAGTAACTACTCTGCAAAGCTGCCTCCAGAACAAGATGCATGACGAAAAACGTCAACCTGCGCGCTACATAGGGAATAGGGTTGCAATTTGGAATGCAACCAGACAGTCGCGAGAACGGAGATTGTCCGAGGTGTCAAACTATAGCCTAGATGTAAATGCGCTGCTTCACTGCATCTGTTACTAGGCAGCAAGTGAAACAGCACAGCAGTTAACCCGATTTAGAACGTGGAGCTTCAACCCGCATGTCTGTCCCTCTCTCTCTAGTTAATGTAGTTTTTTGTACTGCAACACCCTTGACATGGATACAGGAAGGAACTACACTAATGGAGTCCCTTCAAGTTGTATGCAGTCTACCTTTAACACACGATAATACGCATAGTGAGGAAAGAGTTTGCCGTAAAATAACTGAAATAGAACATCTGTCATTGGAATACACTTCGAAGCGTATTCTGTATATGGTTTCACCTATACGTTTCTGGAAGGCTAATAGGTGATACTTTGTGCTCACTGGCCCAAAGCTCGTGATCTGTGGCAAATAGAAAATAAAAAGTAAGAAAGACACAAGATGTATTTTTATTTTATTTGGTCATTTAGCAGACGCTCTTAACCAGAGCGACTTACAGGAGCAATTAGGGTTAAGTGCCTTGCTCAAGGGCACATCGACAGATTTTTCACCTAGTCGGCTCGGGGATCAGAACCAGCGACCTTTCGGTTACTGGCGCAACGCTCTTAACCACTAAGCTACCTGCCGCCCCTCAGGTAGCTTATTGTAGTTCAATAGCTTTTTTTCTCAAACATTTGCCACCCTCTGGTGGTTGAACTTACCTATCACGTGTGTCTCCAAGTAAATCTATGGTCTCTTTACATATGAGACTGTTGTCTTTGCTCATCCTGGGGTGTCACTAATGCGACACATAAGAAATGCATATACAGAACGAGTGTTCCCAATCTAAAATGCAAAGGTGGCTGGGGAGTTTCCACCATATTATTTTTAAATCAGTGAAGGGAAGTGAACAAGGACATAGCCAGGAAAAGCTAAATGTAGCCATGTGGGCTGACCTCTGACCTCAGCTATAACTATAATACTTTACATTACATGGACAGAGGGGACCTGATCCTAGATCAGCACTCCTACAATGAGACTCTTTATGAATACAGGCTGTGTTGTCAGTGTGTCTCTGCGTTCAACTTCAGCTATCCCCTGACTTTGTTATGGTGATACATATCTATATGATACTAAGCCGAGTCAAGTAAACATTACCAGCACCCCATGTACCCCTAACCCCCCACCCCACCCCATGTACCCTAACCCCCCACCCCACCCCATGTACCCCTAACCCCCCACCCCACCCCATGTACCCTAACCCCCCACCCCACCCCATGTACCCCTAACCCCCCACCCCACCCCATGTACCCCAACCCCCCACCCCACCCCATGTACCCCTAACCCCCCACCCCACCCCATGTACCCCAACCCCCCACCCAACCCCACCCCACGCACCAAAGGATTAACTGTTTACCCCAATAGTGTCTTGAGTACAGCATTTCTAGACAGATGTCCATTTCAATATACACCCCCCACCCACACCCCCCCACACACACACACACACACAGACATGAAATCCAAACACAGACATATACACTTAGTCTGATCTCCAAAGGTAATATAAATGAATCTGTTAGATGTGTAGATAGATCGATCGATCGATAGACAGACAGACAGACAGACAGACAGACAGACACAACACATGACCACACATAACCCTTTTATATCTTGCTCGATGTAGTATGACTTTGCTTATAATTGATTTGTGAAGCATCTATGTGGTGCTTATGAAGACATTATTAATATTCTATGAAACCTTTTTGAGTTGTAGTTTTTTAAAAGTGGGACCCCAGAATAATCTTCCCAGTTCTGACAATAAAATGTACTGCTGCAAATCTGATATGTGTTAAAACACTGTGAAAATGATATGTTATTTGAAAGGCCTTGTGTGAGGTAATCTCTCGTGGACAGACTACAAGGATCTGACAAAATTACGCAAGCTTTTAGTTCTGGGTTAACCAACATTATGTGAAGGGGAAAATAGATACAGTAGACCATATTATTATTATTATTATGATTATCATCTCAGTATCAGATGATCTATCTAAGTGGGCAATGCTGCTTGATTTGAGTGGCACATATAACAATGGAATTATAACAAATTCTTTGACCATATGACTTCATGCATCTGTCATACTGCTGCTTCTTTGTAATGCGTATGACAGATGGCCACCCCAAGCCATTCTAAAGGATTCAATCTAATATTCCTAAAAGCTGCAGTGAATGGAACACCTGCAGGGTTCATAAGACTCATAGACATAAAGAAGTGTATAGATACAAACACACACTTGAGGGTTAACTGTATTGATCCATACAAACACAAAATAACTCTCTCACACACACACTAACGTGTAGATCCATACATACACAATGGAGCCAGCACACACTAATGCCTTTGCACAAAGGTTGACATATACTCCAAAGAGAGCACAGCTTTATGCAAGCACACTTCGGTTGACTGTGATTTTGTGTGTGTGGAGGTGGTGGGGTTAGTGGTGGTGGAGGTGGTGGTGTTAGTGGTGGTGGTAATGGTGGTGGTGGTAGTGATGATGGTGGTGGTGGTGGTGGTGGAGGTGGTGGTGGTGGTCGAGGTGGTAGTGGTGGTAGTGGAGGTGGTGGTAGTGGTGGAAGTGGTGGTGTTAGTATGGTGGTGGTGGTGGTGGTAGTGGTGGTGGAGGTGGTGGTGTTAGTTGTGGTGGAGGTGGTGGTGGAGGTGTTAGTGGGGTTGGAGGTGGTGGTTGTGGTGATGGTGGTGGTGGTCGAGGTGGTAGTGGTCGAGGTGGTAGTGGTGGTGAGGTGGTGATGGTCGTGGAGGTGGTGGTGGTGGTGGTGGAGGTGGTGGTAGTGGTGGTGGAGGAGGTTGTTGTGGAGGTGGTGATGATGGTGGTGGTAGTGGTGGTGGTGGAGGTGGTGATGATAGTGGTGGTAGTGGAGGTGGTGGAGGTGTTAGTGGGGTTGGAGGTGGTGGTTGTGGTGGTGGTGGTGGTCGAGGTGGTAGTGGTCGAGGTGGTAGTGGTGGTGAGGTGGAGGTGGAGGTGGTGGTGGTGGTGGTAGCGGTGGTGAGATGGTGGTGGTGGTAGTGATGGTGGTGGAGGTGGTGATGATGGTTGTGGTGGTGGAGGTGGTGGTAGTGGTGGTGGAGGTGGTGGTGGTGGTGGTGGTGGACAGTTGGGGATGGTCTGCTGATTAATTTCAAATCCCCCTCCACCTAACCACCCTTCCCCCTCTCCAGATCTGCAGATATGCCATATGTGCCAGTGTGTCCGTCTGAGCAGACGGCAGGCAGCCTGGGCTGCTACCCCCAGCCCCAGCAGCCTGTCAGGGAGGGTGGTGGATGGAGGATGGACAGGAGGGTTCTGCCTGCCTGATTCAGACGGGGTTACACAGCCCTGATTTCAGATTAATACAGTCCCTATACTGTATATAGTGCTTACATCATTTTACATTACTTTACATCACTGTACAGTACTTTACAGTACTTTACATTGCAATTAGTTGTAATAAATTGGGGTGGGCAGGTTTGGGTGACTCACCCCATCCACTTACCAATATGTACTTACCAATATGAGACTTTGGGTGACAATGAGGGGTCAAGTGAGAGCGCGAGGTCAGGGCGGCTGCACCTCCTGCTGTATACAATGAGGGGTCAAGTGAGAGCACAAGGTCGGTGTTCGCTTGATCTCATTACTTCCTCTGTCCTTTTCTTCCTCAATAATGTCAACGTATATATATGCATGAGGACAGAGGGAGGATCTACGTAATGGGCCATCTCTCTGTCTCTCTGTCTCTCTGTCTCTCTCTCTCTCTCTCTCTCTCTCTCTCTCTCTCTCTCTCTCTCTCTCTCTCTCTCTCTCTCTCTCTCTCTCTCTCTCTCTCTCTCTCTCTCTGTCTCTCTGTCTCTCTCTCTCTGTCTCTCTCTCTCTGGGCCATGGATGTTGTAATCCCTACTGTCTGTCTGTCTGGTGGTCCCTCTCCCCCCTACTGATGATGTGGATGCCCTCTGCACTTTCTCATACTGATGGGGTACTTGCGGGATTTGGTGTGTGTGTGCGCATGCGTGTTAAGGGTGGTGGTGTATGTTTGTGTGTGTATCTCAAGACTGATGGTGTGTGTGTGTGCATGTTGAGGGTGATGTCAGAGCTGGTGTATGGGTGTGCGTGTTGAGGGTGGTGGTGGTGGTGTGTGTGTGTGTGTGTGTGTGTGTGTGTGTGTGTGTGTGTGTGTGTGTGTGTGTTGAAGGTCGTGGGGGGCTATACTCTAGAGAATGAACACAGCGTCTGCCGCGTGACCCCTCTGACACCGACCGTTTCCTGAGCTCAGCTGATAAGCGTGCCGCCGTGTGGCCCCAACATGCAGAGGACAACAAAAGAGGGGGAGGAAGACAAGAAGAAGACAAGTGGACAGCAGGCTCAGGGTCACTGAATGACTATTACAATGGCCACCCATCTTGCTGGTCTCCCAAACCCCCCAAACCATGGCCTTGGCCCTAAACCCACCTAATCCCGTCTGGCCCAGATTCGGCCCTGGGTCGGCCCGGGTTAAGAGTCACCGGGCCAGGGCCGGCCAGTCAGTCAGCTGTCAGTAGGAGCAGGAAGTGTGGCAGGGTGAACAGTTCTTTGTCAGGGTGCGCAATCTGCCAGGTCACCCACAGCTCAGTGGCAGGCTGCAGCAGACCTGCTGGTGTGTGATTAAGGGAACGGTGACAAAGACGCAGAGGCCAGCTGTCACACACAGGGCAATAATGACAGGGGCAAATCCCGGCTCTCTGACTCTGCTCTCTTTGAGCCACTCTTGGACTCTAGCCAGTTTTTGTTAACGTGTCACCAACTTGTTTTACTAGAGGTTTTAGGTACTGTTTAGGTACTCGACTGAAACTTGTTTTACTAGAGGTTTTAGGTACTGTTTAGGTACTCGACTGAAACTGGTTTTACTAGAGGTTTTAGGTACTGTTCAGTTACTCTACTGAAAGGTTATCACTTGTCAACACTTTGTTGTTTGTATTCATTGGACACATAGATGAGGAATAGAATGTTTGTTGCTCTTTGTTTTTGCCTGTGTTTAAGATAATTAAAGGTGCATTTTGTAAAAGGTCCAAATGCAATGTCTTTATTAGTATATCTGTAGTAATTAGACTTTAAAACTTGCTTATACTGTAACACGTACTTAACTTACTTTGTGCCTACTATCACATACGGCATCTGTAGTAGTATAGAAGGAGATTATTTAGGAGAATATAATTAGAAAGCTCTTAAATTGCTTGTATATGTTCAGTGTTGCCAGACAGTGTCTACAACAAGCAGCTTCTTCCTGATTTATTATTGGTTGGTTCTTGTGCTCGGATGTTGAACATGTAAACAATTTATCATCCCTTCGTTCAACCCATTGATTAATATTTTCAGTGGTGTAAAGTACTTAAGTAAAAATACTTTAAAGTACTACTTAAGTATTTTTGTTTTTAGGTATCTGTACTTTACTTTACTATTTATATATTTGACTACTTTTACTTTTACTCCACTACATTCCTAAAGAAAATAATGCACTTTTAACTTCATACATTTTCCATGACACCCAAAATACTTGTTACATTTTAAATGCTTAGCAGGTCATGAAAATGGTCCAATTCACTCACTTATCAAGAGAACATCCCTGGTCATCCTAATGCCTCTGATCTGGCGGACTCACTAAACACACATGCTTCGTTTGTAAATTATGTCTGAGTGTTGGAGTCTGCCACTGGCTATCCGTACATTAAAATAACAAGAACATGGTGCCGTCTGGTTTGCTTAATATAAGGAAATGATTTACATCATTTAGCAGACGCTCTTATCCAGAGTGACTTACAGTTAGTGCATACATTCATTATTTTCATACTGGCCCCCCGTGGGAATTGAACCCACAACCCTGGTGTTGCAAACACCATGCTCTACCAACTGAGCTACATCCCTGCCGGCCATTCCCTCCCCTACACTGGACCAATTGTGCGCCACCCCACGGGTCTCCCGGTCACGGCCGGCTACGACAGAGCCTGGATTTGAACCAGGATCTCTTAGACCACTGCGCCACTCGGGCGCGACCGAATACTTTAGTACTTTTTATACTTAAGTATATTTTAGCAATTATTTTAAACTTTCACTTTTACTTGAGTCATTTTCTATTAAGTTATCTTTACTTTTACTCAAGTATGACAATTGGGTACTTTTCCCACCACTGAATATTTTTGGGTTATGGTACTCTGCTTTTACTTCGTTTGGTGACGTAATTCTGACATGATGTGAAAATTTGAAATATCAAACCCAACCTTGAATTTCATCCATCATATTTTTTATTCATTTGTTCCATAGTCATCTTTTAATCTGTTTCCTAGAATAGTATAGGCTATGTGCTGTAGATGGAGATGATGAAGATGGATCTGGAGATTGAGGGGATGCCGCCTGTTCCCTTCTAGAATGTTCAAAAATAAGCTGCAGATGCAGTTGTGACAACCGCTCTCTCTCCCTCTCTTTCTCCCTCTTTCTCTCACCCTCTCTCCCCCTCTCTTTCTCCCTCTCTCTCTGGATGGCTGCAGCCAGCAGTAGGTCACCGGTTAGGGTTGATGGGCTACAGCCTGCAGTAGGTCACCGGTTGGGGTTGATGGGCTGCAGCCTACAGTAGGTCCCGGTTGGGGTTGATAGGCTGCAGCCTGCAGTAGGTCCCTGGTGGGGACCACAAACAGTAGGTAATGGCTGGGCCACGGTGGGCGTTAATTTGTTATTGTAACTCAGCAGCTGTGCGGCATGCTCCGAGAGCAGGTGGCAGCCTCGCAGGGGTGGTGGATGGGGGATTGAGAGAGAGGGAGGGAGGAGAAGAGGGGGAGGGAGAGAGGAGCATGTGGTATGTGTTTGTGTGGGTGGTTGGTAGGGGGGTTGGGGGAGGGTTGGAGGGCTAGCTCTCAGCAACCAAATTATATATCCTGTTTCCAAGAGAAACAACATGAGGGCCTGGATGGGTTCCAATACCAGTCATTCCTTGCCTTCAATAGGTTGTTGTGTTGCAGAGAGGCAAGAAAGCAACACTACTGTAGAGATGGCACAAGGATGTATCAAATAAATAGATGGGGATGTGCTCCAGACCTACCTCTCTCTCAAATAGAAATTATTATTATTATCAAATAGAACATTCTTGATTAGCATCTATGCCACAAATAGCCTACAACATGACCAAAATAGAACACTGAATCAATCTAAACATTACCTGAATATTCTCAACAAGGATAACATGATAAAATGTTCAGACATTAGTAATGACTGTCTGCTCTTTCTTATGACTACAGTAGGATATGGCCTATATGCATTGCAGACTAGTGGTTGCTAAAAACATAATATATATCTTGATTTAAAAGACATGGCTCCCGGTAAAGAACATTTTGTCTACACACCGTTGATATCCAAGCAGTGGTCTATTGGACGACAGGTAGCCTAGCGGTTAGGAGAGTAGAGCCAGTAACCGAAAGGTCGCTGGTTAAAATCAAGAGCAGACTAGGTGAAAAATCTGTGGATGTGCCCTTGAGCAAGGCACTTAACCCTAATTGCTCCAGGGTTGCTGTCAAATTTCCAATTCGCACTTGTACATGTGTGAAATAGGACAAATGTAAGCGCCCACCTAATTATTATTATTGTCGTATTTCCCATAACCTAATTTAGCGCCAGTAAAATGTATTTCCCTGCTTTTACGACGGTGTAACAACGCAGCAGAGTATTGGCTTGTGTCGAAAGGATTACAATTTGGCCCGCCCACCCAAATATTCAGCGCAATGTTGCTACAGTAGCAGCCTATGCCCCCTGATACCTGATGCTGCAGTGTTACAAATCAATGTGGTCTATTATCTTGATAGAAAAACAACAAGTCAGTGGCTGATATCAGTTGACTCGATAAGCATAATATTTTGATTATAGTAGGCTGTATCTTGAAACGTGCACACTGCCATTTAAAGTGCGAAGAGCATGGTCGGGATCCCGGGCGCTTTGCAATGTAAGTAACTAACCTATCTATATGTAATGCTGTCGGCTAGTTTGTTTTAGTGCTGTAAAATACATCCAAAAGGTTTTTTTGTGACCATTTTGTGTATTATTATTATTTTGACAATATCCTATGGCTATTTGTTTGGTTGAGATGCGCCGCTATAAATAAAAGGGACAACGTCAACTAGCTACTGGTCGCGCGCGCTCAGGAAAGGAGTCATAAATGCGGAAACTGTGTTTGTATGGTAGGCTACTCTATTTTCTCCCACAACAATAGACGTGTCTTTTGTCCTGAGTGTTTTGTTGCCTAATGTAATGTTATGACGTTCAGTAGGCAGACATTTTAATTTGATCTCAATATTTTGACTGAGAGTGGAAACATTCAATGGGATCTACATGTACCAAAACATTCACACATAGCCCAAGTAGGCCTACATCAAGAACAATATAATTATGTTGACAGTCTTGGTGTCAATTAAAATGTGTCTCATTATAAAAATAAAAAAATGCATTACCTTTGTTGTCATGGTTGTTAGATGATTAAATTATTAACCTAACTGTAGGCTATAATAACATGCATATAATTATGTTGTGAGCTTTGCCCTCATATAGCTGATACTATCCTGATATTATGCCGCCACTCTAAATGTGCCTTTTCAGTGGATGATTTGGAGTTAATCCACCAGGCAAAGTTTTGCACCATCTGGAGTTTACAGCTTTTCAAGACAATAACACCAGGCGGTCGAAAGACTGCCAATAGAGAACTCCCACGTTTCTACTTAGCCTGTAGGACAAAGGCACAGTCATGCAATGGAAGTGGGGTCGCCAGACCTAGCCACAGCCTCAAGGCACAACTGTATTTGTGTGTTTGACCCGGGAGCAACAATTCGTCTCCCCTTTGTCCCAATGTCGAATAACAAACGATGGTTCGACAAAGACGAGACAGTAGTCCTAATGATGAGAAATTGTTTGTTACAGTAACCAGCAGAGAGCAGCAGAGCTCCTCTGGCATCCATGATGGAAACGTAATCGTGATCGATTTGCCGTTTTATGGTTCTTAGTGTTCTTGGGTTTTGGTCCAAAATGTTGACCTGTTGAAATACAACTAGTTAGTATGTAGTTATTTTTTCAATGGTATGACTTGAATCGTTTTAAAGTATGGAGGGGAGTGTGGCGCCTCGGTTGTCTTGCTAGGATATGGTGTGTTAGGAGATAGTTGTGCGATGACAAACGTGCCAAAGAGAATACAGCATCGCTCACGTTCTTTCTCAATCACTGTTTTGTCACTTGATTCAATTAAATCCACTTGAAAACATTTGGGCAAATTGGACACAACTACAATTTTCCAATTTTTCCTTCTTTTTTTCCTTCTTTTTTGTGATTCCATTCCCCTGACTTTTAAAAGGGAAATAAATAAATGACAAAAAGGCCCTGCAGGTTTGCATTAGGCTCCTAATTGGTTTTGGCTCGAGTGGCTCCTCCGGGTTGCCAGATTTGGCGCCTTTATGTTGTGTTGTCATGTGGGAGAATTTCCCTGGCGCTGTGGAGAGAGAGGTGCCTGTAGCGGGGAGTGAGTCAGCCCAGCATCCTCATCCACTCTCATCGTCTCTCATGTACGGCTCTCTCTGGTCTCTGAGTGGGTCTTTTCCACCAGTAACACCTGTTAATGCTTTACTGGGCCCCATGGCGCTGCGCTGGCTGGGGGCTCATCCAGCTCCGTCATCAGGCCCATCAGATTGGAGGTTTGCTCTAAGTCTGGCCCCCATTAATAACTATCAGAGGATGAATCTGAGTTTGATTCAGAAATGCAGATGATTTGAGTGGAGTGGGGTGGAATTGATTTTTTTTTTTAGATGAACTAAGTTTGAGTCATCACTGATGGGTGATTACATTTTGTGTGCACAGGCAGATCATACGTAGTCATTTATAAAGTGTGGTTATGAATGGAAACAACTTGAGCACACTTTCATGCTTAGAGTGGAGTTAGATCAGTTAGATCGCGGTGCCTCGCTTTTCCGTAACCTCATCAAGAGCCACAACAAAAACAATCGCAAACGTGTTCTGTTCCGAAGTCTTCTATTCATTAATGAGGGTCATAAACTACTAAAATACTAACTTAAAAAGTATAAATGAAAACCAAACTTTTACTCTAGTAAATCAATCTATTCCATTTGGTGAGAGGAAATCACAAACATCCATCTGTCCTATCCATTTTTAAGTTCATTCGAGTTTTGAAACTCACAACATCTACCCTAAATCTCTTCCACAAGGGTTAACACGAGTCAGAACCCAGCAACCCAAAGTTTGTGTGTTCGAATCTCATCATGGATAACTTTAGCATTTTCGCTAATTAGCTACTTTGCAACTACTTACTACTTTTGAGCTACTTTGCAACTACTTAGCATGTTAGCTAACCCTTCCCCTAACGTTAACTCTTTAACCTAACTCCTAAACCTAACCATTTAACTACTTAGCTAGCATGTTAACTAGTCCTAACCTTAATCCGTAACCTAACACTAACCTTAAACCCTAACCTTAACCCCTAGCCTAGCTAAAGTTAGCCACCTAGCTAGCCTAGCTAACGTTAGCCACAACAAATTTGAGTTTGTGTAATGTACACGAATTAATCATGAAGAAAGAAAATCGTGTAATGAAAATCGTGTAATACACACGAAAAATTGACTTTTTCGTGTGCCTGTCAAGAATTTCAAATAAGTAATTTGTGTCTATTTCACAATAAGCTGTGATAGTGTGTTGCGAGTCACTGACTCAATGAATCGCCCTTGACAGACCCTGTCATGTAATGTGTTTTCGTGAGATAGTTGCCGTCCGTCCTTATTTCACATACCCCTATTATTTCAGCCTGTGAGGCAACCTGAAGCGAAGGAGAGTGTGGGGGAGAGACAGAAAAGCGATAGAGAGACAGAAAGTGAAGGAGGGGGGAAGAAAAAAAAGGAGAGGAACTGATTAACTGTCAGGAGAATGTGAGGCTAATTGACACCAGGTTCGCACAGCTGTTTCTTGTTGCTGCGCACTGCACGGATCGAGTGCGAGGATTGGATCCAGATGTGGGCCCTACTCTTTGGATCGCCCGCCAATAACAATCCTCTGGAATGCCAGTCTACAGGAGACAAAACCTATTAGTGGGCCTGGGGCGCGCTCCGCTCCGTTCCTCTCGCCATGTCAAACCCTTTTTTTTTTTGTGGACGGTCAAGACGATCACTTCTTAGAGGCTTTTTGTGATGCTGTTGAGTTGACTACAGGGCTCAGTTCGCAGAGCTGTTAACACTGTCATTTTGTTTGACTAACTAGCCTCATAATGTAGGTACTGTGTCATTGTATCTGCGTTACACATTGATATCATTTAACACATTTAAGGGTTTGAAACCAGCAATGGGGTTCAAAATGTGTTTAGCAGATTTCAGAGGACTTTTGAAAGTCCCCCAAAATGGATTAAGACCTTTGTACTGCTGTGAAAAGTGTTTCTTTCAAAACCGTCATTGAAAGTGCATGTATCCTTTCTACCCCTCTGTGTTTTCGGGCATTCGACTGGTGGGACGTGGGGGCCTTATTGTCTGTGGGCATTTATTAAGGCTCCTACTTTAAGCAGAGGACATTGACCGAGAACAAAAGTACTAATCACCCAGTAGTAAATTAGAGCGGTCACAGTGGAAAAAGAAAACTGAAAGGAACTTACCACCACATTATGCTTTTTCAATACCCGTTCTTCCCTCTTCCAGCCCAGACAAAGCCTCGTTAGGATTGGTTCCCCCTATTCTCCACTGCTTTCGGGATATTCTACCCCTCTCTCTCTGTCTCGCTCCTGGTCAATGGGTATGGGGAGTCCAGCTGCAGTGGGCTTGTCAGCACCCAGAGGAGAGTTCAAATCCATGCCTAAATGAGTTTCCCATTGAAAACTGATAGCACAATATGGACTGGTTTTCAAATGAGAAACTCAGTTGTCAGTTATTTTGACCCCCCCCCCCCCCAAATACCCCTTTCAGACTTTGCAGAATTTCCCCCCAAACCTTTCAAGAGTTAGGACATATTTTAAATGCAAACCTTCTCTCACACGGAATTCTTTACATTGTCATAACTGTTGACATTCTTTACACTGTCATAACCGTGACATGACATGACACATCATTGGCTGTTAAAAATAATGTGTAAAATTGTCCAAGTCTGTCTCGTTATATGCTTAAGCGCACGTGTCAAACTCAATCCACGGAGGGGCGAGTGTCTGCGGGTTTTCGCTCCTCCCTTGTACTTAATTGATTAATTAAGGTCACTAATTAGTAAGGAGCACCCCTCACCTGATTGTCTAGGTCTTAATTGAAAGGAAAAAACAAAAACCAGCAGACACTAGGCCCTCCATGGAAGGAATTTGACACCCCTGCTTTAAAGCTAACCTTTTCTGGCAAACCGGCAGACTTAAATCACGAATGATGGAAGGTTCAGACAAAGTCTCCCTACAACTCTTCCCATGTGTCTGTTGTACGAGCGCTTTATGACTCCTCATGCTACCTCATCAAACTGCACCCCATTTATCGCCGATCTGTTTCCAGTCCTGCTGAGCTTCAGTGTCACCCAGGGAAGGGGGTCTGTTCAGGGTCTGAAGTCATAAAGTGCTGATCTTGGATCAGTTTTGCCTTTTAGATCATCGTCTTTATACAATTATTATCGTCGGGGGGAACCTGATCCTAGATCAGCACATCTACTCTGAGATGCTTTATGAATATGGGCCCAGTTGTTGTGAAATTAAACCCTGCTGTCATTCTGTCATTCCTCTATCTCCAGACAGTATTCAACGATGCTTGCACTCTTTTGTTGGAATGTGATCTTTTCAGACCTGTGCAATTATCTTCATGTGTCTTACCTTTAGTGGTGTCTTTTGCTTGTTGGCTTTTTGTGTTCTGCTATCAAGGGATCAGTGGTGTTATTATGCCCTTAGTTTACCTCTTGTGGTCACAGAGCCGAGGCAGGTGGTCTCATCATCCTTATTGTGTGGGGAAGTTTTTGGAGAAAGATCTTTGTTTTGTTAAATTTTCTTTGTTGTTTTTTTTCGTTGTTGTTTTGTTTATTGTTTATTTCACTTGCTTTGGCAATGTAAACATGTTTCCCATGCCAGTAAACCCCCTTTGAATTGAGAGAGAGAGGGGGGGAGAGAGAACTTGTATCAGTTTTAGTCAACAACAAAGAGAAACACAACTTGTCTGTTTGTTTTGTTAGTGTCTGTGGGAGAAATAGGGTGAGAGAGTCACTCACTCACTCACTCACTCACTCACTCACTCACTCACTCACTCACTCACTCACTCACTCACTCACTCACTCACTCACACACACACCTTCAGGGGGAGCGCACTTCTGACAAGTCTTAACATCCCTGCGGCTGAACCCTGAGTAAGGCAAAGGCATGCCCGTGTGTGTGTGTCTGCCCCCAGAGTTCTTATCTAGCTGAGCTGTAAAGCCTTCTTCGCGCTGGCAGTTTGAAGTGACTCAAATCCAAATTTTTGCATATTCGAAACTGATCTTTTTCCTGCAGTCTGAACAGCCAAAAAGCACATGAAATTTGATAATTTAAGCCACATTTCAAACCACCTTTATAGGTGGCTTGAAATCAGATACAAATCTGATTTCTCAAATCAAATTGTATTTGTCACATGCGCCGAATACAACAGGTGTAGTAGACCATACCATGAAACGTTTACTTACGAGCCCTTACGAGCCCTTTTTAGGTGGTTTGAAATCAGATACAAATCAGATCCCTCGCCATGCGACTTGTGTCTGAACGGTCAAATCTGATTTATTTAGTTTGTGGACTGTTATTTGGCATATCTTGTTGCTTGCTACTCTTTTGACAGTTTGACAAGAACATGTGGTACCTAATTAGCTTGTTAATTGTTTGCAAACAAATGAATGAATTTCCTAGCTACCTAGCTAGCTAGTTGACTGCCTTGGCTAGCCAAAAATGATTTGTTTTGAAAGTTGGATCATCTTATCCTTTGAGGCTTTAAAAGTGTTCTTACACTATGATTTCGAACATTCAAAGCAACTGGGAGACTTCAATGGCAGGCATTGTTGTCACCTTAGCTTGCTACAAAACAACTTCTGAGTGATAGGAAGCAGAAGCACCACCACCAATCAGCCTACACCCCTGAGCACACACCCGTCGTTACTATGACAACTAGCGTAGCCATGTCAGCAAATGACTACAGTTTGAACACACACAAATCCGATTTGGTCACTTGTAACTTGCTGTTTGGACAGTCAGTATTCCAAAACAAATGTGAAAAATAAAACTGATTTGAGCATTAAGGCCTGCAGTGTGAACAAGGCTTAATTGAGCCCTTCACAAATCCCCCAGCAGGCTCTATCTGCCTGGTCAGGTGTTCCCAACACAGCTCTCCAGATGAGCCACATGCAAAACACAGGTGTGGCTGTCGCCAGACAAGAGCACAACACAGCTGCTCGGGCCCGTGGGATAACGAGAAGGTTATTATAGGATCAACTGCAGGTAGAGGAAGGAACACACACGCACCAGAACAACACACGCAAGGTCACGGTAACCGTACACCCTGATGAGATGAGGTCTCTGGCTGGCGATGTCAAAGCACACCTTTGAGTCGAAACGACAAGGACTTTCCCGGGCCCCCGTCTTGATGTATGTTTCATTTCACATGCCTATTGTTACGTCTCTGACATGACAGGAACGATACAGTTCTTAGTGGGTCAGAAAGTGGCACTATTGTCAGGTCCTTCCTGTAAGCACAATTGTTTTACGAGGTGGCTGTTAAGTATACTGAACAAAAATATAAACGCAACATGCAACAATTTCAAAGATTTTGCTGAGTTACATTTCACATATAAGGAAATCAGTCAATTGAAATAAATTCATTAGGCTTTAATCTATGGATTTCACATGACTGGGCATAGGCCCACCCACTTGGGAGCCAGGTCCACCCACTGGGGAGCCAGGCCTAGCCAATGAGAAGGAGTTTTTCCCCACAAAAGGGCTTTATTACAGACAGAAATACTCCTCAGAACCACCCCCCCACCCCAGACTATCCCACAGGTGAAGAAGCCGGATGTGGAGGTCCTGGGCTGGCGTGCTTACATGTGGTCTGCGGTTGTGAGGCCGGTTGGACGTACTGCCAAATTCTCTAAAACTACGTTGGAGGCGGCTTATGGTAGAGATATGAACATTACATTTTCTGGCAACAGCTCTGGTGGACATTCCTGCAGTCAGCATACCAATTGCACACTCCCTCAAAACTTGTGTTGTGTGACAAAACTGCACATTTTAGAGTGGCCTTTTATTGTCCCCAGCACAAGGTGTGACTGTGTAATGATCATGGTATTTAATCAGCTTCTTGATATGCCACACTTGTCAGGTGGATAGATTATCTTGACAAAGGATAAATTGCTTACTAACAGAGATGTAAACAAATGTGTGCACAACATTTGAGAGAAATAAGCTTTTTGTGCGTATGGAACATTTCTGGTATCTTTTATTTCAGCTCATGAAACATTGGACCAACACTTTACATGTTGCGTTTATATTTTTGTTCAGTGTACATTAATGCACTATGCTTATAATAATCATGGACTTCAAATGGATTACAGTATATGTTGTATGTTTTGGCTATTAGAAGATAAGAACGCAGTATGCATATTGCATATGGTATATGTTACTATGCTATACTATAGAACAAAGGCTTTAGGCCTTCATACTGTAGGTATCAAAACTACAGTAGGGCCATAGAAAGCATGCATATTGCACTCTGACTGTCGGTCTGGCATGTTTTTGCTTCTAATCAGTAATTTAGAACTCATGTTTATGTGCTGCGGTTGGCAGAGGATGACAAACTTCAGATGAGCTCTTGCTGCATTGTGCATTTAGTAATTATAATGCTGTAAGTGGGAGCATGTAAGGCTTTAACTATAGCCCAGTAGGTTTATCTGGTGCTCGGTTTAAATGGCGAGAGAAGGAGAAGGTGGTTATTGAATATCGTTTAACAGAGTTATTGGAGAAAAGGTTTGGCGTCTGTGCACTTGGCCTTCCTCTGTGGAAACTTTAGGAAGATGCAGCCAAGTGAGCGTGTGACCCACCTCTCGTAAATTCTACGCGCGTGCACACACACACGCTCTCTTTCATACACGAATGCACTCTCTCTCTCTTTCACAAGCACACACACATCAACACACACATACACAATGCACACACACATCAACACACACAAACACAATGCACACACACATCAACACACACATACACAATGCACACACAGGCCTCCTCTTCTCCAACCCAAAGTGTAACAAGAGATCTGACGTTTTTCCATGGGTGAGTAGGCGGGTCAGGCCTTACTTAAACTAATCGCTCCCAGCAGTGTTGAATAGCCAGACACTCTGGAGCCGTGGGTTGAGGTTTCGGAATGCCACTGCCGGCTCAATGCATGCCTTTCATCGAGAGTGAGGGAGAGGGAACGAGGGTGGGGGTGTGGGGGGGGGTGAGTGAGAGAAAAATAATAGTGGGTGATATAGGAGGAGTGTCTGAAAAGTAGGGTACAATAGCTTATGTGGGGGGGGGGGGGGGGGGCTAAAGTAGCAGTCAATGGATATTTTGGTGTTTTCGCTCGAAGCGTTTCACCCCACCCATTTGTTTTTAATATCCCCGGGATGAGCTGCGAACAAGCCTTTGAGTGAATCAATAGCTTTGAATTGAGACTTCTTGGGGATGAGGCCAAGAAGAGAACACCCCCCGCCAACCATCCTCCCCGTAGGACTTCACATGGCCTGTTCTGATTTGATATCATTAGTGTGCCGAGCATACAGTGAGGAAAATAGTCCCTCACTTTAGCATGTGACCAGACCACTGCCAAGCATCATATTTATTTTACATTTTTTTCCTTCACCCTAAATGATCCTAGCAGACATGGAGAAAATCATTATGTCTCCTGTCAGGTTGTCCCCACACCAGATGTAATGGAAAAGAGGGCATTAAAAGATCAGACGGGACTCATGCGGTTTCCTCCTCTGATAATCTAAGGCAGGAGTCTGCAAAGAAAAGCAAAAGAGAGAGAGAGGGAGAGAGAGAGAGAGAGAGACTCCAGCCAATGGTTAAGGTGTGAAGTCATCTCTTCATCTGTCTATTATTAGCACAGGACAGAAAAATAAGCACATTTTCCAAAAAAGGCCAGTACCTCCAGAATGCACACATAAAGCACAATGAGTTCCTTGCAGTAGTGTGGCGGTAGAGAGGTGCTGGAGCAGAGGAGAGCAGGGGTGTGTTCAAAATGGCACCATATTCCCTTCATAGTGCACTATTTTTGAGAGAGAGACACACACAAAGATTGAGGTGCATTGTGCCTTCATTGATTCCAAGGGAACCCCTGTGGCCTGAGATATGGTGGGTGGGAGGCAAGCCAAGGAGTGATCTGTTTTGGCTGGCTCTCAAGCCTGTGAATGTCGAAAGACAAGCTTGGCCTTTCAAGAGACAAAAAAACAACACACAAACAATCTCTTGCGTCTACTTGAACCAAGGTGGGGGGGATAGATGCTTTACGGCTGAAAGAAAATACACTTAGCAGCATCCTAGTGTTTTTTGTTTACTTACTGCATGGAGCCCTATTTGCATGTTGTTAGCAATTTAGTGTTGGCTAGCGTTAGCATGTTAGCATGTTGGCTAGCGTTAGCATGTTGGCTAGCGTTAGCATGTTTGCGCAGCATTAGCAGTCATTATTGCAAATGAAGTTAATGAATGTTTTCAGTCATGTATGTCTTATTGGAAATGTATTTACTGATGTAAGACACTCAAGCTGCCTCAAAGGCCTTTTCTCATTTGGGAAAAAGTCCCCCCTCTCTCCATCCTCTCTACTCTAGGATTTAAAATCGTTAGTAGGCAAACGGGAGACGGTCCTCCCCTCCTCGATAGTCTCCTTCTGGTGAAGAAGCACAAGTGTATCCTACTTGAGTACTTCACGGAAGAGTTTTGAATTCTGTAGGGCTGACCCCATTTAGTCGATTGGTGTCACGCCCTGACTCAAGGGACTCGTATATGTTGAGTCAGGGTGTGTATGTTCTATGTTGTATATTTCTATGTTGATGTTCTAGTATGTCTATTTCTATTTTGGCCGGTGTGGTTCCCAATCAGAGGCAGCTGTCGCTCGTTGTCTCTGATTGGGGACCATACTTAGGCAGCCTTTTGGCACGAGTTAGTTGTGGGATCTTGTTCCGTGTGAGGTATGTTGTTTGTCTACCTTGGACTTCACGTTTCGTTTCATTTGTTGTTTTGTCGTGGTGTTTATTCAATATAAATAAACATGTATGCATATCACGCTGCACCTTGGTCCGTCCCGTCTGTAAACGATCGTGACAATTGGTCCGATATGCTGTTGGTCAACTGAGATGTTTTTAGTCGAGCAGTGGCAAATATATATTGTAAAAAATTATGGCACACGAGACACCTGTCTGATTCACGCCTGTCTCAGTGGACTAATCCGTTGCGGAGGCCGCGGGGATGACACACCAGTATCACCAGTAGTACATTTACCGTTAATTCCCACAATTTCAAATCTACAATGTTTGTTTGGTTATGGTAATATCTGTTCATGCATTCAATATATTGTTATTACAGTCTTACCGTTGTCATTGTAAGAGTGGACATGTTGTTTGCAGAGCGCACAACCTAGGCTACACTTGTGAGAAAAAAGTTTTGGTTTATTTCATTCCATTTACAAGTTGTCAATGTATTAATTGTCTTTTGTTTGGAGCGCTCCTGTCAATCTTGAGTAAGGACACGCACCTGTTTTACGCATAGAAGTAGGCCTAGGCTACCTGGCCTGCGCGCAAATGTAGGCCTATGAATGTGCCCATTTGGGGATCTGATTGTCTTAACTCACCATCACTGTGTAGCTTCTCAAAGTAATTTTTTCTTTGCCTCAAACAGCAAGTAAACAAAGTCTGTTTATGCGTCCATTGAGAATGACAATAGTTCCTCAACGTAGCCTATTTGAAAAGTCTTTCCAGCTCTCCCTTTTGATAACCACTCAGCATGAAAGGGGAAAAAATGTAATGCTCTGATCTGGTGTCATGAACGTTGAGAGACGGGTCAGACCAAGGTGCAGCGTGAAAAGCGTAAATTTTTATTAAACTCAATAAACATAAACAAAACAAGAAACAACGTAACGTGAAGTCCTCAGGCTATACACATACAAGCCTAACACGGAACAAGATCCCACAAACATAGTAGGCAACAAGGCTACTTAAGTATGATCCCCAATCAGAGACAACGAGCGACAGCTGCCTCTGATTGGGAATGATACCCGGCCAAACATAGAAATACGAATCTTAAACATAGAAAACATCACATACAGTGGGGAAAAAAGTATTTAGTCAGCCACCAATTGTGCAAGTTCTCCCACTCAAAAAGATGAGAGAGGCCTGTAATTTTCATCATAGGTACACGTCAACTATGACAGACAAAATGAGAAAAAGAAATCCAGAAAATCACATTGTAGGATTTTTAATGAATTTATTAGCAAATTATGGTGGAAAATAAGTATTTGGTCAATAACAAAAGTTTCTCAATACTTTGTTATATACCCTTCATTGGCAATGACACAGGTCAAACGTTTTCTGTAAGTCTTCACAAGGTTTTCACACACTGTTGCTGGTATTTTGGCCCATTCCTCCATGCAGATCTCCTCTAGAGCAGTGATGTTTTGGGGCTGTCGCTGGGCAACACAGACTTTCAACTCCCTCCAAAGATTTTCTATGGGGTTGAGATCTGGAGACTGGCTAGGCCACTCCAGGACCTTGAAATGCTTCTTACGAAGCCACTCCTTCGTTGCCCGGGAGGTGTGTTTGGGATCATTGTCATGCTGAAAGACCCAGCCACGTTTCATCTTCAATGCCCTTGCTGATGGAAGGAGGTTTTCACTCAAAATCTCACGATACATGGCCCCATTCATTCTTTCCTTTACACGGATCAGTCGTCCTGGTCCCTTTGCAGAAAAACAGCCCCAAAGCATGATGTTTCCACCCCCATGCTTCACAGTAGGTATGGTGTTCTTTGGATGCAACTCAGCATTCTTTGTCCATCAAACACGACGAGTTGAGTTTTACCAAAAAGTTCTATTTTGGTTTCATCTGACCATATGACATTCTCCCAATCCTCTTCTGGATCATCCAAATGCACTCTAGCAAACTTCAGACGGGCCTGGACATGTACTGGCTTAAGCAGGGGGACACGTCTGGCACTGCAGGATTTGAGTCCCTGGCGGCGTAGTGTGTTACTGATGGTAGGCTTTGTTACTTTGGTCCCAGCTCTCTGCAGGTCATTCACTAGGTCCCCCCATGTGGTTCTGGGATTTTTGCTCACCGTTCTTGTGATCATTTTGACCCCACGGGGTGAGATCTTGCGTGGAGCCCCAGATCGAGGGAGATTATCAGTGGTCTTGTATGTCTTCCATTTCCTAATAATTGCTCCCACAGTTGATTTCTTCAAACCAAGCTGCTTACCTATTGCAGATTCAGTCTTCCCAGCCTGGTGCAGGTCTACAATTTTGTTTCTGGTGTCCTTTGACAGCTCTTTGGTCTTGGCCATAGTGGAGTTTGGAGTGTGACTGTTTGAGGTTGTGGACAGGTGTCTTTTATACTGATAACAAGTACAAACAGGTGCCATTAATACAGGTAACGAGTGGAGGACAGAGGAGCCTCTTAAAGAAGAAGTTACAGGTCTGTGAGAGCCAAAAATCTTGCTTGTTTGTAGGTGACCAAATACTTATTTTCCACCATAATTTGCAAATAAATTCATAAAAAATCCTACAATGTGATTTTCTGGATTTTTTTTCCTCAATTTGTCTGTCATAGTTGACGTGTACCTATGATGAAAATTACAGGCCTCTCTCATCTTGGTGTGGGAGACCCCGAACCTGGAGAGGGGCTGACGTCTGGGTCTGAAGTAGAGTCGCTGACTGGAGCTGAACTGGACCCCGGTGGAGCGGACTGCTCTGGCTCTGGAGTGGAACCGCTGACCGGAGCTGGACTGGTAACCTTTGGAGCAGACTACTCTGTCTCCGGAATGGAGCCGCTGACCGAGGCTGGATTGAGCACCGGTGGAGCGGACTGCTCTGGCTCCGGAGTGGAGCCGCTGACCGGGGCTGGACTGGGCACCGGTGGAGCGGACTGCTCTGGCTCCGGAGTGGAACCGCTGACCGGAGCTGGACTGGGCACCGGCAGAGCAGATTGCTCTGGCTCCGGAGTGGAGCCGCTGACCGGAGCTGGACTAGGCACCGGTGGAGCGGACTGCTCTGACTCCGGAGTGGAGCAGCTGACCGGTGCTGAACCAGGCACCGGTGGAACGGGCACGGGCCGTGCCGGACTGGGAACACGCACCACTGGCTTGGTGTGAGGAGCAGGGCCGGGCCAGACTGGGAACACGCACCACTGGTCTGGTGCGAGGAGCAGGAACGGGCCGGCCCGGACTGGAGACACGCACCACAGGTCTGGTGCGGGGAGCAGGTACGGGGCGTACCGGGCTGACGACACGCACTACTGGTCTGGTGCGAGGAGCAGGGACGGGCCGTACTGGACTGGGAACACGCACCACTGGTTTGGTGCGGGGAGCAGGTACGGGGCGTACCGGGCTGGCGACACGCACCACTGGTTTGGTGCGAGGAGCAGGGACGGGCCGTACTAGACTGGGAACACACACCACTGGCTTGGTGCGGGGAGCAGGTACGAGGCGTACCGGGCTGGCGACACGCACCACTGGTTTGGTGCGAGGAGCAGGGATGGGCCGTACTGGACTGGGAAGACGCACCACTGGCTTGGTGCGAGTCGCAGGGGCGGGCCGTACTGGACTGGGAACACGCACCACTGGCTTGGTGCGGGGAGCAGGTACGGGGCGTACCGGGCTGGCGACACGCACCACTGGTTTGGTGCGAGGAGCAGGCACGGGCCGTACCGGACTGGGAACACGCACCACTAGCTTGGTGCGAGACGCAGGCACGAGGTGTACCGGACTGGGAACTGTCGTTAGAGATCTCCGACTGTACCAGTCTTTTACTCTCCGTGCCCAGTCCTCCTCCAGTGAGGACTCCTCCTTGAGCCCCCACAAGTGCAGTGGTCAGGGCTCTTCTCTATCGATCCCCGACCACCCTTTTAGCCCCCCCAAAAAAATATTGGGGCTGTCTCTCGGGCTTCCTCCTCGGCCGGCACCTTCTGTGTTGCCGTTGCTCCTCTCTAACCCGGGCATCCTCTGTCTGTTCCCAAGGACGGCGATCCATCCCAGCCTGGATCTCCTCCCATGTCCAAGATCCCTTACCATCCAGGATCTCCTCCCATGTCCAGGATGTCCGCTCCTGGCCACGCTGCTTGGTCCTTGTTTGGTGGGATCTTCTGTCACGATCGTTGAGAGACGGGTCAGACCAAGGTGCAATAAACACAAAACAAAACAACAAACCAACGTAACGTGAAGTCCAAGGCTATACACAAAACAAGCCTAACACAGGAACAAGATCCCACAACTAAGGTAGGCAAACAGGCTACTTAAGTATGATCCCCAATCAGAGACAACGAGCGACAGCTGTCTCTGATTGGAAATCACACCCGGCCAAACATAGAAATACAATACCTAGAACATAAACATAGAATTTCTAGCATAGATTCTCACGCCCTGACCAAACCAACTAAAGACAACGGGCCTCTCAAGGCCAGGGCGTGACATCTGGTGGAAAGTCAAAATCGGCCTACCTGATCTCTTGCGCAAATAATCTACAGATGTGTCTGTCTGTCCGGAGCTCACTGGCGCAGAAACTCTGAGGGCCTTACAATGTTGCAAGTATGGTAGCACGATCGGGCTGGACCAAGTTAATAGTTGATACAATGTTTCAAGTTCCTTGCAGACAGGCCATGTGTAGCCAATGTGATTTATAGTTTCTTTTTTTTATCAGGATATTTTCAACATGTAGGCTGCAATGTTTGTATTTGTTGGTTTATGCATGCTATTTTTATATATTGGCAATGGCAATAGAAGTTACTTTTAGATTTGTATAATTTTCATTTAGATAGAATTTTGATTAACCACATGACATTGATTTTGAGATATGAAGACTTTTTATAAATGAAATGAAAATTTTCCATGGAAATGTGCATATGAAAATCATAACTCGTCATTTGCCTGATGCCGTGTGATTGGAGGAGAGTCTCATTTCATACAAGCACATTTTCGGCCACTTTCCCTCTCCTTGCCGCCACTCCTCGATTACCAGAGAGGACACAGGAGTTTAGCAAATCCAATTGACAAAAGGCCATAGTTTTTTGTCTGTTTGTTTACTTCCTGAGTAGGCTTCCATGTTTGTCTGCTGTTTGCTAAGTATTAGCAGTCATTATGCCATTATCACCAATGAAATTGCAGTAAATGCTGCTGCCTCCCACCCTGCGTGCTTCGCAAACATTCGTCACCTAAAACTTTCTTGAATGGCTTCATATGCTAATGCAGCCCAACATTTGACTGAAGCCGTCAGAGATATAAACCAAACGTAGCGCTAAGGCTAGTACATTATCCGTTGCGTTCAGACCATATGTGCGTTGCCTTAGCATAATGGGGCTCCTGTTGCGTTGTGGTGGTTGGTGGCTTTCTCTGCACAGAGAAGAGGGGGCCCACAGCACTGCCGGGCTCGCCCCAGCTTTGTTGCCCTCTGGGGCTTGTTAAAATGCCAGGAGATAATTGCCCATTTCAGAAGCAAAGTTATTTTTTACCCCAGCCCCCTTTGAGATGGAGCCTCCCATCAGCAGCCACCACAGCCATTCATGAGGCATTGGAGCCACCACAAGGCTGCGTGGCCACCTTTTGTGATAATAATGACTCCTTTCAGTAGTCAACTCAGCTGACCGGGGGCCGCTGTGTTTTCCTAGCACAAGGTGGTGTGAGTGTAAAGTGTGTATAAAGGCTTTTGGGTTCGCTCCAAGAGGGGAGCTGTTTGTGCCTGGGTCTTTGGCTGAAGGAGGATGGTTTTTGATTGAGACCACATGACATGCCCCATCCCTGGCAGAGTAGGCTACCTTTGGCACTCTTCACTGTCAACGTACTGTAGATGGGGTAATGATTGCATCTGAGTGTGGGTCATCCAAAATACATTATCACTTACCGAGGTGTGACTACACTTTGGTTGAGGCTTTGTGGGAACACACATACACACACACACACTCCAAATGGTCAAGGCTTTGGCCCAACACTGCTGTATCCATTGGATCCGTAGCTATATCATTGTGGACTCAAGACCACAACCATCCCCCTATTGCCTTCGCTCGCACAACAAACCATCCAACACAAGGAAAAATGAGTGATTGAGTGAGGTAATGATTTTATGTTTCTCTCTCTACCCCCTTCAGACCCTCCAATGTCCAAACTCCTCGTTCCTCCCAGCTCTGGACTGGAGGAGAGCGCTGGTGCTGTCGTTTAAGCTCTCTGTTTATTTTTATAAAAGTAGATGTTCGGAGAGAGAGCGTGTGAACAGAACCAGATGCTCAAGGTTCACTGGGATATCTAATTTTGTAGGCAGCTAGAAACGGCCCCTTTTCTTTTTCAATCTCGGGCTGCACAGTTCAGCACAATGGTTAACAGCTGTGGGAGACTGCATGAAGAAGGAGCTAAAGCAATTCCATACCACATTCAGTATTGACTTTCCTCATTAAAAAATGATTACATAAGTGTATGCTTTCCTTTCCCACTCTATCATACACAGTTCAGACAGTGTGGCAGAGAAAACGAAAGGGCTAAGAGTGGTTGGTTGGTGTGGGTTATCTGGTATGATGTGCTAGTTAGCTAGCTAGCGTGGACACACTGATCTGAAGGGCTAGCGAGCATCTGGGTTAGCATCTGCAGAGCACCCGCAGTCAGTGCTGCGCCTCCTGTTCCCCCTACCATGGCGCTCTGGCCCTCTCTCCCAAGGCCAGATGCACTCTCTGTATCGGTCCAAGGATATCCGATAAAGCTGTGCTGTGTGTGTATGTGCGCAACCAGCAGTATCTGCTGAACCTTGGGAAGCCATTAGTGTGTGTGCGTGTGTGTGTGTGTGTGTGTAAGGCTGAGCTATATCACTTCTTAATGAACTGCTTGTGTTTGACTACTGTTTGTTTGTTGTTGTGTGTGTTATTTTAGAGGACCCCTGTCTGGAGTTTTGAAAAGCCTTGATTATGTGTACCGTGGTTTGCCAGTTGTCATTTATAGAGCCTAATAATTGACTCGCCACACAATCTAAAGTCAGCACTAAACATTTATTTTTTAGAGGCTTCCATGCCCCAAACATTTTGGTGGAAAGCAAAAACCATCCACTTTCTACGATTTGTTTCCATCTTTCTCTCTTTTGAATCTGTTTTTGTATTGCAGATAAGTCATTCGGTGGCTTACGTTTAACTCAGTGAAGCTCGAGGACAAGAGGTTGCATTCATCTCCCCTCACATGTCCACACACTGGATTCAATGGTCTACCAGACTGCATTAAGTTGGTAAAACAACAAGAAAAAGGACCACGGAGGGGGTATAAAACATTGTGAGAGCCCCACTCTTGAAGGGAGGTTAAAAGGAAAGTAATACCCCCCCCTTCTTGGCACGGCCTCTGTTTAGTCTGTAGGTGCCAGGACAATTAGTTATGTTTATTACGAGGCCTGTCGGTAAATACATTAAATAGATTAGTGCGGCATTGGCTGAGCTCCACCGAGGGGGGCGTGGCCTCGTCAGTGACATCGAGAGAGAGAGAGAGAGAGAGAGAGAGAGAGAGAGAGAGAGAGAGAGAGAGAGAGAGAGAGGCCTGGCTATCCTCTTCCATCTGGGAGCCATCTGTGTTTTTCTGGCCTCCTCCACACTGGGGCTCACATATGTGGGAACACAAACACATGCCTGACATATGAAGGAGTGGAGAGAGAGAGAGACGAAAAACAGAGAACAGAGAAGGATAAGAAAGCAAAGTCACCAACAGACAAGAGCCGACTACTAGG